>NC_090933.1:971636845-971939875 GCF_040938575.1 Ambystoma mexicanum | reverse complement strand
GTAACAGGCATGAAGAGGAGTAAAATCGGGTTCATACCCGTACCCATGTCGTGATTGATCAGACCTTTGGCCTGTTGAAGGCGCGGGTCCGCTGCCTTAGCAGGTCTGGTGGAGCACTCATTTATGGGCCTGAGAAGGTGGCAAAGATCACCATGGCCTGTGTCATGCTGCACAAAATGTGCATCCGGAGAAATGTACCGCTGCCACCTGACATTGACATGCATGCACCGGGTGAGGATGATGAGAATGATGATGGAGGAGAAGCAGCACCCCTGCCAGTACGTGATGCACAAGATGTCCGTGCTGTGTGCCAATCACTGATTGACGAATACTTCTGAACCACAGGGACGTTGATGGATATGTGTCAGTGCTACACTGAGCACTGGGTCCATGTGGACATGCACACAGGGTATGTGGGGAGTTGGGCACTGTGCACTGTCATAAATAAAATGAATACAAACGAAATAAACAATGTCCACGCATTAAATGATTTTTCACACAACGGGTGTATTAATAAAAACTACATAAAAGTGCCTCATCCCTCCACCACTCACACAAACTCCCCCTCCACTCTCCCTCAACACACCCAAACTCCCCATACCCCCAATGAATTCCCCATACCCCCAATGAACTCCCCATACCCCCAATGAAGATCCCCTTAATCCCCTATACACCACCAACACCACCTCCCCCACTCCAATTGTTATCCCACACTATTTGCGTGCTTTCTTGGGCGGGGGCAGCATTTCGGTCTGCCTCATACTCCGCCTTGTCAGTCGCACAGGGCTGGAGGGTGCGGAAGATGTGGGTGTGGAGGATGGGGTGGATGCCGTAGGGATTGGCACAAATGGCGCAGATTTTTGTTGCTGCATGTGTTGCAGTATGCCGGTCAGGACCTGCGTGACTGCCCCCAAACTGTCTGGATCATTACAGCACAGGCATTGATTGCAGCAATGTTCCCAGCTATGGACTGACGGATCTCCCGCCTTGTCTCCTCCCTGTCAGCCACATATTGGCGCACAATGTCAATCATGGTGTCCTGCCTTGCCTCCACCCTTGACAGCCGGGCCTCCAAGTCAGTGGGAGCAGCAGAGGTTGATGGTGCTGCGGCAGGGTGTGCCATTGCAGGGCTGGCCTCTGGGGTGGTACTGAGTTCGGGCCTGTGAAGCAGAACTGCAGGATCCAGCATGGGGCTGGAGAGTGAGGTCTGAGTGGCGTGTTAGGGGGTGGACAGGTGGCTTGGGGTGTGTGGACATGCCACATGGATTGTACCTTCTTGGTCCACGTACTCCTCCACTCCTATGTCAGCGTCACTGAGTAGGGCTGTGGCTGCTTCCTCACCCACTAAACTTGTTGCAGCGGAATGGGTGCCACTGGCCTCCCCTTCCACTGTTGTTGGCAGCTCTGTGGTTGCAGTCTCATCCGCTGCTGTTTGGCCCTCATGTCCCGGCATGGCCTGTGCACTCGCCCTGGCTTGTACTGTGGGCCGCGATGCTGATCCGGAGGTGGTTTTGCCAGTGCCAGGTGGTTTGGCCCGGGACGTGGATGGCCTTGTGACTGGGTCTTGACTGCCATCTTCTCCATCAGTCCTGTGGGGGGAAGAAGAGATGCAGGGCATCAGTGATGGTGTTACATGCAAGATGCATGAGATGGTGCTGTGGAGTTTTTTATTTCTCATGCATTGATATCTTACAGGTGTGTCACACAAGATAGTTTGAAGGGGGAGAGGCATTTTGGCATTAGGCATGACGTCTCAATTCGGAAATGATGCATGCCAGGTGGTATGCCGTTGTATTGGGGTTTGTGTGATCTATGACATGGAAATGGTCCCTGTGTGTTGGCTGTATGTTGGTAATGGGATTGGCACTCAGCATGCATATCAGTGTGGCAGGGTTTGGGCCTCCATCTGGACATGGATATGTTAATGTGTGTGTGATGGGCCATGCATTGCCTTGCCTAAGCTCTATTCCACATCACTTGTGCTACGTCATGGTTTGCCCTAATGGGGTTTGCAGGGTCACTCACCTCCAGATGTTGCAGCACCCGTCTCCATCTCCCATAAGCCCTATATCGACTCCATATGAATGGTTGTTTTGCGTGTGTCCTGCCAGCGCATGAGTTTGACCGGGGAGTGGTCACCCCCGCCTGTGGCCATGGCCTCCCGACGATTGCTGGCCAGGATGTTGCAGACCCTGAGGCGGAGGTCGTCCCACCTTTTTTTGCAGTTGTTGAATGTGCATGGGGTGGTGCCAACTGCAGACACCTTGCATACTACCTCTTCCCATATCTCTTTCTTCCTCTGCTGCACCTCCCTTTTGAGGTTATGGGTGAAGACCTCATTGGCATGGGCAGCAAAGGTATCTGCCAACATGTTCAATTCCTCATCTGAGAAGCGCTTCTTGCGCAGGCGGGGGTTGGTTTTTCGGGTAGCCTTGGACATTTTCTATTCAATGGCCCTGGTCTCTCCTATGCAGCCCTGGTGGATTGCAATGAATTGTGTTTTTGAAGATAGCCACCGGTGCATTTCCCGTTCCTAAGCAATGACGTTACTTCCTGGTCCGGTATAACGAGCACGGTATATACACAGTGTTATTACCGGGACGGTATTAAGGGGTGCCTCCTAGGCGGAGGCGGTATCCGAGGGTCCTGTGATGCCCCTATCGGGGGGTTGGAGAGCCTTTAGTGGCTTGGCGGTATGGCGATTACCGTCATGGGGGTTCGCGCACTCGTAATCAGCCGCTATTGGCGGCGTCAAACGAGCACGGACCCGCTACTTCCTCCATGCCGGTAATGGGCCCGTTTTTGGCGGGATTCTAGTAATGAGGCCCTTTGTCTTAACCTCCCCTGCCATCTTGGTGCAGCCCTTTCATCTTCTTCGTCGAATGGGAATGGCAGTGGAGATCCCGCTGCTGCCACTCCCTCTTCATATTTATCTAAATCACTCCATACCTCCTCTACCTCCTCCTCCTGTTCCCTTCTTTCCTGCGTGTCCCATCTATGGCTGTCCGGGGTTGCTGGTCGTATTATTCTCACGGGTTTTCCGTTCAAATGGAACAGAAACTCACCTGATTGCCACTCTTGTTCTTGCCCTTTTGGTATTGGCGCCGACGGAGGTGGCAGGGATGCTGTGGATCCCCCTGCGCCACTTGGCGGAGGTGTGAGGTCTCCTAACATTAATGGTGGTACTTCCCATCTCCCCGGCAATATCTGACTCCTGTTGCACAAGGCTCGCAACTGCGTTATCTCCAACTGTGCATGCGCAAGCTGTCTGTCTAAATCTCCTGTTAACCACGCCAAATTCACTGGTGGGGCACTGGTTGGGCCATACAACCCTCCTCTCCTCCTCTTTCATACGGGGGCGGTGCAGTGTCTGATGCCATTGCCAGGGTTGTTGGTGTGGTGCATGCTGGCACATACAGGGGCTCACTGTATCCCACTGCAGGCCTGGTCATCAATGGGTATATTCTAGTAGGATCACTCTCTGTTGTGGTTGTCGTACATTCTTCCCCTGTAGCCCCATCTCCTCCCTCCGGCACCTTCTCTTTCTCAATTATTGTGTCCTTAATTACCTCACCGGTAGGTGCTACCTCTTCAAACATTCACCACAAATCTAGCACTTCCCTTCTGTTCTGCAATTGCTTTGCCCTGTATTTCGCGAGCAAGTGTGTGGATACTAGATCCAATACCCTTTTGTCAAAGGACCCTCCCTCTGGCCATATCGGCGTTACGCTGTCTCCTTTTATTTCCACCACCCATTGATCATGATACTTTTGTATTTTCTCACTATACAAAGGGAGATGCTGACAATTGTGTGCTAATGGTGTTGTCCCTCCCATGGTAGCGTGTTTGTAATCTTATTTTTAGTCACTTCACTTTCTGGGGATAAATACACAATCAATCAGCCAACAATCTCTATTTTGTTACACTTCTATTCAACCTTGTTTAACCTTTGGTGTCAACAATATTTCAACAACCTTTTTACTTTCACCACCTTGCTGGAACCACAAATTAGTTCAAAAAGTAATAAGGTGGGTTTTCCAGTCTCACTGCGCCAACACAATAATCAATCAGATATTGCTTAAGTTGCTCAGGAACCAGCCACGCCGCTCACAAGACCCCCAAGCACGGAGGGTCACATTACAATTGCCGCAACCGCGAAGAATTGTAATTCAGCAATCCTACAACCAGGGACGTCATTTCACCAAAATGCCAGGGGTAGCGGAAGTGACATCACCCGACCCTTGACCCTCTGATGACATCACAGGAAGTGATGTCATTAGACCCCGCCCCAAAGTGATATAGCGGGTAGCGTTGGAACACGACATTTCACCCGTTGACAAAACAGGAAGTGGCATCACATAGCATTGTACACTATGAAAAATATAGTTATGATATCACTATATGATGTACATTCATACAAGAATGGATCGCCATATGTATCATTAAGTTCAGTGTTTATTGGCCCGTGTATGCAAGCAGACGTCCAAGGCCAAATGATAAGCGTAAGTGCTATATAATAAGACATCATTAAGCGCTTGATATAGAAAAAATATACACCCAATATCACCCAACCTGTGTTGGTACTCATTTATCGACCTCAGAAGGATGAAAGGCTGAGTGAGGCATTTAAGAACAGACTAAATCAGTGACTCACCCCCTGAAGTGTGCCTGAAATAAACATTTAATGAGCCTAGCAATTACTGTATAGAATTCCTGAAAGACACATTATTTGGTATTCCTACTATTTCTTATTTAGGGTCAGTGCTGAAAGTGTTAGAAGAAAAATAAGAACAAGTGCCTCAAGTCTTTTTTTATTAGGGGCCTGATCAAGAAAGCCAGCCACCCCAGAAGTAAAGAGCCACAGCCCAGGAGCTTGCATAACTTAAAAAGAAAAAAAAAAAAAAAAAAAATTTTTTTTTTTTAGTAGAGGTCGCAAGGGACACCACAAAGGTCGCAAGGGACACCACAGAGGTCGCAGTTGCGACCCCTGGCGACCCCCAAATGACGTCCCTGCCTACAACTTATATGATCGCGTTAGTACGTCCTCATTTATAAGCCTCAGAGGAAGAGCAAGGACTGCTCGAAACACATGTCAGGCTGTTCTCTGATTCTTGCAATAAATCTGCAACTTAAGCAATATCTGATTGATTATTGTGTTGCCGCAGTGAGACTGGAAAACCCACCTTAGTTCTGCCTTACCGTGCAGTGCCAGGGCATGGAACTCACACTCTCTGGTTACCTGCTGCCTTCCTACCATTAAATCACAGCAAGCGCAAGGTTCCTACATTGGCTTTTTTGTGCCGTCACCTGTTTTTGCTAGTTCAAAAAGTATTAATTATTTGCCAATATTCAACATGTTTATCATATTACTCAAACATTTCATTGCCAATTTTCCTGATAAACCTTAATTCTTTTCGATTCACAAATACATAGGCACTTACTAACAGAACAACATGTAACACTGTCGCACATGAACATAAAACACATAAACATATAACATGAACTACCTTTGCTTTGCTCCTCTTCTTAATTATTTCAGTTTATACCCCTCAACATTGCTTTCTCATGCACTCCCCACCTCTAAGCCTTCTCAGTCTACCTCACCAAGAGTTCTGCTCACACGGAAAAAGAATATTCTAAATTACTACTCCGAGTCTACTAAATATATGAGACTCCTACTGTTTTCTCTTTATCTTCACTTATTTACCTGCACTGGACGAGACAATGCTATGTGGCGTCACCTTCTACCCCCTTCGGGCTAGGATCCCTTGTAGCTCTTTACCTCTTTTTCGTTTTCTCCATAAAACCTAATGGCCATATAAAGGATAGAAAAGAAAAAGCCTCAGTAACATTCACACAGGCCCTAACTTTGCCCTCTTTTATTTTACCCACTCTGTTATATGTACCCCTTCTCCCAAACCCTCTTTTCTCCCCTTGAAGTCTCGCAACCAGTGCTCACGTGTTCAGTCGGGTGGTCCGAGAGCCACCGTTCACGGTCTATCCACAATCTGGTCCGCACCCCAACCAAGCTATGGCCCACCTCGGCGAGCAGTTTTTAGTTGGGTATTCGGAAAACGGGAAATCTTGGACCCTCTCGTTGTGACACGGACTGGTCAACTGCGGAGGCGATGGTTTTGCTGGGGGCCGTCCCGGATCTCGCCGCATGGCACAGGGCCTCAGGGCACCTGTCCTAAATCACGTTGCTGGGGGTCACCAAATGTAAAGGCCCATCCCCGTATTAGCACGTGCAATACAAATAAGATAGACACACCCAAATGGGGAATGAGACTAAGAGAACAGGCTGCGAGATTTAGTCTTTCTTTATAAAGAATTGGCATCCAGAGAACTCTGCTGCCCGAGAGCGCTCCGGCAAACAATAGTTACAATTGATTATAAGGGCAGAAAGCATCATAAATTATGTCAGGCATGAATGTTGCAAAGTTCATTATGATTGGACACAAGCTTGCGTTGTATAGGCGCATATAGGTGCTGCTCCTCCATGGTTGCCTGCTGGGTTGGCGGGAGGGTGAGCGTCACAAGGTCCATCTGTCTGTGTCCAGGCAGGGTGAGAGTCAGGTCACTGTGAGGCAGGGTGGCCGCTAACTAAGCTAACATAATACACTACCATCAAACATGCACTAAACAATAGTCATTACCACTCCTTTGAGCAAATCATCATAACCCTATAAATTGTGTTCATGTAATCGCACCATTACTTATTGGGACGTATATGGGGTACCAGGGTAAGGGTCTTGACTAGTATGATAACATCAACTGCAGGGTGGGTCTGGCCTTATCAAAGAGGCTGGGGGCAAGTTGACGTTTGTTAGTTACAAAGAGTAATATACGATGACAGAGGTCTGATTTTAGCTAAGGGCACGCTGGGGTGGGTTTCATGGCAGGGTCACATATCTGGTACATCAAGAGAATACCTTGCAGGGACATAGGGTTACACTGGCAGTAATTTTCCAACATCGAGGGTGAGAGGGAACAGGCAGGTTTGTGGAGATGGATGAGATACAAGGCCTGGCTCAGGCCGGTTCACACACGGGACAGTGATCTCAGAGGAAGAGCGAGATGTTACATTTGTTGTTGGTACAATTGCCTCAGGCTCGAGTGTGAGAATGGAGCTGCAAAGCTTTCGGACACAGTGAGAAAGGGTGGGGGCTAGGTGCATGATACACATAGCACTGCACAGGGGAGAGAAGCCTTGTTGTATTATCGCAGTGAGACTTAGTCCAAAAAGATGGAGTCCAGGGTGTACAAAATGGATGCCAAGAGTCTGTCGCAACAGCCCCATCTATGCCAATGCCAGCATAAGGCTGATGTTAACATAAGGGCAATGGAGGCGTCCCCCACCAATCAAAGAGCAAGTGGTTCAGGCTGTACTGAATGTATGGCGGGGGCCCAAACGACCACTCACTCTCACACACAGCCATTCATCACCTTAGTGGCCTTGTGTCAATTACTGCCTTGTAGTTTGGCCTTGAGTCTGCCTCTTGGTCTGGGAAAGTTAAGGAGGATGGGTACGATAAGGCTCCATGCGTAGGTGTGAAAGTCTCATCCATTTCGGCCTGCCTTGCCACGTGACTAGGACACCGTGAAAAAGTCCTCTTCTTCATGCAATTTCGTGTATTTGATTTACTTCTGTTAGTCGTTTACCATCTGCAGCTTATCTCGACCTTGCTGAACAGGAGACTCTTGTTATTCTTCTCTTAAATCGTAGGCATTGCTAGTCTATTCCAGTCTGACATAACCTTGGCTTCCTTGCATGGCTGCCTTCAGCAGGATTTCTCTCTGTCTTTAATTCTTGAATTGTTAGCTGAGGCCCTCTCCTCAAGAGACCTTTAGTAACCTCGATTCGATTCTGCTCATGTGTGTAGTGGATTTTCGCTCATCTATATAGTGCTTTTGAGGTAGATATAAATAGTTTCTGCTTGCCGCAATCTATTTTACTATTAAGCATAAGTAAGCTTTAACGATTTTTTTGCTTCTTGCGGTTCATGTTTAAACTGGCTTAATGTCTTCATAGTGCTTATGGCATAAGTTTCTTTATCTTGAAATCACCTGTTTCACCTTAGGCCCAAGATATCACTTATCCATGGCATTTCGTCTCTTTATCATCATTCTTGGGTCATCATATACCCTCTCTGTGTTTCAGTCCGATCTCTCGTGACGTTGCCAGTCATTTTCTTTTAGTATCTTCTTGGCTTCTTCAGGTATTCCATTCTGACAAACGTCTCTTTGTCGTGTCTGTATGCATGGATTTCTCAGTGGGTACCTTGCTGTCCTGGTTTGCTTCGTTGCCGGTACTTCAATAGGTGCTGTTCTTCCGTCAGGCACTGGGCAGAGCCCAACTGCGGCTCTCTGCTGGTTTATCTGTTCTTCATACATCACATATTTTGGCGCGAAAGTTCCTGGCACTTCTGGCACTTCTCCCTCTTGGTGATTCATCAACCACTCTTGCTTCTTTCCTTGCGTTCACTTCTCTGTCATTCTCTGGATCTGGACATCTAGGTCTGCAGAAATGTTCCTTTGGAGTCCATATCTTTATCAATCCCTTTAAACATCCTGCTGTTTTTACATGTTCAATGTCATAAGTTGACATTCTCCACTTGGATTGCAATAGATCAATTTTCCCACGTATTGTCTATGTTTCTTCGGATGCCGAAACTTTGTTCCTTCTGGTGCATAAATGCTGGCCTTCACAAAGTCTCTTATTTCTTCATCAATCAGGTCTTTGGGCTTCCCTCCTGACTCAACGTCAATCATTATTTTCATCCCTATGGCCTTTTTTGCAGTTTTCCTGCACTGAGAGATTATTATCTTGATAACACAGAATCAAAGCAATATCATCACCAACAGGGCTCCTAGGATCTTGAATGTGTCTGCCATCCATTGCGGAACTCTGAAAACAGTGATCCAAACCTACTGTCATCATCAACTTTGTCAGCTTCATCAATCATCTGATTCTGTAGTTTTGTCAGCATACCTATGGCTTCTGGTAAGGTTCCATTTTCGTCATCGTGAGTCGGTATAAATGTGCAACATGATTCTATGATTTTTTCACAAATACCTCCATCCATAGCTGTGATCATATCTAGGATGTATCTGTTCTGGAGAGTCATTAGTCAAATCGCTCTTAACTCTTCCTTGATTGCGTTGAATCCCTTTATCATTGTGTTGATGGTCTGCAGTAATTCCCATCGGGTTATCTGCAACCATTTAGTATTTGCTCCAATCTGAACTCTTAGCATCAGGATTGTCGTGAACACTGATGAGGTGAAGCTGAACAGCCTGTGTTCGTATGAGATTGCATGAAAGGCTTCTTCTGATTTGGCAGAGAAGTAATTCATTCGGCTCGTCAGTTCCACAGCTCTCTTCTTCCTCATGTGAGCATCTGCTTTCAGGAAACTGTCAATATTCAGGTCACATTTGGAATCACCAATGCTCGAACAAGGACATTCACCAATGTGCATATACCTCCCCAATTCTTCGGCATCCTAATATATGCTTTGGATCCACACGCCCAATAATGATCCATGATTACTGCATTACCATGTGCAATTCTTGTGGCATCGGAGATTCGTCCACAGTTCTAATTTTCTCCCATGTTTCTTGTACCATTGTTTCTGAGGCACAGCTTGGCATTCTCCAATGGCACTATCTGTAGGGGTCCTCCTCTGTCTTCGACCCATGTAAGCAGTCTGGCCAGTCTCGGCCATAGTGGTTTCCATATCCTCTGTGCATTTTCAATGGTTTCCTTATAGTGTCCAATGATCATCCATGCTCTGCAGATCACTGCTCCTTTTTCCCATCCGTCTGGTGAAAGCACTGTTCCCCAAATTTGCATCTGATCTCCACTCCTTTAACTCTAGGCTTTTCATATCATATCACAATGTTCTTTGTTTTGACATTGTTTCTTGTATTTATGTCCTGGACATAATCATCTTCATCTGGATCCGTCGCATCAGTTTCCCATTTGAGTGAAGCATCACTACCCATGAACTGTCCTCTGGTCTTGCACATTGCTATGTGCGACAGACAGTGTGCTGTCTGCACATCTACTTCAACAGCTACGAAGATTTTTGACTTCCCCATGCGGTAAGGTAGGAGTGCACACACAAAGCATTCTTCCTCTGAAGTTCGTCTTCCAACTTCCTTCATGTGTTGGTACCATATGTTTTTTCCCAAGTGTGCTGTTCTGTCCAAGTAATCATTCAATTCATTATTGTCTTCTTGTGTGCTCCTTCTAATTCTTAAGGTCTTTCTGTAGTTAGCTATAACCACATCCTTAAACACATCTGTATAGCTTCTTCTTGCTGGAGGATTCTCAAGTATATTCATCAATGTTCCAGGCATTTTCATCTGTATTATTTGAGTAGGAGAAAGTCTGGTAACTCTGTCTTTATCCATCTGGTTCTTTCTGGCTCTGCTTATAATCGTCCATATTGATTCTGCCAGTATCTCAGCACTTGATCGTCTTGCAGGATTTAAGCTTGACCTCTTCATCATTGGTCAGGTGTGATTGTCGGTGCTGTCTCTGTTTGTTCATTCTCTAGAGTTTTTTGTCTCTTTAAAAGTTCAGCTTCCTCCATCTGTCTCTCAACTTGTCTTGGTGTGGAACTTCTCATTGTTGTTTGTCCAAGCTTTCCCCATTCTCTGCAATGTGATTCTGAACTTCTTGACACTAGACTAGGTGTGTATGTGCTCATTATTTGTGTATGTGTACCTTCCCTCATCCGCCTCTCGGGTTTACTTTGCCGACCCTGTCTCCGGCGTTGCAATTCATTTGTTACCCCAAGTTTCGTGCATGTGTCATTTTGTATCACATCCATCTCAAGTTCAGTCACTCTATCATCTTTTCTATGAACTGGAATGTCCATGTAAGGTCTGGGTACCTTTGTAGGTTGCATGTGTACATCATTAGGTGGGTGCACAGGACCCTGAACGCTCTGTGCACCAATGAAAAATGCGAAAATGTAATTAATGCATGTATAAGTAAGCTTGCAGCATTTGTTCCTTGGCCAATATGGACATCTCTCCTCATGATGGGAAGACAACGTTACTGTTCTGATTTCCCTATCTTGATCATTTAAGGAAGAAAAACTAACTTTTAATACATACTAACATTTGCCTTTTTTATCTGGATTCTACTGTCTCTGTTTGCAGATTACAGATGCTAAACTGCTTATCCTTTATGTCTGAATAATAGACTGTCTCTTGTCTCTGGAAAAAGTTCCTTTCCTAAAACGAAAGTTCCAAATGAGGCAATAGGTTCAGCAAGTCTTTTAATTTGTGTGTTCAAAATAGACCAGTTCCCAGTCAATGTCTCTTATCTGTTTCGCTCCGGAGGACATGTCGTTACTTGTCAGCATAAAGAAAACAAATTCCTTGGCACCACCTTCATAATCTGTCCCTTCTCTGGTGATTCTGCTGTTGATTATAAAGTTCGACCTGCATTATAATACAGTGCAGGAGCATGCTCATCTTTTCAGAGTTCGCTGGGTCTCTAATGAACGTGAGGACATCAACACTGGCATGTCTCCCCACTAATTCTGAAAAGTCTTCAATTAACTGAAAAAATACACTGCTCACTAGTCCGCTATCTTCTCGTGACAGGGACATTTGTCTTGTCCTCGCTGTATTCAGGGAGCAAAAGAAACTGCTCTGCAATCACTGTGAGCAGCCTCCGTATTGTCTTTTCGTTTTCAGGATCTTGAAGAAACTCTGATATGCTTGTGATTCTTCCGATCTTGAAGAAACTCTGATATGCTTGTGATTCTTCCCAACAACGATGGGTATGACCTCAATACTAACTTGAAATAGATCAGAAAGTCTTTGGTGATGTCACTATTGCGTGACACCATGAGTAAGTCCAAATAAGGCTTCTGTATTGAAAGAGTCAGGATACTGTATTCTTTTCCAATTTACATGTCCTCAATCAAAATCTGGCATATCCTTTCTTTTCAAGGCTTCAGTGTGCCTCAGTCGAAAGTCTAAAATCAACAGGCTATTTTTGTGGCTTATATGTGCAATTCTTCTTCTTCACCCTGCAACTAGGATGCAGAGAGTGTCCGTGGCTTTTATGTCCCTTTTTCCTTTATTTTGCTCAAAGGAAGTGTCCAAAACTACGGCACAACTTGCACAAAATGTTCCTTGTCTTTGCTTTGCTGATCATGCTTCCTTCTTCCTTGTCATGGATCTCATCTGCACGTACTGTGGTTCTTCCCCATCGTCTGTAGTCTCTACGCGGTGGGGTGTGGGCAGATGGTGTTCTCCGATGTATGGCTTGATGTCGCCCAAAAAGATCTGTTAAGCGGCTTCACTTCAATACTACAGCTAAGTCAATGCCTAGTCTGGGATGCTGAGGGAAACCCTTATTGATATATTTTTAGGTCCAGTTCATGTACTCCGGATGACAACCCTTATATAACACCCCTCTCTTAGAATCCCCCTGACCCCACTGAGCCAAGAAGTAGGTTTGTTTTGCAAATTAAAAGGTTAATTTGAAAAATTAAACAATATATATATATCACACTTTTATAATAAATTAATATCTGATAGTACACTGAGACATATGATGTGGATCCACAATGGGTAATGTTACAGTGGTACACTTGATTACTTAGGAGTAGTATAGAGGATGAGGTAGCTGAAAATGCTTTATGGTTTCAAGGAAATGCAAGGTGGAATAAAATGCAGTACAGCAAATAAACTTGACATGATTTCAACCAACAACAATGTAATCACTTTTTCTCTGGCAATTCACCCCCCCCCCCCTATGCAATGTAAGAAATGGAAGGAGATGGAAAGAGGAGCACACAGTTCTCAGGAATGCAATCAAATACAATACGAAATTCAGTTCCCCCCCAGCAAGCTTAGAGGAAACAGGTAGAAGTTTGAAACACAGGCCCAAAATGCTTTTAAATGTGATGGCAACGGATGGGAAAATGTGCTAACTGATTTTAATTCCCTCTAGAGATTCAGGGTGAGTGAGAGATGCTTGTTGGTATTAGTTCAGGCTCACTTTAGCAATGCTCTATGAGTTATTACCAGGTTGCAAACGAATTTTAACAAAGGAAAGAATGGAGCTGCTATTTTGACAAGTGGAGAAATTGAGCCAAATCGCAAATCGCGGTAAATTTCGCGAGTGCGTAAATCGCGATTGCAGTAACAGTATAAGGAGTAGTCGGTTCTAGGTCTGTTGGAAAGCCTAGAATCCCAGCTTTAAAATGAAAGTTAAACCACGTTCCTAGGACAAACGGTTCCGGAGATACAGACGATTTAATAAAGGTAGATTTTCAGATTTAAAGTAAAACTCAAAATGACAGGTGACAGCTTGCAGCTGCAGAATTGACAGGTGACAGTTGTGCAGCTTTACAAATGACAGATGACACGATTTCTAGGAGGCTGTTCTAATTAGGTTAAAATAGTTTGGATTAGATTATTTTAACTAAGAGATTGGGTTCTGCACAGTTCTGGCGGATACTCCTAATTTTGAAATGAATGGGCCTCGTCACGGATCTGGTCAACACGTCCAGCGGCAGTTCTCTCTGCTCAGTGGGTCAATCAGGCACCAGTTCTGCTCACAGCGATCCGGATCTCTGGTTCTGCTCACAGCGGTCTGGGTCTGGTCTGCGGTTCCGGCGCAAGTTCTTGGCAAAGAATTTAAACAGCTCGCCCGGCTGTTGAATAGTTTGGTTAGGTTTGCTGGATTCTGAAGGCCTGCTGAGAATACTTTTGCTTGCAGTGGGCCTTCTTGGTTCAAAGTTCTGTAGTCTCTGTTTAGCTTGGAAGTCTAAGTGTTGGATCTCTGGATGTGAAGTCGTCGGTCAGCACGCTCCGCAGCAAATGGAATTGAATGTCTCTACCTGTCCCAGCAGTCTTTTTTATGTGTTTTGGAAGTGGGTGTGTGCGTGGCATAACTGAGCCTGCCCCTCTCTACTTGTCATTGGCCCAATTCTCCCCTCACCCATGATTGGGGGAAGGAAATGGATTGTCATCATGATGAGGTCTGTTTATGGGTCAGAGGATCCTCCCCTGGTCAATTTGCCCACAAATCTATATTTGATTCAATTACATATTTCCCAGATACACAATTTGTTGAAATTACAAGTACACATTATATATTCCTTGTGGTCCATGCTTGTCCGCCTCTGATCTTCCTGGGGGCTTGCATTCAAAAATGACAACATTTTGCGCTTTTTGACTGGTTTACCAATATCGGACATTTACCAAAAATTACACAAATGTGCACCAGGGATATGGGTTACAGATGATAAAGTGTCAGATTTTTAACATGCATACATTTGGAGTAACAACCTTTTTTTCCGCTACTATCCCCACGAACATACTACAGGGTCCTAACACCTTTCAAAACGTGCACAGAAAAATCACAAGAATAATGATATTACTTATATAATTCTGAAAAGTCCGCACTATGAGTTATCTATCTTTTTAAAATTATGCTCTGGCCCAGATGGGTGTGGTTTAGGTTCCAAAGCACATGGGGGAAGCTTCTGTCTGCCCCCGCCTCCAGCTCTTCTCCCACTTCTCCCAAGAGGAAGCCACTTTACGGCCCCCCCAATATAACATTTGCCTGAGTCCAGGACAAGGCTTTGTGCAACCTCCTGCAGGTGCCCCTCCCCTAATCTAATCAGAGAGGTGTCAACTCCTTTTGGTGGGGAAGCAGTATGCAGCTAGGCCTGGGAAGAGTGGCTGAGCAGGTTTCTCCTGTCGGGGGTAGTTGTCAGGCAGAATTCAGCTAAATGTCACTTTAGTTCCCAGTTTAAATCAAACTTACACTTTTTACATATACATTAAATAATTACTTCCTTCAAGTCATTTCAGAATATAGTTTTACATTGTATCCACCTCTTAGCAAGTCTTTCCTTGGCCTGGTTTGGGTTCCTCTGTTCAGCTTTACACAAAAGTCTGGTGGTTTTAAAACGCCGACTTTCTGATAGTGGTGAGTACCGGTATTGCATCCATTTTTGGGATCTGTCTTGAATTACTGCATTTCAATAGAGTGGTCTTTTGCTTGATAGTATAGGACCCTTGCTTAACATTGTTTTGATGGCATCCTTACAGTAGAGTGGTGATGTGGTACCCCCCACAAGAAGGTTGTATCTTTGGAGTGGTCTTGTGCCAACTGCGCAGTTCTCCTGGATTCTGGCGTGAATGTGGGCGGCGACAGCTCATCCCCACATCTACCCAGTCTAAGGATTCAACATGGGTCAAAACCCTTGACAAAACCCCCTGCCCGACTGCGCTTTGATTCGAGTCGAGGGGAAGTCGGGTGCCAAGGATGTTTTGAGCCCTGTGCTGGTATGTGCACATTATCTTCTTCCAATTTTGTAGATGGCACAGTTCAGCATCTTTTCCTCCACCCAGTTGGATCGATCGGTTCTCCTCGCCGGTCCTGATGGGAATATTGGGCGGTACCCCGGGCCCCTCGGGTCTCTGCTCCCGGTCCCTGGTCGTCCTCCTTGGTCAGTCTCCATGGTTTCCTCTCTCCTAGGATGATAAAGCAAAAGCGGCAATACACATTCCTAGACATTTTTCCACCACTATTAATGGTGTGGTGAACATGTACATTTTATACATCCGAATGCATTTTGCAGTCTGATTTTAAAAAACAAGACATAATCAGGAGACATTGTATCAAGACCCAGAATATTTTGAGACTACATGTGGGATGTTTTAGGATGGGAACTGAATTAATCTGGAGCGGTCCCTTCTGGGATTCCAGAGGATTCCTCCAGTTGTTGCAGAGTGTGCCTGGGATGGCAACACTTTAGCTGATTTATATGTACCCACTTGTCTTCCCCTTCCGTCAGACTACCTTTGGGGATGCAGATTTTGTAGGCAACAGGGGAGATCTTGTCTATAATTTTAAAGGGTCCCTTCCATGTAGGCAAAAACTTTCGCTGTTTGGCCTGGTTCCTTTGGAAATTGTATAGATAGACCCGGTCCCCCACAGTATATTCCTTCCTGGTGGTCTTCAGGTCGTAGTGGGTTTTCATGCTATCAACTGATCTTTCTAGATTCCGCTGAGAATAGGCAAAAGCATGCTGAAGGTGCTTCCTTATATTCTCCACATACTCATGAGTTGTGGAGGCATTTATCAACGTTTGCTCTTGGGTTCTGTAGAGCAAATGCTGGGGAAGCACCATCTTGCATCCAGTCATCAACTCAAATGGTGACATTTTAGTTGCAGATGAAGGGGTAGATCTGATGGCCATTAGGGCCAGAGGTAGTTGGATATCCCAACTTGGCCCAGAATCTGCCACAAACTTTTTTAAGATGCTCACAATGGTTTGGTTGTATCTCTCTACTGCTCCAGAAGAAGCTGGCCTGTAAGCAATATGTAGCTTCCTTTTGACCCCCAGTATCTCCCACATCTTTGTCATTACTTCACTGGTGAAGTGGCTACCCCTTTCTGACTCAATCGTTTGAGGTAGACCAAAACGGGAAAAGATGTGGTTAATCATCAGGGCAGCTGCTGTTTCTGCCTTGCAGTTTGGGGCTGGGAGACATTCCACCCACTTGGTAAACAAGCATGTAACGGTCAACATGTACTTGTTTCCTCTAGATCAGCGAATCACAGGGCCTACAAAGTCGATTTGCAAATCTGACCATGGCAGTGTCATCCCCCTCTTTTGGAGAGGCGCACGGTGTGTGAGGGATGATGGCTGAAATTGTGCACACACAAGACACCCCTTCAAGTATTGGTCGAGGTCCTGCCCCATGTGTGGCCAGTATGCAACCTCTCTTAAGATTTCCAGTGTTGTGTGAAACCCCCTATGACCGGCAGTGGCCACAAAATGGGCGTGACTTAACATCAGGATTCGGAATGAGGTAGGAACCACCCACTGATCATGGCCAGCTTGGGATTTCCTTACCAACAAACCGTCTTGGATTCAGAACCTTTTTGGACATTTCATCAACACTCTTAGGTCCTCTTTCCCAATGTAATCGGTATCCGTCAGGGGAAAGTTCTCAGGGTCCTCAATGTGTTGGTAAAACTTACCAATTATTGGGTCCCCCTTCTGAGCTGTAATCAAATCAGCATCAGGGGTCTCCTTACTCCATTGGGCAGTTGAAAGATCATTGCGAGCCTTTGTCTGGGACCTAGTGATAGCAGTGACCTGGGTTTCCCCCAACAGGGGCTCTATTTCTATTAGATCCCCTTGAATGGCCCCGGTTTTGGCCAGCTGATCAGCTAAGTCATTTCCAGTTTTGTCTGGTCCCTCTACTTTGGAATGACCCTTGATCTTTTTCCAATAGATGGTCATCCCATTCGATGTGACCAGATCATCAATATTTTGGATTAGCTTCCCATGTTTCAGGGGTTTGTTATTAGCACATAACATGCCTCTGGTTTTCCAATTAACCAGGTGCTCCACGAACCCGTTCCGTACATAACCCGAATCTGTGATTATGACCAGTTCGTGGAGTTGGTGTTGGATAGCAGTGTCATGATGCCTACCTCCAAGGAGCCAGGTCCGGCCTAGCGACCCCAGAGGCAGGCATCATATCCCCCAGGGGAGTGCCAGCGGGCCCAAGCTGTGGCCCTTTGGACACAGTCCTGGCGCCTTAGGCGCCAGGCTCATGTTGGACCTCTGTCCTGGCGCCTTAGGCGCCAGGCTCATAAAGCTATACATGTGTGCAAGGGTTTTCATGTGCACTTACCTGATGCAGACCATGCTGCCACATCCAGGCCCTCTTGAGGCCTGAATGGAACTACTTTATCTGTGGGACTACTTTCCACCCGGGTGTGGTCAGGGAAGGATACATACCTGATCGGAGTAAGGATACACACTTGGGACTTCTTCCAACGCTATTTAAACCACACCCGATCAGCAACTCACGCTTCGCGTTGTTCTGCTCCTCGCAGCTGGACGCTCACCGTGTCAGCTCCTGCTTCTGGACTTCAGCCATGCCTGTCAGCATCCTGGGTCACCTGCAAAGGGAGGCAAGAGACCTTACCAGGTAAATCTGCACCACGGAGACAACACCGACGATCCTGAAAGGGAAGACATTATTTTTAAAAGCATTTCGTTACGATCGCTGCAGCGCTGCATTTCACTCACCTTTCCTGGGTTCCTCCATCTTCAGCAGCGATCATCCGGATACACAGCCATTTCCCAGAGCCTAGAGAAAAAGACAAGAATAAGAGGTGAGAGAAGGAAGGGAATAAGACTTACCTCATTTCATTTCGGGTCTTGCCGCTTCCAGGCATTTTCCGGACCCCGGCCCCTATGGGGAAAAAAGACAAAGACATTGAATGAGCGTATGCAAAGTCAGTTCCCGAGCGCTCATCCAGAACTAACCTGCCATTTACTGGAACTGGAACTGCACGTTTCACTTCGGGTCGGTGCCATATCTCCGGCATTCCGAACCCCAACCCTAAGGGGAAAAAAGGACATAAATATTAGCGCTTGCTGCAAAAAGACAATGAACATTATTATTAAGCTTGGACTTTTGAACTTGCAACAGAACTTTTATAGAGCCTTACCTGAATAGTCAAGCTTACCTGAACTCCCATCAATCCTCAATCCAGTGAAGTAACTGGGTTTCAACGCGCCCCTGCATCAGAAGCAGGATGGAGAGCTCATCCTTCCTGACCCTAAGGTGAGACTTCATGGGGAATCGTGGAAGGGTATCGTGGAGGGTTGGAAGAGAGTGGGAGGCTTGATCATAACTCAGTCAGTAGGTAATACTCCCTTTTCACGCACAGGGGAATATTCCTGCGAGCCGGAGAAGCCAGAGTTGAGTGCCCTTCCTGTCCATCTTCAGAGTCCTGCGCTTCACCATTGAAGAAGCATCAGCACTCGAAGCCAGACCTGCGCCTCCGTGGGAATCAGGTGAGCGTTACAGAACTCGAAGCCTACCCACAATTTTCCACCCTTGCGCTATGGAGACTTCCGAGACTGACCAGCTGGCCCAGCTTTTGGGGGAATTACGGGCAGAGGTGCACTCAGCCCGCCAGGAGACTAACGCTCTCAAAAGAGAACTGATCTTATCCAAGGAAAGAACATATGACCTAGCCAAAAGGTTATTACAGGCCCAGGCAGGGCACACTCCTTTACCTAATTCCGGAGACATTTCCACATCAATGGGTTTGAGTAACCCGGTACAAATTGATCTACCTGGACACATGCCTTTGGCCCCGCCTGAACGTTTTGTGGGGGATCCCAAGAAATATGCCGTCTTTATGAACCAATGTCATTTACACTTTTTATGCAGACCCGGAGCCTTCCCTAATGACCAGACTAAGGTAGCCTTTATACCTCAGTGGTAGTGCTGCCGATTGGTCTATTCCATTGGTAAATCAGGATGATCCCATTCTCCAGAATTTTCAGGGCTTCCAGGCCAGCATGGAAAGATTGTTCGCTCGACACTCTCAAGGACAGGCCCTTGATAACGAACTGCTATTCTTACGACAAGGTAATCAGGATCTTCTGTCCTACATAGCCACCTTTAACAGACTGATTGTGGAAACTGGATGGCCAGAAAGCAAAAGGATCACATTGTTTCATCGAGGCCTGCGCGGAGAGCTTAAGGATGTTCTAGCTCAGATAGTAAACCCACCCCAGGTCTGCGCAGACTACATTGACTTGGTGTTTCAACTTGATCACAGACTTCAAAATAGAAAAGCAGATCGGTTCAATTATGAAAACCGAGCACCGATCAAAACCCACGCTAACTCTAAGAGTACCGACGTATCTGAACCTATGCAAATCGGTGGTGTTAAAGGACAATTAACGCAGAAAGAACGAGAGAGAAGGCAGCAAATGCAACTTTGTCTGTATTGCGGGACTTCCGGTCACTTTCTTCGAAATTGTCCAGTTAAACCGCTTAAGAAGGTGGTTGGAGCTACTGATAACGAATTAGTGACACCTGATTCGGGAAACGACCTAGCCCGGCAAGCGTAGGGGTCCGCTTGCCGAGCTTGAAAACTAACTCTTTGACCTCGCATTTTGTCATGCCAATGGTGCTCGTGGACCCAAAACAGCCTCAGCAGTTGCATGCTATAAAAGCATACATCGACAGTGGAGCTATTGGAAATTACATAGACCGTGAATTGGCTTCCAGGATTAAGCTTCCTCTCCGCCCGAAAGTAACCCAAGATGTCATTACTACAGTAGATGGAAACGAAATAGCCTCAGGGCCTGTAACGCATTCCACTGTTGAAGTGACACTGGTGGGTCAGGATGGACATCGGGAAGCAATTGTGTTTGATGTGATCAAGGCCCCACAATTTCAAGTAATTCTTGGAATTCCTTGGTTAGAAACACATAATCCCAGAATTGACTGGCGAGCAAAGAAGATAAGTTTTCCTGATTGTGAACCAACTTGTTATATAAGAAATCCAGCTATGGGTCTAGCCTCAGCAACTTCCACCCCTGTATAGCTACCGTCAGAATACAAAGAATTCCAAGACGTTTTTCAGAAAGAACAGGCTAACACGTTACCTCCCCATCGGTCTTATGTTTGCCAAATCTATCTGGTACCCAATGCTCAACTACCTTGTAGTAGGATTTATGCTCTTACGGAACCTGAAAACCTGCATTTGCGTCAGTATTTAGATCAGTACCTAGCCAATGGTTTTATTCGCCCGTCCAAGTCTCCTGTCTCTTCGGCTCTGTTCTTCGTGCCGAAAAAAGAAGGCGACCTTAGAACGTGTATAGACTATCGCGCCCTAAATCAAATAACGATTAAGAATCGTTATCCTCTGCCCTTGATCCCTGAGCTTATCGACCAGGTGAAAGACGCTTGTGTGTACACAAAGTTAGATCTCCGAGGAGCTTATCACCTGGTGCGCATAAAAGAAGGCGATGAATGGAAGACTGCATTCCGCACCAAGTTTGGGCTCTTCGAATATCAGGTGATGCCCTTCGGTTTGTGCAATGCACCTGCCGCCTTTCAGTACTTTATGAATGATGGTCTTCGGGAACTTATCGATGTCTGTGTCATTGTTTACATTGACAACATCCTGGTGTACTCTTCTTCAGAATCTGAGCACAGAAAACATGTTAGGGCAGTTCTTGAGAAACTGCGCCAGCACAGATTATTTGCAAAACTCGAAAAATGCGTTTTTCATACCACAGAAGTTGAGTTTCTCTGATTCATCCTGACACCTCAAGGAGTCCGAATGGACTGGCGAAAGGTGGACGCCATCCTCAAATGGCCATCTCCAAGCTCGGTGAAGGGAGTTCAGAGCATGCTCGGCTTTGCCAATTTCTATCGAAGATTCATCCCGGAATTTTCCCGAACAGTCCAACCCATCACCGCTCTCCTAAAGAAAAACAAACGCTTCGAATGGACTCTTGAGGCCGAACAAGCCTTCCAGGACCTGAAAACCAAATTCACCTCTGCACCTGTATTGAAGCACCCGCACCCAGATCTCCCGTACATAGTGGAAACCGATGCATCCAGTTCGGCCATGGGAGCTGTCCTGTCGCAAAGAGACCCAAAAACTAACCAACTACACCCAGTGGCCTTTTGGTCCAGAAAATTTTCTCCTCCTGAAATCAACTACGCAATCACCGATAAAGAGTTACTGGCCATCAAATCTGCTTTCAAGGCTTGGCGTCACTACCTTCTCGGGGCAAAGCACACCATCACCGTAATTACGGACCACAGAAACTTACAGTATTTAAAAACGGCCAAAGCTGAATCTTCACAACAACTCCGATGGGCTCTATTCTTTGCGGAATTTGATTTTGTAATTACCTATCGCCCTGGCTGCAAGAATGGAAAAGCGGACGCCTTATCCCGGATTGGCATGGAAGAACCTAATTCGAGCTTAGAACCTGTGCCCATCATACCTGAGCAAAGAATCTTAGGCTTAACCTCATTGCAAACTATTGAGGACATCCAAACGCAAGTAAAACAACTTCTAGACTCTTCAACCTTACTGGAATGGAGTCAAAAGGGTCCTCATTACACCATTAAGGATGACTTACCCTACTTCCAGGAGCGGTTGTTTCTGCCAAGTAAAGAATTGCAAGAACTTGTTATTGCCCATCATCATGAATCTTTAATGGAAGGACACCCTGGTATCGCTAAAACGGAGGAAAAAATCAAACGCCACTTCTGGTGGCCTTCTTGGAGAAAAGACATAAAGTCTTTTGTACTGTCTTGTGGAATTTGCGCCCAAAACAAGGCTCAAAAGAAAAGGCCAGCCGGCCGACTTCAACCCTTGGATATTCCACCGGCGCCATGGCACACCCTGTCAATGGACTTTATAACAGATCTGCCTCCTTGAGCTGGTTACAACACAATCCTTGTAATTGTGGACATATTCTCCAAAATGGCCACTTTATTCCTTTAAAGGGTTTGCCTTCAGCTTCCACCTTGGCCAAGGAATTCCTGGAGAATATAGTTCGCATACATGGTTTCCCTTCCATATTAGTCTTGGATCGTGGAAGTCAATTTATCTCACATTTTTGGAAGATGTGTTGCGAACTAGCACAAATAGATGTGCGGTTATCCACCAGCCACCTCCCCCAGACCGACGGACAAACCGAGAGAACCAATCAGACTCTCGAGCAATATCTTCGGTGCATGTTACACCAATCCGAGTTAAATTGGAAAGACATCCTTTGGATCGCAGAATATGCATACAACAACTCAGTGCTTTCTGGAACCGGACAAACCCCCTTTTATACTTTGTATGGTCACCATCCTCGGACCTCTGACCTAGATCCACCTCTGACCCTGGAAATGCCCGCAGTAAATCATCTGCATTCCACAATAACCCGAGCCTTCAAAGAAGCTGCAACTCATTTACAGCAAGCCAAGAAAAAGTATAAAGAAAACGCTGATTTGCACCGAAGTAAAACTCCTCCTTACCAAGTAGGAGACCAGGTATGGCTAGCAACAAAACATTAACCCCTCAAGGGCCCGCGAACCTTCAATCCCAGATTCATAGGACCTTATCCCATCAAAGCTATAATCAACCCAGTGGCCTTTAAACTGGATCTACCGTCCAACATGCGTATTCATCCAGTTTTTCATGCATCACTTTTGAAGCCAGTACAACCAGGAACCCGATTGTCCAAGCCTCCAGATCCAGTTCAAGTTGAAGGGGAATTAGAATTCGAAGTTAAAGACATTTTAGACTCCAAGGTGGTAAAGTCGAAACTCTTCTATCTTGTTGACTGGAAGGGATATGGACCTCAAGAGAGATCGTGGGAGCCTAGTAACCATGTCCACGTACCTCGATTGGTACAAAGGTTTCACCAGAGATTTCCGAAAAAGCCCAAACCCCCAGAGGGAAGAACCTTGGGAGGGGCCTTGAGGGGGGGTACTGTCATGATGCCTACCTCCAAGGAGCCAGGTCCGATCCAGCGACCCCATAGGCAGGCATCATTTCCCCCAGGGGAGTGCCAGCGGGCCCAAGCTGGGGCCCTTTGGACGCAGTCCTGGCGCCTTAGGCGCCAGGCTCATGTTGGACCTCTGTCCTGGCGCCTTAGGCGCCAGGCTCATAAAGCTATACATGTGTGCAAGTGTTTTCATGTGCACTTACCTGATGCAGACCATGCTGCCACATCCAGGTCCTCTTGAGGCCTGAATGGAACTACTTTACCTGTGGGACTACTTTCCACCCGGGTGTGGTCGGGGAAGGATACATACCTGATCGGAGGAAGGATACACACTTGGGACTTCTTCCAAAGCTATTTAAACCACACCCGATCAGCAACTCACGCTTCTCGTTGTTCTGCTCCTCGCAGCTGGACGCTCACCGTGTCAGCTCCTGCTTCTGGACTTCAGCCACGCCTGTCAGCATCCTGGGTCACCTGCAAAGGGAGACAAGAGACCTTACCAGCTAAATCTGCACCACGGAGACAACACCGACGATCCTGAAAAGGAAGACATTATTTTTAAAAGCATTTCGTTACGATCGCTGCAGCGCTGCATTTCACTCACCTTTCCTGGGTTCCTCCATCTTCAGCAGCGATCATCCGGATAAACAGCCACTTCCCAGAGCCTAGAGAAAAAGACAAGAATAAGAGGTGAGAGAAGGAAGGGAATAAGACTTACCTCATTTCATTTCGGGTCTTGCCGCTTCCAGGCATTTTCCGGACCCCAGCCCCTATGGGGAAAAAAGACAAAGACATTGAATGAGCGTATGCAAAGTCAGTTCCCGAGCGCTCATCCAGAACTAACCTGCCATTTACTGGAACTGGAACTGCACGTTTCACTTCGAGTCGGTGCCATATCTCCGGCATTCCGAACCCCGGCCCCTAAGGGGAAAAAAGGACATAAACATTAGCGCTTGCTGCAAAAAGACAATGAACATTATTATTAAGCTTGGACTTTTGAACTTGCAACAGAACTTTTACAGAGCCTTACCTGAATAGTCAAGCGACCTGAACTCCCATCAATCCTCAATCCAGTGAAGTAACTGGGTTTCAACGCGCCCCTGCATCAGAAGCAGGATGGAGAGCTCATCCTTCCTGACCCTAAGGTGAGACTTCACGGGGAATCGTGGAAGGGTATCGTGGAGGGTTGGAAGAGAGTGGGAGGCTTGATCATAACTCAGTCAGTAGGTAATGCTCACTTTTCACGCACAGGGGAATATTCCTGCGAGCCGGAGAAGCCAGAGTTGAGTGCCCTTCCTGTCCATCTTCAGAGTCCTGCGCTTCACCATTGAAGAAGCATCAGCACTCGAAGCCAGACCTGCGCCTCCGTGGGAATCAGGTGAGCGTTACAAGCAGTGAGGATGGCCTGATGCACAGCCATCAATTTTGCCACCTGACTGCTTCGGGGACCAATCTTGTATCCAACAGAGGGTTCTGGGGACTCATTCACCCATGCATTCCCTACGCCGGGCACCAGTTCTTTCTCTACGTTGTTGTCAACATGGTACGAGCATCCATCCACATAGACAGTGGGCATTCCCTCACACTTGTCTTCTTCAAAGACTTTGTGTGGGGAATTAAGGTATGCCTCCATGTTGTCCTTGATTTTTAGACTTTCGTCCTCGAGACAGTTTTCTCGGGCACAATCATGCAAGTCAGCCAGCCTTGCGCGAGGGGACTCTTCTTGTTTTGGCCATATCTGACCTCCACAGGAAAGCCTTGCATTGACAGAATCCAGGAAGTAATTCGGGAATTACTCACATTTCCGGCCCGGATTCTGTCACTCTGGAGATATTGCAGAGGCTGGTGTGGAGTCTCCACTATGATGTGTTACCCCTGGATAAACGGGCGGTAATTCTTCAATGCCCACACTGTTGCCAGGAGTGCCTTCTCACAATCGTTGAATTTTTCCTCCACAGAGGATAAAGTTTTGCTTGCATAGGAGATTACTTTATTGACCTTGTCATGCTTTTGGTATAATACTGCCGTCAAGCACGTATTAGAGAACCCTGTCTCCAGGAAGAACTCCTTGTTTCTGACAGGGTAAGCTAGGCAAGGCGCTTGTGAGAGGCTTCTCTTGAGTTGTCTTACTGCCTCGGATTGTTCTGGACCCCATTCCCACTTGACCCCCCCTTCAAGAGATGAATGAGGGTTCTAGTGATCTCTGCGTAGCCCTCAATGAACTTCCTGCTGTAATTAGTCAGTCCAAGGAGGCTCCTTGGGTTCCCGCAGAGTCATGGGGTCTTTCAGTTTCTGAAGTGCTTTCACTTTCTTTTCCTGGGGACAGAGGCCCTGAGGAGTAATCTCATGCCCCAAGAAATTAACACGGGTTCTACACCACTGTGCTTTCTGAAAGGAAGGTTTTGCTCCGGCGGCCCTCAACTGCGTCAGAACATAATGAATCTCCGCTATGTGTTCCTCCACAGATGAACTTTTGATGAGGACATCATCTACATATGCCAGGTTACCCCTCGCACCCAGGTCAGGCATGGCCTTATGTAGGAAAATGTTGAATTCATTGCCGGAGTTGAGGTATCCGAAGGGAGTCCGGGTCCAGGTGTACTGCTGGCACCCAAAGGTAAAAGCCAGTTTGTATTGGTCCTCCCTACTGACAGGCACGGTCCAGTATCCATTGGTCAGGTCTATTGCTGTGAATACCTGTGACCCCTGAATCTGGGCCAGCCCTTGGTCAATGTAGGGCAGAGGATATCAGGAAGTATGGACCCGTTTGTTGAGCTCCCTAAGGTCAGCGCAGAGTCTCCACTGGCCGTTTGGCTTCAATATACCCAGCATTGGATTATTGAAGGTGCTGTGGACTGGACGGATTATTCCCCGGGACTCAAGGTTCTTAATTATTTCAGTAAGGGACTCCATGGATGCGAGAGGCAAGCGACATTGCTTCACAAACACTGGAGTCATGCCAGGGTCCGTGGGAATTGTTGTTGTGTGGATGTCGGTGCGACCACAGTCATATGAGTCTACCGCAAAGAGATCTTGGAAATCCAAGAAAACTTGTTTCAACTTTTGCTTCTGTTCCAGAGTCACGCAGGCATCAGCTAGGTTGACCCTCGCTTCCACCATCTGCCTGAAGCCGGGAAAGACTTCTGGTTTGGCTATCTCAGCGGCCTCCTCCAGCTGGGTGGAGAAGTCCCTGGTCAGAGTGCTGATTTGGACTGGAGGCTTCAGGTGGGAAAGGCAGCCCTCATGGACCTGGAAAATCACCTCATCCTTCCTGAAGTCACAAGTCACATCTTCCTTACCATTAGGGCAAGAAGTGTACACCAGGAAGTTCCCCCCATGCCGGGTGAAAATCCTGTCTGGTGTTGTGTTGTCATCACTGTCACTGTCAAAACAGTCCTTGGGGATTGGTCCTAACAGTTCATTTCCTAAATCAATGGAGAAATGTCGGTCATCAACCGCCATTCCAATAATGGTGCCTGCGGCTAGAGTAATACTCTTTAAGTCGCTGTTATCCACCTCTATTGGAATGGTGTCATGTTCTATGTTGACTAATGGTGTTGGGTTTACCCCTAACCCTTGCTGTTGGAGAGAAGCATTTAGATTAATATAAGCATCAGGGTTTTTCAATTTTTGTCCTCTTTTAACTTTCACTTCCAGGGAGAATTGTCGGGTCCTTTCTGGGATGGTGACTTCCTCTTCAATCTGAATTTCAACTGCATAAGGAGGCAATTGAGCTGACCTAAATGCTTTTTCTGAATCATCAAAGCCCATGGGATTACCCGCTAATCGGGACCAAGCTTCGAAGTTTATTAGGTACAAACTAATGGCAAAGTGATTGACAATGTCACTGCCTAAGTAAAAGGTGGCAGTGACGTCTCGCACGACCCAACAATTATGGACTATGCTCTTGTTGCCAATGGAGATTTTGAGCATACACCTGCTTGGCAGGAGATGTTTGGAATTAGGTGCTTCCAGGTCCATTTCCCATTTGTCTATCAGTTTGAATGTGGGAATGGCTGGATCTTTTGGGAGTTGGCGGAACATGGCTTCGCTGATGAAGCTCTTACCGTTGTTCACACACACTCGAGCGAGAACAGAGTCCTTCCCATCATTTAACTGAACAGGGATGAACAACTGATCTCCAGTTTGCTGAATATCAGCCAGGCTCTGAGCTGATTTCACATCTTTCTGGACTATAGGAGTGGGAGTGTCTGATTGTGGATTGGTAAAGAATTTCAAAGTGTTTCCTTCCAGTGTGGAATACCACCTTAAACTGGAAGGAAGGTTGATTTTCAGAAATAGAGAAGACCCCCCACCA
Organism: Ambystoma mexicanum; assembly: GCF_040938575.1. Classification (NCBI taxonomy): domain Eukaryota; kingdom Metazoa; phylum Chordata; class Amphibia; order Caudata; family Ambystomatidae; genus Ambystoma; species Ambystoma mexicanum. The sequence continues at coordinate 971,912,218 of NC_090933.1, read as the reverse complement.
CCAGTCTGTTGTCCTACTGCTATTACTATCACGTCTGGAATTTGGTTGTTCTGGAAGTGAAGTTCTACTTGGTCAGATTTTTGTTCAACCATGTGGCAGGTGCCATTTAAACTAACATGGTTGACACTCTGTTTTAATTTTATTGGTCGGCTAGTCTGGGTCCAGAGGACCTTGTTTACACAATCTATTAGGGGTGACAACCTTCTCAGGAGGTCGTTCCCTAGTAAACAAGGGGTGCCCTCTGGAGTCACTACTATGACCGGGTGTTTCAACCTGTGATGCTCAATTTTAATGTCCAAATCTGCAGTCCCCTCGACAGGAATTTCCTTCCCGTCAAAGTCCTGCAGTTGTCCAGGAAGAGAGGTGAGAGGAATACGGTACTTCTCCCCCCTTCCTGCATTTAGTTCATCAAAGGCCCTTTTGGACAGAAGGGTAGCTTGGGATCCAGTGTCCACCAGTGCCAAAATTGTACCCTGCCCCTGTACTTGTACTGGGGCATAATATCTTCCCTCCTTCTCCTCAAGGGGGCACAGATAATGCAATTTTTTGGACAACTGGTGGGCTAATTTTCTGGTTTTGGACATTGCTAGCAAAGAGATTTGGGCAGATTTCTGTGAAGAGCCTGGGGAATCTGAAAGAAAAAGTTGGCAACTGGAAATGGTTTCGGGTTCTGGGCCGCCCCCCCTTTTTGGAGGCAGTCATCAGGATGGGTTTGACCCATGGGATTTTGGTATTGTTGGTTCTGGGATGAGATGATGGGTGGTGGTAGCTCAGTCTCCACATCTCCCCAGTCTGAATTGGCATCCCTTGGGACCCATTTTTCCTTGGGAGTTGTTCTCCCATCTCTGAAGGAGAAGATCCTTTTCCCAGGATCTTCTGAGGATCCCTTTCCCTCAAATTGGAAGACCTGTACCTCCTCCACAACGTGGGTCTGTTTGGGTCCTTTGTTTCTCCTACCCCCCCTCTGCTCCTTGGGAGGCAGGCTTTCAGGGGCAGGAGATTTTGTTTCCGGTTCCTGGTTTTCAAGGGGCTGTTTACAAGTTGGGAAGGAAGCTTCCTCCAAGGCTTTACACCCCCCTTCCCCTTGTGCCTCCTCCCTGGGAACCGGTGGGTTATCGGGGTGCTGCCCCCGTCATTGTTCTGGAGCACCAGGTCCGGAGTTTGGGGCATTCTGCGGTGGCATGCTCATCTGAGGGTTCTGTTGAGCCCTCAGTATGTGACCCAGATCCCGTGCCATATTTTTGACCTGGCGCTCTAACTGGGAAACCCGCTCAGGCTGATACAGGGCTATATTTTCTCCCCTGGGCTGATCCCGGGAAGGGTAGCTATCCCTTCTCTGGTAATACCCTGGGTTGGGAAGATTCGGGTACCCCTCCACCACTGGCCTCCCCTCTCCCGGATTAGGTTGTCTGGGCTCGGGGAATTGGGGAAAGAATGATGGATGATTTTGGGGCTGGAAATTGGGTGGCTACCCGAGGAAAAAGTTCTGCCCAGGATTTGGTGAATTTCTGCCCTCCTGGGGGACGTTAGGAGGGAAGTTCCCTGGATCAGGTGCTTGGCTGGATCCCCCCCCCTTGGGCTGGATGAGTCCACACATAACCCAGGATGGGTCGGTTTCCCTTGTAGCGGGGACTTACATAATCAGGGGAGCGAGGGACCCCATTTGTGGGACTACCTCCTCGACTCCCTGTCTGTGACTGGCCCGAGGGCCTTCTGGGCTGTGAATTATTTGGTGCAGGCAGGTTTTTAGGCCCCCCCATCTCCAAATCTAAAACGGGGGCAACCTTTACCTCTGCCACCTTAGCAGCAGCAGGGGTGCTGTTGGTTTTGGGGTTTTTCTGCACATTACTTTTATTTTCTATGGGCTTCTGCACCTCATAGATCCGGGTAGCCTGTTCAATGACCCAGTCTAAAGATCTTTTCTCATGAAAATCTCTCACGAGCTGGGTCATTATATATTTGGGTAAGGCATGGAATAACGTATTGATACATTCTCTGCTATCCGTGCGCACCCTTCTGGTGGTCTGAGCAAAAGCACGCTTTAATTCTTGCACAAACTCTCGTGGGGCCTGATCCTCCCCACATTGCAAATTGTAGGCTGCCTTGCGAGCCTCTTGAGGATTTCTGTGCACAGAAAAATGTTTCAAGATGGCCGCCCTGTATGTGGACCACCTTGAATGGTTTTGATCCTCCAGCCCTGCAAAGAAACTGGAGTATTCTGGTGAGAAGGTCCATTTGACGTACTGGATGCAGCTACTGCTGTCCTTCAAATGGAAGGTCTCCATCATTTGCTCATAGAGATCCAAGTGTTCCCAAACAGAGTACTTGGCGTTCTTATGATAAGGCGTGATGACACTCCTTATTGCCTTTATTTGTTTCAATGGGTCCTTAAGTAAGGCCCTTTTTGCCTTATTGGCCTTTTTGGTTCGGGTAACCCTGGTCCATTCATCCTCTGACTCAGAAGCACTGCTCCCAGAGGTGCCCGTCTGATCTTCCAGGTTTTCCCAGATTCTGCAAGCCTGGGAATGGCTGGCAGAATGTGGGGACCTGGTCTCCTGTGTCCTGTAATGCTCAGAGGAGTCTTCAGATCCCTCCTTGCTGCCAGGATTTGTTGGGTACCCCCCCACTGACCTAACTGGGCAGAGGTTTTCAGTATGCCCTTAATGGGCCTACTCTCCTGGGGTTCCCCACTAAATTGCACAGTGCTCGGGTGCCCATACCCGGATGCCCGCCCATCCATTCCTGGGAGGTACTGGCCTATGCGCCCCATACTTCTAGCTGGATAATAATCTGCCATCCCCGTGGCCCTGGGCTCATGTGCGCGAGGGGACATGGGGGTGGCAGAGTCCAGGGACTGGGAGAGATGAAGGCCTCTGGTACTAGGGCTCCTGAGGTTATGCTCAGGAGTTTCTCTTTCCCAGCGAACCTCATCTCTATCCGCCCCTGTTCCCTGTTGCATTACAAGAGCCTGCGCTTTCAGTTCCTCAGTTAAGGCCTTACTAGACTCTATCAGTCTCTCCTGCATCGCTACCTGTTGCTGGAGCCTATCATTGTGCTGGCAGAGAGCCTCATTCTCTCTCTGTGCCTCCTGATTGGTCCTGGAGTACTGGGCCAGTCTCTGCTGCAGGAGAGTTACCTCCTGAGTCCCATCCCTACTGGCCTGCTCCTTTCTTGCCAGAGCCTCCTCCAGCCTCCTGGTGTGCTCTAACAAGTTCTGGTGTTCTTTTTGGAGGTCACCCAGTCCCTGGAGGGCCAGGTGATTTTCTTCCATTTTCCTTTTTAAGTGGCAGACTTCCTGGCCTAAGGTATCCCTTTCCTGACTAAGAGCCTGCATCTGTGTCGCCAGGTCATCCCTTTGCCTTTGGAAGGCACCAGCTTTCTGGCGCTCCTGGTCAAACTCTGCCTGGGTATCCAGGTCTTTCAAAATCAGTTTATTGCTTTCCTCTTTTTCCCTATCTAGGTGGCTTTGCAGGGTGACTACCTGCTCAGCACATGCCCTATTGAAATCTAATTGTTGCTCCAGCTTTTTCTGGCTCTGCAGTAGGGAGTCCAAACCTTCTTGGTACTCCCTCTGTAAGGCCAGAAATCTGGTATCATGGTCAGCCTTTTCCTGTTGCAGCACATCCATATCCTCCTTTATTTTAGTGATGTACTGTCTGCTGTCATTTTCTGACTCCTGGCTCCTGAGCAGCCGCTGCTCAGAAGAGTCCAGATCAGATTGGGCCTTCTCTAACGCCATCTGTTGCCTATTTACCAGATCTTGGCCTTCAGCACATTTGTCCTGCATGGCTCCCATATATAGGTACAAATATGCCGCTATCCTGGCAATCTTATTATGTTCATCTTTGGCTTTTGGGGCCATATATAGTTCACTCAGGGCCATATGTAGGGGACCCTGATCTCTCCATGTATTTGACCCTGTTTCAGTGACCTGTTGCGCGATTGCCTGCAACCAGACCGTTTGGTCCTGATGAGTCCACTCACCTCTCACAAATAGCTTATGTAAGAAGTGCTCTCTGGCTATTTTGATGTCTACCAGTGTCGTCATTCTGGAATTTGAGTTCCTTCCTGACTTACAGAAGTTTGTATTTTATTTTTGCAAAACAGACCGTTTCCTTAGAGCGTTCCTTTGAGGAGTGCTTTACAGCATGGTGATCCGACCGGATGTATGCCTCCTGTCAGTTAGCACACTATATTAATCTGCACAAGTGATAGATCTAACCCAGAATCTCCGGCTACGAGCCCCCACTTTGTTAAGCGGCTTCACTTCAACACTACAGCTAAGTCAATGCCTAGTCTGGGATGCTGAGGGAAACCCTTATTGATATATTTTTAGGTCCAGGTCATGTACTCCGGATGACAACCCTTATATAACACCTCTCTCTTAGAATCCCCCTGACCCCAATGAGCCAAGAAGTAGGTTTGTTTTGCAAATTAAAAGGTTTATTTGAAAAATTAAACAATATATATATATATATCACACTTTTATAATAAATTAATATCTGATAGTACACTGAGACATATGATGTGGATCCACAATGGGTAATGTTACAGTGGTACACTTGATTACTTAGGAGTAGTATAGAGGATGCGGTAGCTGAACATGCTTTATGGTTTCAAGGAAATGCAAGGTGGAATAAAATGCAGTACAGCAAATAAACTTGATATGATTTCAACCAACAACAATGTAATCACTTTTTCTCTGGCAATTCACCCCCCCCTATGCAATGTAAGAAATGGAAGGAGATGGAAAGAGGAGCACTCAGTTCTCAGGAATGCAATCAAATACAATACAAAATTCAGTTCCCCCCCAGCAAGCTTAGAGGAAACAGGTAGAAGTTTGAAACACAGGCCCAAAATGCTTTTAAATGTGATGGCAACAGATGGGAAAATGTGCTAACTGATTTTAATTCCCTCTAGAGATTCAGGGTGAGTGAGATATGCTTGTTGGTATTAGTTCAGGCTCACTTTAGCAATGCTCTAGGAGCTATTACCAAGTTGCAAACGGATTTTAACAAAGGAAAGAATGGAGCTGCTATTTTGACAAGTGGAGAAATGGAGCCAAATCGCAAATCGCGGTAAATTTCGCGAGTGCGTAAATCGCGATTGCGGTAAAAGTATAAGGAGTAGGAAGTCGGTTCTAGGTTCGTTGGAAAGCCTGGAATCACAGCTTTAAAACGTTAAACCACGTTCCTAGGACAAACGGTTCCGGAGATACAGACGATTTAATAAAGGTAGATTTTCGGATTTAAAGTAAAACTCAAAATGACAGGTGACAGCTTGCAGCTGCAGAATTGACAGGTGACAGATGTGCAGCTTTACAAATGACAGATGACACAATTTCTAGGAGGCTGTTCTAATTAGGTTAAAATCATTTGGATTAGATTATTTTAACTAAGAGATTGGGTTCTGCACAGTTCTGGCGGATACTCACTCCTAATTTTGAAATGAATGGGCCTCGTCACGGATCTGGTCAACACGTCCAGCGGCGGTTCTCTCTGCTCGGCAGGTCAATCAGGCACCGGTTCTACGCACAGCGATCCGGATCTCTGGTTCTGCTCACAGCGGTCTGGGTCTGGTCTGCGGTTCCGGCACAAGTTCTTGGCAAAGAATTCAAACAGCTCGCCCGGCTGTTGAATAGTTTGGTTAGGTTTGCTGGATTCTGAAGGCCTGCTGAGAATACTTTTGCTTGCAGTGGGCCTTCTTGGTTCAAAGTTCTGTAGTCTCTGTTTAGCTTGGAAGTCTAAGTGTTGGATCTCTGGATGTGAAGTCGTCGGTCAGCACGCTCCGCAGCAAATGGAATTGAATGTCTCTACCTGTCCCAGCAGTCTCTTTTTATGTGTTTTGGAAGTGGGTGTGTGCGTGGCATAACTGAGCCTGCCCCTCTCTACTTGTCATTGGCCCAATTCTCCCCTCTCTCATGATTGGGGGAAGGAAATGGATTGTCATCATGATGAGGTCTGTTTATGGGTCAGAGAATCCTCCCCTGGTCAATTTGCCCACAAATCTATATTTGATTCAAATACATATTTCCCAGATACACAATTTGTTGAAATTACATGTACACATTATATATTCCTTATGGTCCATGCTTGTCCGCCTCTGATCTTCCTGGGGGCTTGCATTCAAAAATGACAACATTTTGCGCTTTTTGACTGGTTTGCCAATATCGGACATTTACCAAAAATTACACAAATGTGCACCAGGGATATGGGTTACAGATGATAAAGTGTCAGATTTTTAACATGCATACATTTGGAGTAACAACATTTTTTTCTGCTACTATCCCCAGGATCATACCACAGGGTCCTAACACCTCTTAAAACGTGCACAGAAAAATCACAAGAATAATGATATTACTTATATAATTCTGACAAGTCCGCACTATGAGTTATCTATCTTTTTAAAATTATGCTCTGGCCCAGATGGGTGTGGATTAGGTTCCAAAGCACATGGGGGAAGCTTCTGTCTGCCCCCGCCTCCAGCTCGGGGGGCTCCCAGAGGCACTTATCCTCCCACTTCTCCCAAGAGGAAGCCACTTTACGGCCCCCCCAATATAACATTTGCCTGAGTCCAGGACAAGGCTTTGTGCAACCTCCTGCAGGTGCCCCTCCCCTAATCTAATCAGAGAGGTGTCAACTCCTTTTGTGGGGAAGCAGGATGCAGCTAGGCCTGGGAAGAGTGGCTGAGCAGGTTTCTCCTGTCTGGGGTAGTTGTCTGGCAGAATTCAGCTAAATGTCACTTTAGTTCCCAGTTTAAATCAAACTTACACTTTTTACATATACATTAAATAATTACTTCCTTCAAGTCATTTCAGAATATAGTTTTACATTGTATCCACCTCTTAGCAAGTCTTTCCTTGGCCTGGTTTGGATTCCTCTGTTCAGTTTTACACAAAAGTCTGGTGGTTTTAAAACGCCGGCTTTCTGATAGTGGTGAGTACCGGTATTGCATCAATTTTTGGGATCTGTCTTGAATTACTGCATTTCAATAGAGTGGTCTTTGGCTTGATAGTATAGGACCCTTGCTTAACATTGTTTTGATGGCATCCTTACAGTAGAGTGGTGATGTGGAACCCCCCACAAGAAGGTTGTATCTTTGGAGTGGTCTTGTGCCAGCTGTGCAGTTCTCCTGGATTCTGGCGTGAATGTGGGCGGCGACAGCTCATCCCCACATCTACCCAGTCTAAGGATTCAACATGGGTCAAAACCCTTGACAGATCCAAGCTCTTCTTCCCTATTATTTGACTGCAGAGGGTGTGACATCCTCCACTCGAAAGGGGCTGTTGAACCTTGGCTCGTCCCACTCTTTTCTTGCATGGTTTCTCACCAGGACTGTGTCCGCAGGGAATATGGCTGGTATATGAAATTTCGGAATTGGGTCTGTTGTAGTATCTCCTTCTGTGTTCTGTGCTGCCCTGCACCCTGCTTGTCATCACTGAAGCTGTCCTGAAATGACAGTAAGACAAGATGTCATGCAATTCAAGTAGTTTTGCATTTCCAATTCCAACACTTCTCCTGTTGGCTGGGCATCACATCTAGCTCTAGTTTGAGGTGTCAATGGCGTGCGCATCCTTCTGCCTGTCACGATTGTGTGTGGCGTGAGATGATGGTCAGAACCAGGCTGGTTTCTGAGTGCATACAGTGCCAGTGGAAGACATTGTAGCCATCCCTTCTTCAGCGTAACTTTCAACTTGGCTATCCTTCACTTTAACAAGCTGTTTAGCTTCTCACATATGCCATTCCCTTGAGAATGATACGCCGAGGAAAACTTGTGCTTTATACCAAGCAACAAGCTAATCTGCTCAAATACTGCATTAACAAAATGAGGACCATTGTCTGATCTCATGACTTCACACACTCCCCATCTGGGAAACACCTCCCTCACCAAGAATTTGGCCGCACAGTTAGAGTCTGGGTGTGTACATGGACCTGCTTCTATCCATCTAGAGAATGGACACACCACAACAATTAGATACCTTTACCCGTTACATACTTGAATCATGTCGACGTAGTCGATATGCAAGTGCTGAAAAGGCCCATTAGGCCTTGCGATAATTCCTCTAATTACACATAGTGTATGCCCAGCTGTGCACTGCTGGCAAATTATACAGTTAACCATAAAAAATGCAACGTGTCCTGCCAAGTTCGGTGTGAACCAGTCCTCAGCATTCGTTGCTGCTAGATTCTCCTTTGTCATGTGTGCTGGATAGTGTAACTGTTCCAGGGCTTTAATCAATAAGGCTAAAGGCATCACCAGTTTACCAGTGCTATCTTGTCACCACAAGCTCTCGGATGGGTTTAAAGAACACACTTGTTGCTTCCATAGGTTCTTCTCCTTCTGCGGTGGCTCCCCTTGGAGCTCCACAAACAGGGCCCTGGCCAGGTTGCTATAGGCACAAAGGTTGCTTTGTGCAACAGTCATTCTCTCATGCACATCAGTTTTTTCCACACTCATGATTATTTCATCCTTAGTTGCCAAACGCTTGGCTTCAGTGTCTGCTGCTTGATTTCCACGTGAGATAAAATCTGTCCCTTTCATGTGCGTGGCACATTTCATGACTGCTATGCCCACTGGGAGTTGTAGTGCCTTAATGAGCCTGTCTACTAGGGCTGCGTGCAGCACTGGCGTGGCGTCCGCTCTGAGGCAGTCCCTCCTTTTCCAGCGCGCTAAGCCTGCGTGCACTGTTGATGTCATATAGGCGGAGTCACTGTACACTGTCACTTCCTAGTCTGCCTGATTCTCGAGCGTGAGTATCAATGCCAATAATTCTGCAGCTTGTGCTGAATAGTGTGAGGGTAATCGTGCACTAATGAGTACTCAAAATTCCCCATTTGTCGTGTGCTTCATCACAGCGGTGCCTGTATATCTTTGTCCATCATGTTGATCGATCCTCGAAGAACCGTCAACGAAGACGATTTCTCCTCCTCCAAATGCATTTCTTTTATTCTGGGAATCTCATCAGAGAATTCTTCATAGTTCGCGGAATCATGTATTGGCTCTCCTTCAGTGACTGGCTCTGCTATAAACATAGCTGGGTTCACTATTTTACATCAAACTATTTTAATCATTGGATTTGATATGATCACTTCATAAGCAGGGGCTCTCTGAGATGTCAATGTGCCTTTAGGATTCTCTAAAATGGCCAATAGTACGTGCTCAACGAATAACGTCATTGGGCATCCCATCACAATGGTTGTAGCCTTCCCCATGGTGAACGCTGCGGCAGCTAAACTTTGTTTGCACAGGAAGTGACCCCTCATCACTGGATCTAAATTCCCACTGTAGTATGCAAGGAGCTTGTACCCCAGTGTGGTTCTCTGTGTGAGTACTGCTGTCATAACCCTGCCATTCATGTATGAAAACAGGTAGAATTCCTCTGCATAATCGGGAGTCCCTAGAACTGGTGCCGTACATATGGACTTTTTTAGTTCAACAAACCCTTCTTCCATACTCTGGGTCCACACAATGTTTTCTTTCATTGCCCGTGCTTTCTTCAAAGCTTGTAACAAGGGTCTGGTATAGGAATTCTAGTTAAAGACCCATGCCGTGACATAGTTGCATAATCCAATAAAACTCTGCATTAGTTTTATCGTGTGTGGTTTGGCTGTCTTTGAAATGGCTTCATCTCTTTCAGGGGTAACCCTTTTCCCCTCATGTGAGATTAGTTGGCCTATATACAGCACTTCTTGTTGACAATATTGTAACTTCTCCTTGTCAACTTTATTTCTCAGTCAGTATAGTCAATAGCTAAATAGAATTGTGCATGCACTTTTCCTCTGTAGTGCTACAAATTAGGATGCCATCCACATATTGTAGACAATACTCTCTAACGCAATATTGCTCAAGTACATCTGCAGGACTCTGTTGAAAATCGAAGGAGACTCACAGTACCCTTGAGGCAGCCTTGTGCTTTTCAGAAGGACTTGCCTGAACGTAAACAATGTTAAATCTTGTGAGTCTTTGTGCAGTGGGATTGAGAAAAATTTATTTTTCAAGTCAATCACTGTGAAATACCTTGCTTTAACTGGTATATAGATAAAGGGGAGTAGAGTCAATGGCTACCCAGGCCAAAGGAGTGACAGGGGGTCACAATACTCCTTGCAGGAGAGCTAGGAGAGTACTAGCTTGAAAAAGAGATCACCGTAAGGTACAAAAAACAGGAAGGTTTATTTTAACAAGAAGACATATTTGCAGAATTCTTTATGTGCCGTGGCACATAATATATGCATACTGAAGTACATTTATAGTCTGCATATCGGTGGGTTAGTAATAAATAGTGACAAACTATTCCATGTATTGTTTACATTCACAATATTGTGATTTGTGAATATTGCCATTGACTCTACTCCCCTTTATCTCTGTACCTCTCAACCCTCTAGAGTCAGGCCCCCAAAAAAAGAGGGTTCCGCCCATTTTTTCTTCCTTTTCTTTAACTGGTATATTACATAGGATCGTGGCCGGGTTAGGGACTAGAGGGAACCCGGCCTCGACTATCTGGTTCAAAGGTCGTAAATCTTGGATTAAACGCCAAGACCCTTCCTTTGATTTCTTGACTGGGTACACTGATGTATTGCAGGGTGACTCTGACGTCACTAAAATGCCCTGCTCCATCATGGCAGAAATTGTCTTAAAAATCCCTTCATCTGCTTTCCTAGACATGGGATACTGTTGTGCTTTTGGTAAAATTGCTCCTGGTTTTAATGTAATCTTCACTTCTCTGACTCCTTTCAATAAGCCTACGTCATAGGGGCCTGTAGTCCATACTGAGACAGGCACCTTTGCCATGTCGTCCTCAAAATATTCAGGACGTTTTTGTGCCAGCATCATTCTCTGAGGGAGTTCTCTTTTGATCATTTTTACCAAATAAATGAGATTAACTTCAACTGTCATCTCATTGTCACTTGTTTGTTCTTCAAACAGATCGTCATCAGTGACGTCAGTCAATCTGTAACCTTCCCCATAGGCAATTACTGCACACCATTGTCTGCCTTCATCATTATAACCCGTCAAGCAGAGCCATTTCTCTTCGCACTATGGCTGCTTGTACTGTCAAGGGAAACACTTGTCCCTTTTCCTCATGCATAGGTATTCTTGGTCTGAATAAAAACTCATCTGGGGTTCTCATGGTTTTGTCTGCAAGGCCTGGTAGCCATGCCATTAATATGCGCACTCCATAAGCAAATATTTCTGGTTCCACTGGAAGAGCTCTCATAGCCGTTTGTCCTGTGTATTCTCTAATCATTTTGCATATGTTCAAATAATGCATTCCTGGAGTTGAACATACTCTGCCCTTCTCCGCGAATGAGATTTTCATGTTTAACATTGTCATCAAGTCTTGTCCCAATATATTCACTGTCTTGAATATAACTGGCACATTCAAGTCACATTCTCCTATGGAGACTGAAAGTTCTTTTGTAAAAGGAACACAACTTGTTGCTCGTGTGAAGCCCTGAGTATTTATGGCATTGCCGGACAAAGAAAACTTGCCTTCACGTATACACAAGCGTGTTGCCCCTGTGTCAACTAAGAAAGAATATTCCCCTATACAGACGTCAACCCTTGGTTCCTGGTGAGGGTTTGGTGTTACTGATAGGATAGAACACATCAGTTCCCCCAGTGAGCTGTCCTAGTCTCTATATAATCTTGTCCCATTAAGAGTGGACAGATTTCCCCCGTCACTTGTGGAATTTCTTATCCCTGAATTCAGTATCTGTCCTGTACCTGTTGTTTGTGACAGTTGCATCGGCGCCTGCTTAGATTGTCCCTGTGGAAAATGTGTCACATTCTGGGGTGGCAAACTTTGCTGTACTTCCAGCACTTTCTGCTGCACCGTGTGATTCTGTGCAACTCCATTTCCACCCTGCTGCGAGAACGTTGATGGATTCACCATCCCTCCTCTTGAGAGATGTTTGTTTTGCACCATGCCTTGGCTTCTGCATGTGTGTGCTAAATGCCCTGTCATTCCACATGTCCAACATATTGGCGGTGGTCTGATCATTTCCCCATTTTGCATACCCTTGTTTCCATTTTGCATATTTTGAAAACCGCACTGATTACTCTGCCATCCTCTTCCTTGAAGGCCTCTTCCCCTTTGGTAAAGCCTGTCATTTCTTTGATCAAATTGTCTATGGCTATTGGCCTGCTGCATGTTTTAACCATCTGTATTAGTTATCATTGCACTCTCAATGGCATACTTTGATAATTTTTTTCTGTACCAATTTAGCCTCTTCACCTTTTCGTGCAGCGTCCTTTTTGCAATTCTTTTCTTGCAGCAGCCTGCAATAGTGCGCGATGGTCAACTGTATTTTAGGCCATGGCTTTGCCTCAATCCCTACCAGTTTCTTGAGCTGTTTCTGTACCTGTTCTGGCAGCCCTTGCCACAATATATGGTAAAACACGGGTATAGACTTCCCCCAAGATTCATGAGTTTCCAGCAACCAGGCGTCTTGGAAATTCTGAATGTAAATCAAAGGATCATCTGACTCCTTCATCTTGCGTGACATTAAAGCTCCCATATCAGAAGTGTCTGGGTATAGCACTCGAAGCGCTTTCTATACCGTGGTTCTGCAATTGTTAAATGGCGCTCCGTCATGTGCGGTATTAACTGTAGTCACTCCAGGGTAACCTGCTCGTGCCCACACATCATGAGCTCTATCACCAAGTATGACGATTAAAATACCCTTAATATCCCCTACAGGTAACGGGTTCCCTCCTGTCATTTTCTCTAACTCATGTATCCATTTCGTGGCTCCCGATGTCAACATAGGGAGCTTATTTTTCAGGTTTTCTCTGTCCTTGTGAGGCCAGGGTATATATTGCAGTCTCGTTCCTCCTTTTTCTAGTAAAGTGAACTGTGACACATGACACTCCTTTTCCTCTCTCATAATTTTTCTGTCTTCCACAGGGGTAATATGCCCGCATCGCCGTCTACCTGGCAATGTCCTTAGTCTACTCACATATGGCGGTGGAGACACCATCCTCTGACTGTATGATACTCCTTCATGCCAATCTGATTGTGTGGCTGACTCTGATGCCTTAGGTATAGACCCACTAGAATCTGACCATCTCACTCCCTTTCCCCTAGAGAAGCGCTTTTTGCGTCTTCTCTCATCTTCTCTTTCTTCATATTCTCCTCTTTCTGCATTCGATACTGTCTGTGCCCAACTTGTGCAGCTTCTCTCATCCTCCTCATTTCTGGTTAGGGTCAGCCTATCTAAGTACAGCTCTCTATTTCTGCTACTTCGTGAGGTGTCCTCAGTATCATACAACTGAGTGCTCTGCAGACGTTCATCCTCTTCTTCCCTTTGGGGTAATACTTCTAGCCCCATCTCATCATATATTCTATCGATCATCTCTCTGATGCTTCAGGTGTCAAAGTCATCTTGGATATTTACCCTAGCCGTGCCTGGTACTGAATCGTACTCAGGGAAGAATTCTTCTATATCTTCCCAGCCTACTACTGGATCGGTTTTTTAACCTCTCTTTCCAGATATTCAAGATCCCGGGCTCTCTGCCTTCATTACGTTCTATGTCATCATCAAACTCTTTACGCTTCCTTGCTTCCTCTCTGACCCTATCTTCTTCTTGTTTCCTCACATATCTTCGTTCATTTGCCTTTCGTATTTCCTCATCCCTTCGTCTTTTTAATCTCTTCTCCCGTATCTGTTGCTCTTCTTCTTCTATTCTCCTTCGTTCTATTCTATCTCAATCATCAGCTGTTCTCTGCTTGTTATCGCGTTTTTTCTATTCTTCTGCCTTTTCCTTTTTTCTGACCCGTTCATCATGATACAGCTGCTCTCGTTTCTGTCTATCTTTTTTCTTAGCTCCTTCCTCTCTTGATCGGTATTCCTTTTCCCTTTTCTCTACCTCATCCTGTTCTCCCTTTTGTCTCATATCCTCAATGCCTTTACTATTGAGTTTCAATAAAATCTGACCTCCCATCCATTTGTTCAGTGGGAATGGCATCTCATCAGTCCTATCCTCAGCTCCCTTCCATGTCTATTCCTTTATTCCCATATCTAGAGATGTACTTGCTTGTTCTCCTTTTCCCTTTTCGTGCCTCTCCTTGTCCTTTGGGACTTTGGAGGTAATATCTCTGTCTCTGTCCTTCTCTGCGCTTTTGTCACTGCTTTTCATAGGTGACTCATATGAGGGGTTGCTATATCCCGTGGCTGCTTTAAGTTCCCTTAGCGGGTATAATCCTTCGTCTTTACTAGCTTCTCTTTTTGTTTCAGATGGGGCAGGTGGCACAAAAGGCTCTTTACCCCTATCTGTGCATACATTCAGTATTCAATCTAACCGTGGCTCCTCCTCCTTTTCCTGTTGGTACATTTTCCAAAGCCCTAAACTAGCTAGGCGTTTGTCGAACTTTTTGCCTGTGTATGTGGCGTGCAAATATGTTGTCATTTGCTGTAGGACAGTTTTAGAGAGTGAACCACCTTGGGGCCCTGGCATAAACATTTTGTTTGCGGTTCATTTAACGCATTCTGCACTGTACTGTTTAAGTTTGGGTGCATGCTTCAGCAGCTGTTTGCACATGTGCGCCAGTTTGGTAATGTCTTCCATGCTTAACCTGTTTAGTTTCTCCTCCATTCAATACTTTATTATGCTTTATGTTTCACAATCAAGATCAACAATATGAGCGAGCATCAATCATCGCAAGCTCCAATCCCGTTCTTTCAACAATAAATTTCACTTTTACTTTTGTGAACTACAGCCATGCAACATCACATTACCATAATCGTGCAATTTTCATGCTATTTTTTAAACGTTTTCACCTTCTAACGTTACAGACAAAAACATGAAACAGAAAAGACAGACTACGCTGGCTACACAAATCTCATGCATCTGCTTCCTCAGATGCATTCTGCCCCTAATTGTATTCCAACATGGAATTTAAGTTCATTTCTTTCAGATCATCTTTAATTGATTCTGGTCATCTACGTTGTCCTTTCAGTTCAGGACTTTAAATGAAAGCTTCTTCTAGTGCTCTTTAAAACCTAGGAAACTGGGCGTATACTCGTTTCTACCTCGGTCACTCCCGCTATCTCTCTCTATTGCTCGTCCACCATTGAGTCAATAGTTTCCCCTTATATATACATTATACTCTTACTCTGTTGTTATGTTTGTCCCACCTCCCTTCGTTACCTTCCCTTAACTTGTTTCAAGGCCTGTAACTTTTTGCCAAAGCATTCTGTCTTTTTCGCTCACTGTTCGCATTTTCTTCCTCTCCGGACGCTTGCGATCACTGCCTTCGTTACCGCCTTTCCTTGCTGCTCGTCTAATCAGCTGCTCGTAGAAGTGGGAAGGGATTCTTGGGGGAAAGCAAAGGTTCCTTCAGACCTAACCTGCAGAGTTTTCGATTACACTAACCACTATCTACGGGGAGCTTCTCGTTCTATCAGCCAGATGGCAAAGGACTCGTGATATTGCAGAGGACCCGAAGTTACTCATGTTGACGGCCAATGGATGTCTTAGCTAATCTAACCATCCTCTGCTACCAAGTGAACTGGATGGACCCCCAGCCGGCCATTAAGACTGGGGGTCTCCAAACAGCCCTTTAAGATGAGTAGCAGCACCCTCGAGATAGATGGGGATGCAGGTTCGTACTCTGGCATCAAATAATAATGACAACTCAATAGTTTGGCAAAGGGAGTCCGTTTAATGACAAGTACAGAAAACAGGGAGTTCAATGAACATCAGCAACCGCTCGATCTTCCTTCTCACTTCAACTCCAACTAATTTCAGAAAAACAACATCATGTATACCAAAAACACGTCATCATTGACGTGTAATCTTAAAAACTTAACATGCAACTCGATTGGTTATAGGAAGGTAACTTTAATATAGGTACTGTATCTGTATATGGTAACGGGGAGAGGGGATTGGATAATAATGTCAGGTGGGGCAACTAAGCCCTTCTTTCAAACTGGACACTGTAAACATCACGAAAAGTATGACGTCCTATTGGCCCTACTCTCTATATGATCCTAGATTACATGGTCCACTCTGATTGGGTTGGCATTGAGCCCACACATACTTTTCCACTTTCACTTAGCAGCATGTAGAATAATGAGGCCATGTGCAGGGAGTAAGTCTGTACCCCAGCTTCCCTCCAATTTATGTTACAGCCATTCATCACCTTAGTGGCTGTGTGTCAATTACTGCCTTGTAGTTTGGCCTTGAGTCTGCCTCTTGGTATGGGAAAGTTAAGGAGGATGGGTAGGATAAGGCTTCATGCATAGGTGTGAAAGCTTCATCCCTTTCGGCCTGCCTTGCCACGTGACTAGGACACCGTGAAATAGGCTTCTTCTTCGTGCAATTCCGTATATTTGATTTACTTCTGTCAGTCATTTACCATCTGCGGCTTATCTCGACCTTGCTGAACATGAGACTCTTGTTATTCTTCTCTTAAATCGTAGGCATTGCTAGTCTATTCCAGTCTGACACGACCTTGGCTTCCTTGCATGGTTACCTTCAGCAGGATTTCTCTGTCTTTAATTCTTGAATTGTTAGCTGAGTACTTCTCTTCTTGAGAGCTTGAGTAACCTCGATTTGATTCTGCTCATGTATGTAGTGGATTTTCGCTCATCTATAAAGTGCTTTTGAGGTAGATATGTATAGTTGGCGCTTGCCGCAATCTATTTTACTATTAAGTTTTGCAAAGGTAGCGGGCGCCCCTCTCTCGAAAGAACAGACTTGATAACCTGTTCAGTGGTTATTAACCACTTGAGAGTTCGCAGCCACTGCTTTTACTCACTGTGCCTTTCACAGATGGGAAATATCCATTTGCATATCAGTCTTTGTCCTGCCCAGGGGTAGTCCAGCACCGAAATGCAATGGCAATTCCAACCTGAACGAGAGTACCACCAGCAACCCCATACACGTGTTTCACCCTTGTTGGGGATCATCAGTGAGGTGAAGCTGATGCCTCTCTAAGCACAGTGAGAGGGAGACCACGTCTGGTTGCCCCCAGGAGACCTAGGGTTACCAATCCCAGGTTCCTTGAAAAATAGTTTTGCAAAGGTAGCGGGCGCCCCTCTCTCGAAAGAACAGACTTGAAACCTGTTCAGTGGTTATTAACCACTTGAGAGTTCGCAGCCACTGCTTTTACTCACTGTGCCTTTCACAGATGGGAAATATACATTTGCATATCAGTCTTTGTCCTGCCCAGGGGCAGTCCAGCACCGAAATGCAATGGCAATTCCAACCTGAACGAGAGTACCACCAGCAACCCCATACACGTGTTTCACCCTTGTTGGGGATCATCAGTGAGGTGAAGCTGATGCCTCTCTAAGCAAAGTGAGAGGGAGACCACGTCTGGTTGCCCCCAGGAGACCTAGGGTTACCAATCCCAGGTTCCTTGAAAAATAGTTTTGCAAAGGTAGCGGGCGCCCGTCTCTCGAAAGAACAGACTTGATAACCTGTTCAGTGGTTATTAACCACTTGAGAGTTCGCAGCCACTGCTTTTACTCACTGTGCCTTTCACAGATGGGAAATATCCATTTGCATATCAGTCTTTGTCCTGCCCAGGGGCAGTCCAGCACCGAAATGCAATGGCAATTCCAACCTGAACGAGAGTACCATCAGCAACCCCATACACATGTTTCACCCTTGTTGGGGATCATCAGTGAGGTGAAGCTGATGCCTCTCTAAGCACAGTGAGAGGGAGACCACGTCTGGTTGCCCCCAGGAGACCTAGGGTTACCAATCCCAGGTTCCTTGAAAAATAGTTTTGCAAAGGTAGCGGGCGCCCCTCTCTCAAAAGAACAGACTTGATAACCTGTTCAGTGGTTATTAACCACTTGAGAGTTTGCAGCCACTGCTTTTACTCACTGTGCCTTTCACAGATGGGAAATAACCATTTGCATATCAGTCTTTGTCCTGCCCATGGGCAGTCCAGCACCGAAATGCAATGGCAATTCCAACCTGAACGAGAGTACCACCAGCAAGCCCATACATGTGTTTCACCCTTGTTGGGGATCATCAGTGAGGTGAAGCTGATGTCTCTCTAAGCACAGTGAGAAGGAGACCACGTCTGGTTGCCCCCAGGAGACCTAGGGTTACCAATCCCAGGTTCCTTGAAAAATAGTTTTGCAAAGGTAGCGGGCGCCCCTCTCTCGAAAGAACAGACTTGATAACCTGTTCAGTGGTTATTAACCAATTGAGAGTTTGCAGCCACTGCTTTTACTCACTGTGCCTTTCACAGATGGGAAATATCCATTTGCATATTAGTCTTTGTCCTGCCCAGGGGCAGTCCAGCACCGAGATGCAATGGCAATTCCAACCTGAACGAGAGTACCACCAGCAACCCCATACACATGTTTCACCCTTGTTGGGGATCATCAGTGAGGTGAAGCTGATGCCTCTCTAAGCACAGTGAGAGGGAGACCACGTCTGGTTGCCCCCAGGAGACCTAGGGTTACCAATCCCAGGTTCCTTGAAAAATAGTTTTGCAAAGGTAGCGGGCGCCCCTCTCTCGAAAGAACAGACTTGATAACCTGTTCAGTGGTTATTAACCACTTGAGAGTTCGCAGCCACTGCTTTTACTCACTGTGCCTTTCACAGATGGGAAATATACATTTGCATATCAGTCTTTGTCCTGCCCTGGGGCAGTCCAGCACCGAAATGCAATGGCAATTCCAACCTGAACGAGAGTACCACCAGCAACCCCATACACGTGTTTCACCCTTGTTGGGGATCATCAGTGAGGTGAAGCTGATGCCTCTCTAAGCACAGTGAGAGGGAGACCACGTCTGGTTGCCCCCAGGAGACCTAGGGTTACCAATCCCAGGTTCCTTGAAAAATAGTTTTGCAAAGGTAGCGGGCGCCCCTCTCTCGAAAGAACAGACTTGATAACCTGTTCAGTGGTTATTAACCACTTGAGAGTTCGCAGCCACTGCTTTTACTCACTGTGCCTTTCACAGATGGGAAATATACATTTGCATACCAGTCTTTGTCCTGCCCAGGGGCAGTCCAGCACCGAAATGCAATGGCAATTCCAACCTGAACGAGAGTACCACCAGCAACCCCATACACGTGTTTCACCCTTGTTGGGGATCATCAGTGAGGTGAAGCTGATGCCTCTCTAAGCAAAGTGAGAGGGAGACCACGTCTGGTTGCCCCCAGGAGACCTAGGGTTACCAATCCCAGGTTCCTTGAAAAATAGTTTTGCAAAGGTAGCGGGCGCCCCTCTCTCGAAAGAACAGACTTGATAACCTGTTCAGTGGTTATTAACCACTTGAGAGTTCGCAGCCACTGCTTTTACTCACTGTGCCTTTCACAGATGGGAAATATCCATTTGCATATCAGTCTTTGTCCTGCCCAGGGGCAGTCCAGCACCGAAATGCAATGGCAATTCCAACCTGAACGAGAGTACCATCAGCAACCCCATACACGTGTTTCACCCTTGTTGGGGATCATCAGTGAGGTGAAGCTGATGCCTCTCTAAGCACAGTGAGAGGGAGACCACGTCTGGTTGCCCCCAGGAGACCTAGGGTTACCAATCCCAGGTTCCTTGAAAAATAGTTTTGCAAAGGTAGCGGGCGCTCCTCTCTCAAAAGAACAGACTTGATAACCTGTTCAGTGGTTATTAACCACTTGAGAGTTTGCAGCCACTGCTTTTACTCACTGTGCCTTTCACAGATGGGAAATATCCATTTGCATATCAGTCTTTGTCCTGCCCATGGGCAGTCCAGCACCGAAATGCAATGGCAATTCCAACCTGAACGAGAGTACCACCAGCAACCCCATACATGTGTTTCACCCTTGTTGGGGATCATCAGTGAGGTGAAGCTGATGCCTCTCTAAGCACAGTGAGAAGGAGACCACGTCTGGTTGCCCCCAGGAGACCTAGGGTTACCAATCCCAGGTTCCTTGAAAAATAGTTTTGCAAAGGTAGCGGGCGCCCCTCTCTCGAAAGAACAGACTTGATAACCTGTTCAGTGGTTATTAACCAATTGAGAGTTTGCAGCCACTGCTTTTACTCACTGTGCCTTTCACAGATGGTAAATATCCATTTGCATATTAGTCTTTGTCCTGCCCAGGGGCAGTCCAGCACCGAGATGCAATGGCAATTCCAACCTGAACGAGAGTACCACCAGCAACCCCATACACATGTTTCACCCTTGTTGGGGATCATCAGTGAGGTGAAGCTGATGCCTCTCTAAGCACAGTGAGAGGGAGACCACGTCTGGTTGCCCCCAGGAGACCTAGGGTTACCAATCCCAGGTTCCTTGAAAAATAGTTTTGCAAAGGTAGCGGGCGCCCCTCTCTCGAAAGAACAGACTTGATAACCTGTTCAGTGGTTATTAACCACTTGAGAGTTCGCAGCCACTGCTTTTACTCACTGTGCCTTTCACAGATGGGAAATATACATTTGCATATCAGTCTTTGTCCTGCCCTGGGGCAGTCCAGCACCGAAATGCAATGGCAATTCCAACCTGAACGAGAGTACCACCAGCAACCCCATACACGTGTTTCACCCTTATTGGGGATCATCAGTGAGGTGAAGCTGCTGCCTCTCTAAGCACAGTGAGAGGGAGACCACGTCTGGTTGCCCCCAGGAGACCTAGGGTTACCAATCCCAGGTTCCTTGAAAAATAGTTTTGCAAAGGTAGCGGGCGCCCCTCTCTCGAAAGAACAGACTTGATAACCTGTTCAGTGGTTATTAACCACTTGAGAGTTCGCAGCCACTGCTTTTACTCACTGTGCCTTTCACAGATGGGAAATATCCATTTGCATATCAGTCTTTGTCCTGCCCAGGGGCAGTCCAGCACCGAAATGCAATGGCAATTCCAACCTGAACGAGAGTAACACCAGCAACCCCATACACGTGTTTCACCCTTGTTGGGGATCATCAGTGAGGTGAAGCTGATGCCTCTCTAAGCACAGTGAGAGGGAGACCACGTCTGGTTGCCCCCAGGAGACCTAGGGTTACCATTCCCAGGTTCCTTGAAAAATAGTTTTGCAAAGGTAGCGGGCGCCCCTATCTCGAAAGAACAGACTTGATAACCTGTTCAGTGGTTATTAACCACTTGAGAGTTCGCAGCCACTGCTTTTACTCACTGTGCCTTTCACAGATGGGAAATATCCATTTGCATATCAGTCTTTGTCCTGCCCAGGGGCAGTCCAGCACCGAGAGTACCATCAGCAACCCCATACACGTGTTTCACCCTTGTTGGGGATCATCAGTGAGGTGAAGCTGATGCCTCTCTAAGCACAGTGAGAGGGAGACCACGTCTGGTTGCCCCCAGGAGACCTAGGGTTACCAATCCCAGGTTCCTTGAAAAATAGTTTTGCAAAGGTAGCGGGCGCCCCTCTCTCAAAAGAACAGACTTGATAACCTGTTCAGTGGTTATTAACCACTTGAGAGTTTGCAGCCACTGCTTTTACTCACTGTGCCTTTCACAGATGGGAAATATCCATTTGCATATCAGTCTTTGTCCTGCCCATGGGCAGTCCAGCACCGAAATGCAATGGCAATTCCAACCTGAACGAGAGTACCACCAGCAACCCCATACACGTGTTTCACCCTTGTTGGGGATCATCAGTGAGGTGAAGCTGATGCCTCTTTAAGCACAGTGAGAAGGAGACCACGTCTGGTTGCCCCCAGGAGACCTAGGGTTACCAATCCCAGGTTCCTTGAAAAATAGTTTTGCAAAGGTAGCAGGCGCCCCTCTCTCGAAAGAACAGACTTGATAACCTGTTCAGTGGTTATTAACCAATTGAGAGTTTGCAGCCACTGCTTTTACTCACTGTGCCTTTCACAGATGGGAAATATCCATTTGCATATTAGTCTTTGTCCTGCCCAGGGGCAGTCCAGCACCGAGATGCAATGGCAATTCCAACCTGAACGAGAGTACCACCAGCAACCCCATACACATGTTTCACCCTTGTTGGGGATCATCAGTGAGGTGAAGCTGATGCCTCTCTAAGCACAGTGAGAGGGAGACCACGTCTGGTTGCCCCCAGGAGACCTAGGGTTACCAATCCCAGGTTCCTTGAAAAATAGTTTTGCAAAGGTAGCGGGCGCCCCTCTCTCGAAAGAACAGACTTGATAACCTGTTCAGTGGTTATTAACCACTTGAGAGTTCGCAGCCACTGCTTTTACTCACTGTGCCTTTCACAGATGGGAAATATACATTTGCATATCAGTCTTTGTCCTGCCCTGGGGCAGTCCAGCACCGAAATGCAATGGCAATTCCAACC
Source organism: Ambystoma mexicanum (assembly GCF_040938575.1). Lineage (NCBI taxonomy): Eukaryota > Metazoa > Chordata > Amphibia > Caudata > Ambystomatidae > Ambystoma > Ambystoma mexicanum. Next base: position 971,890,006 of record NC_090933.1, on the reverse strand, counting down.
TGAACGAGAGTACCACCAGCAACCCCATACACGTGTTTCACCCTTATTGGGGATCATCAGTGAGGTGAAGCTGATGCCTCTCTAAGCACAGTGAGAGGAAGACCACGTCTGGTTGCCCCCAGGAGACCTAGGGTTACCAATCCCAGGTTCCTTGAAAAATAGTTTTGCAAAGGTAGCGGGCGCCCCTCTCTCGAAAGAACAGACTTGATAACCTGTTCAGTGGTTATTAACCACTTGAGAGTTCGCAGCCACTGCTTTTACTCACTGTGCCTTTCACAGATGGGAAATATCCATTTGCATATCAGTCTTTGTCCTGCCCAGGGGCAGTCCAGCACCGAAATGCAATGGCAATTCCAACCTGAACGAGAGTACCACCAGCAACCCCATACACGTGTTTCACCCTTGTTGGGGATCATCAGTGAGGTGAAGCTGATGCCTCTCTAAGCACAGTGAGAGGGAGACCACGTCTGGTTGCCCCCAGGAGACCTAGGGTTACCAATCCCAGGTTCCTTGAAAAATAGTTTTGCAAAGGTAGCAGGCGCCCCTCTCTCGAAAGAACAGACTTGATAACCTGTTCTGTGGTTATTAACCACTTGAGAGTTCGCAGCCACTGCTTTTACTCACTGTGCCTTTCACAGATGGGAAATATCCATTTGCATATTAGTCTTTGTCCTGCCCAGGGGCAGTCCAGCACCGAAATGCAATGGCAATTCCAACCTGAACGGGAGTACCACCAGCAACCCCATACACGTGTTTCACCCTTGTTGGGGATCATCAGTGGGTGAAACACGTGTATGGGGTTGCTGGTGGTACTCTCGTTCAGATTGGAATTGCCATTGCATTTCGGTGCTGGACTGCCCCTAGGCAGGACAAAGACTGATATGCAAATGGATATTTCCCATCTGTGAAAGGCACAGTGAGTAAAAGCAGTGGCTGCGAACTCTCAAGTGGTTAATAACCACTGAACAGGTTATCAAGTCTGTTCTTTCGAGAGAGGGGCGCCCGCTACCTTTGCAAAACTATTTTACTATTAAGCATAAGCAAGCTTTCACGATTTCTTTGCTTCTTGCAGTTCCCTGCTTATTTTATTTCAAAATGTATTTATTGGCATTTCGTTAGGGTTACAAAAACAACACCATTGACTGGTGCATCTGTCGGTATCAAGTGAATAAATATACATTGAGTTTGAGCTGCCACATATCAAACAGTAACTGCAAACAACAAATTAACATTAACTGTCTCCAGAATGGCTTAATGTCTTCATCGTGCATATGGTACAAGATTCTTTATCTTAAATCACCTGTTTCACCTTAGGCCCAAGATGTCACTTATCCATGGCATTTCGCCTCTTTATCAGCATTCTTGGGTCACCATATACCCTCTATGTGTGTCAGTTCGATCTCTCGTGACATCACCAGTCATCTTCTTTTAGTATCTTCTTGGCTTCTTCGGGTATTCCATTCTGACAAACGTCCTTTTGTCATGTCTGTAGGTATGGATTTCTCAGTGGGTACCTTGCTGTCCTGATTTGCTTAGGTGCCAGTACTTCAATAGGTGCTGTTCTTCCGACAGGCACTGGGCAGAGCCCAACTGTGGCTCTCTGCTGGTTTATCTGTTCTTCATACATCACATATTTTGGCGTGAACGTTCCTGCACTTTGAAGGGGGTGGCTGGGGTGTCTGTGATACTTGCCACTTCCTCTTCACATGTAAATGTTGGAAGAGTATAATTTGTAATAAACAAAAATAGAAATTGTCCTGTTGGGTACAATTGGATAGTAGACAGAGGATGCACCAAGGGGCGAGAAGAAAGTGAGAGAAAAATGTTTAGATAAGGTTTTGCTCGAAACTAGTAGGAATTGGTAGGATAGGGGGAGGTTCTTGCCGGATTGGGTATTGAAGATTTATATTCCTTGGTTAAGGAGGCAGGGTAGCAACTAAAGAGAGAGAGATAAGAATATTAATCGTGGGGCTCAGAATTAAACTGGAGAATTGAGGATGTGTCCTGTTCCCCCATGGGAAGTAGTCTCGTGGTGGGGATGTGGTGATCCTAATTTAGAGGTAGGTCCCCTACAGTGAGGGTCAGCGTATAGCAAGAATTGCCCTATCTGAGATGGTGCCCATTGGCATGTATGTGTGCTGGTTGGTATGATTAGCATGGTGGTGGGGGATACAGGGCATGAGGATGCGATCATGAGGAATGAATTAGCGTGCGGTTTCCCCTGGTAGTTGTGGTGGCCCTGTGGGTGGGGGTGGAAGGTGGCCTATTGGAATATCCCTTGCCTGATGGGGCATGAGATTGTGAGATTATGGAAGGTAGTTGTGGTGTGCAGCAGGGGGCCAGATGGGGTGGCATTCAAAGAATTAGAGATACAAATATATGGGAGGTTGCGGTAGAACACTTCAGGCAGAAGTCCCTGCATGTTTTGGTCTGACTCGATGGATTTATGAGTATAGCATGCATGTGGTGGCCTCAATGAGTGTAGGATGCAGGGTGGTGGGGCGTGGTAGTGATGTGGAGTGACGATTGGAAACTGCCAGGTTATTTGGTGGTACTAGTGGATCATTTTCGGGGGATTTTAAAGTGTGACCCTTTGCTGGGGCTGTTAAAGTGCAACCAATCTAAGCCCTCTCGTCCAAAGATGTTTTTTGGTAGCGGGGCTCAGGGTAAATGAGCCTCCCAGGCTACCTCCTGAATCGATGGGCTCTGACTCTATTGTCCAGTTCTGCGACGTAGAATATTTTACACATAGAATCTACGTGTAACTTTGATCGTGTAGAGTTGAAGAATGTTTTTTGTTGCTTTAAGAGAGCTCCAAATTTAAAGAGTGTCTCTTATTTTAAAGCGAGGATTGGCAGCATGTCTGGGAAATGGTGATTTTGAGCAAGGGTGGAGCGGTTACTGAGTTGTTATTTTTTTAACGGGTTGCATATTGAGTTGCCACTTTGCCATGCCCGAACAGTCCTCATTGCGAGACCTGGAGTGTTGGGTTATTGCATGTACATTTCTGCCTTTATATCTTTTACAAAGTTTTCATCACCCAAAACATTTCTGCCTGTAGGTTTCCTCTTGCTCCCCTCCTGTGCCTCCGATCCGCTGTGCCCCCTTCACCTCTTGATGTTGTTAGTAACCTTTGTGCCTATATTGAATAGATGAGTTGGTCAATGTTAAAGGACAACGCCCAAGAGTGCACATGTCAATTTGTACACAGCGTGTATGCTCGCCCAGTTGTTCTTCCAGCTGCTGCTCGTCACTTTGGAGTATGAAAAAACTATAAGGCTTTGCAGCGGAATGCCATTGAAATGAGCAGAGGCTGGCGCTGTGTTTGCAAAAGGGCAGATTAGAGTGGACGTGGACGTGCTAATCAATGGTCCCTTGGAGGGGGCGCTCCATGACTTTGTGGCTCTCCTAATCCATTTACGTCTCTGCGGGAGGTGACAGATCCCCGAATTCTTGACTTTGTGTTGTTCTGCCCTGCCATTTGTTTGTTTTTCCAGGGAAGGAGAGCACTGGCAGTTTGGGGACGATGGTGGACCCCACTGGTTTACACTCAGCCCACCCTTGCATTGACTTATAGCTTTAGAAATGCACCACTGAATGTTTCAGGTGGCTGCAGGGGTTTTTGAGGTGCTCTTGTTTTCTGTTGTTGGGGAGAGCAGTTGGAGATTAGCGAGTACTGTTTTTTCGTTGACCAGGTTTTATGTAAGCCATTTACTGTGTCTTGCATGAACCCAGCTACCGAGATGCCCTCAAGCAGAATGTTTGTCTATGTGACAATGGCTGTAAAATAGCACATATTCGGCCAATATACCAAATTAGCATTTCTTAATGGGACGGGCTCATCGGCCATTTAAACGTACGATAAAGTGTGTATTTATTGTACAAACCCAATGTTTGCAATCTACGTTTTCGAGATGCTCTGTGTTTAGGTTGTATACGTGTGGGGTTACCTGAATTTGTGCTAGAATATTTTGTCTAATGGCGCTGTGCATTCTGCTTCTAGATTCTTACAATGCTCACACATTACGGGACATAGGCTCAGGAAAATACATTTATTTGCACTGGATCACAAGGCAAAGTGTAGAGGTCCCACTATTCAACTGCCAAGAATGTAATCACTAGGCGCCATATGCTCGGCTAGGCGCTAGACTGTGTTTTTGTCACTCATGAAAAGTTCTGGAGAACACAGTTCTCACTGATGGGAAGTGTTGCTCACATGCTATCTCGATGCTTCCCATGATGGTGAAAAGGTGCTCATTGTGTTCTTGACTCGCTCCACAGAATCTGTTGTGTGCACCTCATGGAAAAGAAGGTTGGGTTGAAGGCATCCACAGCCAGCTGTTAGGACTGATTTTCTATACTGTGGCCTGTTGACTGATGTATAGAAGGCCAACCTATATTGTGACAGGAACAACTCTGGGAAGCTGTAGCCAAACCAGTTTAGGTAGCAGTGACAGGCGGTCTAGGCTAAGTTCTTCAGAGGGGGTGAGCTTGTAAAGGGTCCACAATGAGGTCACACAATGGGAATCACAGAATTCATTTAGACAGGATGTAAAACATACAGTTATTTATTTAAGGCCAAAACACGCTATAGAAAAATTACTACCAGCAGGTAGACTTATCACACAACACTGTCAAACTGAATACATATATGCATTCACTATGTTATAGGGCATAATACACATCATAAACTCCTGCAAAGGAAAGGTTAGAATGGTATTATGCACAAAAAGGTCCACAGAGATGATCCCAAACTAAAATTATCCAGCCCTAAGTTGTCTGGGGCCTTTTGCCTCTTAGTTCACGTTCCAGTTCTACAGAAGTTAGGATGCAGGACAAAATGCAGGTTACTGGTGTCCAGTGAAGAGTTCTTAGGGTTAGGGTTCAAGTTAGACTAATGCCCAAAAATTAACCCTAATAGTCAGATGTCTTGCGCAAGCAAGCAATGGCAATGTCAATATTGTTATAAATAAGCTTTATTAAAAATCCATTTACTTATAATGGGAGTGTAAGGGTAGGTTAGAAACTCTGTAACTTACTCCGATTCTTTCCCAGAATCGTCAGAACAAAGGAAGATGGTCCTAAGTTGCTTTTCCAACTGTTAGTCGAGTCCTTGATTCCCAGGAAGTGCAGGCTCAAGCTGATCTCTTGTTGTCGTCTTTTACTGTTGCAGGACTCTCGCTCGACAAATGCAGAAAAACTTGATGTAGCAGCGATCTCAGGACTGGACTCGGGTTAGATAAGCAATTTTCGGATGGTGGTCACCACGCACAGCGACACAAAAGTACTCAGCAGCCACAGGTGGACTTTCCCTCCTATCTCTGGTCCCCTTGATGCTAGGATGCCGAAATCTTGCAGGAGGTAGTCTCGTAGGGCCAGCTGAGGATCCTCAAGATTCAGGCCGAAACTCAGTCTGGTGACGCCAGCAGTATGGTAGCCCAAAAACAAAGATGGTCAATCACAGGACTGTTCCAGGGCACTTTCAAAGGCTGCCTTTGTCAGGGCACCTAGCAGACATTGGGAATTCGATGGTCCCTCCACTCCAGGGGGTCATAGCTCCTTCACAGGACTACTAAAGATCATGAGCAAGACAAGGCTCCTCTAGGACAGCCGCATCAGTTGGTTGCCAGGCCTCCTTCAGTCAGGTCTCAGGTTTATTTGCACGACTCACAGCTCGACAGGATAATTTGCTCCTTCAGGTTTCTCCATGATCTCTGAAGAATGGGTGCAGGGTCCTCTTCTGATCTTTAAATCCAGGTAAGATCTGCTGCCCTCACTAGCCAATAGCGGGACAAGCCCACACACACACCCTGGCAGTGGTCTAATCAAAACCCCTGGTGGGAACATTCATGCATACTACTCAGACACACCAAAACCAGTTTGTGGATTGGGGTCAGACAGACCCAACCCACATCCTGCCAGCAAACACCTTGCCAAAGCTTCTGCTTTCCTGGGCACTGGAAGTCCTTATAAGGATTTTCCTTGCTTCTTAGGCCAGGAAAAAGGCTAAAGAACAAGATGGCAAACGGACAGGTATAAAATCTCGTGGCACGGCCATGTTTGACCAGTAGCCACAGTTGGTAGCGCAGTAAACGCAATAAGGCTAAAATCCGCTGAGTGTTAGTCTAGGGCAAAAAGAATTTACCCCATTGTACTGCAATGTAAGCTGCAATGTACAATGATCAAATGTTACGACAAGCGATATAAAAGAAACCAAAAGTAGTAACATAGTAACACGACTAAGGGAAACAAGGTTTCCCAGTACGGAAAGCCTGACGGACATATCAGTTTCCCCATAACATATGAGCAAAGGCCAGTGTAGTGAAGCTTAAGGCTTCACTGCGCTGCAAAAAGTACAGGTAAGGTTCAAAAATAAAAACGGTTTGGGGGTTCCATAAATATGGAAGAAAAGGTGCACTAAAGAGAAATCTTTCCTAATACCAGCAGTGGTCGATGCATGCTCATATGCTGAGGTAATCCTGACAGGTAAAGGGGCACAAGACGAAAGACCATCCAGAGGCCAACCATGGGTGACAAGGGTGGGCTGTGGGTCACTGCAAGTAAGTGCTGCTTCTGTTCCGCATCAGTTGACCAACAGGGTATGAACTCTTCTTCACTGCCCTCTCCCAGTTGTCAGTGTCGGGGGCATGAGGAGCAGCCCCCTTGGGTCCCACCAGGTGCCCAGTGCACCCCTTCCTCCCACCAGCTGGTGCCCTATTATCCACCCCCTAGCACCAAAAGCAAGCTGCCTCCGCCTCTGCTGATTGGCCATTTCATGTTCGCAGACACATGCCAGGTCCACACATTTTAATGAGGAGCAGCCAAACATGCTAGTTTGAAAGACCAACATTCTCATTGGTCTGGACACCTGCAAAAATGTCTAACCAGCGACCATTCTGGACCATATCTTTTTGTCTGGGCCTCATTTGCAACAAAATATTTGAAATGAGGTACAATGTAGCCCTCTCTATGCTCCACCTTGATGCACACCCACTCCAACTAGGATGAGGGGGGCCCCCAGAGTGGTGATCCTGACTGCAAACATAGAAAAAGTGTGCAATTTGTTTTTTTTTTATGGGGCACATTACTCAATCCTATGTTCCCTAATCAAACCCAAAGACTGTGTCCATGGGGCTAGTGGTGAAGAATGCTAAAATCGTATCAACCTGTTTTTATATTTATTTTTGGTTTTATTGTTTAAAGCGCAGACTTAGCCAGAGAGCAGAAGAGCACTGCATAGAGTGTTTGTATCCAGCATTTGGACTGGCATCTTTTAACATTATTGCAGTACTGTGAGTTGAGGTATATGCATAAGTATGTTAAAGAAAAAAAGAAAGAAAGACATTGGCCCTCATTACAACACCGGCGCTAAACCATGACGCTATTAGCACCATGGTTGGTGCCGGTGTTGTAACGGATCCGCCATGGTTCAATGGGGAATCACCACCCCATTCCAAGGTTGGTGGGGCGGTAATTCCCCATTGAACCATGGCCTTTCCCCATTCCCATTTTCACCCCATAGGGCTCTATGGGAATGGGGAAGGCGCTAAGTACGGTACCGCAAATTGCAGTACCGTACTTAGCACCAAGGTCCCTTTGCGGGTCCCTACTTTAACAGCTGGTGTAGAGCTGCAGTTAAGGTTGGATCCCGCAAAGGGATCTCGTAGTAAGGCGCTAAGTGTTTAACGGCGCCGCAGCCTTTTACGGCGCCGTTAAACACTTAGCGCCAGGGTCGTAATGAGGCCCATTGGCATTTTATGAAGTTAAGGACCTTGAGAATAAAGCATTTGAAGTGCTTGAATCCTACAGCACCAACTAAACTAATTACTTAAACTGAAAAAAATGCAAAAAGGAAATAAGAACTCAATATGTATTTCTAATTGTGGTGTTGCAGGTAAACAAATGCCTGCAAGTGAACTTGGTCAATGGGATCAACACCAACCAACCCACATTCATGATGAACATAGACTCCTTGCTACACAAAGCTCTCTCAGAAGACCTGCATAAGCATCCTACCAACATAAATTACCACCAAGTTTACTGACACTACACCCAATACTTTTATCACAAACAAGCTCCCACTGAAAAATTCCCATAAACTCACTTCCATCCCTAAATCACAAGGCAACTTTGTTTCCACCAACAATCCTACAACCCACATTCGGACAAATGATACAAATGATACACCCACCATTACCACATTTAAAACAATCAAAACACACATGCCAACAGGACACCTATTTTTGGTAGCTAGGCTGTAGCTAGGGGCAAAATGCACTCTTGTGGCAATATTGTAATGTCTCATAGCTCCAAGAATAACTTATGCCAAGGTACTTTTGCCCCCATAGTGAAAATCAAAAGCTGGAACCCATGTATCTATGCACAGTAAGTGAACATATATCTTAAAGTGAAATATACAAATGTAGTTCAATTGACATTCCCCTTAGAAGAAAGTGCACAAGACAAAATAGCATTGGACTTTACAAAAAAGTAATGAACACCAGAAAAATAACCTGACAGAGGAAATGCTCCAAATAAATATGCTGGCAAAGTATAAAAGGTACTCACCTTTTAAACCCAGCAATCTGTCATGAAACATTCCCTAGAAAACAAATGCTTGTTGTCTTGTGGGTAAGCATCTGCACTGGAAATATGACAACCTTAGAAAAATCCTTGTAGCAAAATACTTGAGCAAGCTTGCCAACCCCAAAGAATCCAAGGGGTTGCGTCCACCCTGTAAAAAAAGTTACGCTGTCCACCCACATGTGTCCTTTACATGTGCTCTGAAAAACAGCCACAATCGGAGGCAAATAAGTGCACCAGTGTCCAGGATTGCAAACCCTCTTGCCACATCATGAGCAAATACTCATGCCTTACTTGTCCTCTCATCATTTCCCCTCCTCGCCCCCATGTACCACAGTGTCACTGAAATATATAGATCCTTAAAGAACTATGTTAGGCAAAAAGTATACAATTGTGGCATTATTCCCGCATCTTGACTGGGAGACTACAAATACCAGAATGCAATTTTGCAAAAGGCAAAAATAAATGCCTCTGACTGCAATACTTTCAAGCACTGACCGTAGAATAGTCTGAAAAAAAAAAGATTGCTGATACATTGCATTTTCTTACTGTACTGTATGAGATATTGAAAAATAAATAAACATACGGCATCCAGGACTGTGGACTGTCTCCCAACCATGCAGTAACTGTCACTGACTCTGTTTATCTTCAAACTAAGGAAGGGGCCGGCCCCCTGTTGTAATACATCTCACAACCCCAACTAACCACACTTAAGCGGCACAGAAAGGGTAAAACAATTTTTTTAAAATGACCTGCTGCAAGAATAACATATACTAAGGTACCTTTGCCCCCATAGCGTAAATCAAAAGCTGGCACCCATGAATTTATGCTCAGTAAGTGAACATATATCTTAAAGTGAAATATACAAATATAGCTCAATTCACCTTCTCCTTAGTAGAAAGTGCGCAAGACAAAATAGCATTGGACTTTAAAAAAAGTAATGAATACCAGACAAATAACCTGAGAGAAGGAATGTTCCATTAAATATGCTGGCAAAGTATAAAAGGTGAAAGACAAGGGTGTGATGGAGTCCACAACTGAAACAGTCAATAGGATTACAGAAAGCTCAAAGTATTTGATCATTAAATAGTTTAGAATTAAATAGGGCAGCAGGATAAGGTCCCCTGACCATACTGGACCTCCGAAAAACAATGATGAGAATAAACCTGTTGTTTCCAAGAGGTACCCCCTGGTGCATTCCAGTGGGAGTACTCCCAGAACAATTCAAAAGTTAAATAACAGAACAATTCAAAAGTTAAATAACACCAACTAGATCTACAAACTATTTATAATTCCAAAACAATATTTTTGCTCAATTTCAGAGAAGAAAATTAAATTGAATACAACAAAAGCTATTTTAAAAAAGCAGAACCTACCCGGTTCATATGTTAAGTGTTGCAATAAAGGTGAAAATAACCCATTTTACAGAATATCTTTCTCTTAGATTTCAGTGTGCATGCATATATGAAAAAAGACCCTCAGGTTAATTGCAGTGAATCACTTTTTAATGACAAACATCTAAAGAAACAATTGGTTTTCTTAAAACACCAAGCTGTTAAACCAGAAGTGTTCAATCTGAATGCTGTTATGTGTTGACACTTCTTGTTTGCCGATATGTTTCATATCCAATGTCCGTTTTCAAGGCTGTTTTACTGCTTTTCTTAATTCATAGAACCTAAAAGGAATGATAACCTTTTGTTAATACCTGAAACCTCATAAACAATAATTTCCAACTAATGACACAAAGGGCCTCATTACAACCCTGGCGTTAAGGGGTTAACGGCGCCGTAAAAGGCTGCGGCGCCGTTAAACCCTTAACGCCGGATTCACACTTTAACACCTGCTTTTTGCAGGTGTTAAAGTCCAACCCGCTAAGGGACCTTGGTGCTAATTACGGCACCGTAATTTACGGTGCCGTAATTAGCGCCTTCCCCATTCCCATTGAGCCCTATGGGCCAAAAATGGGAATGGGGAAGGGGCCATGGTGAATGGGGATTTACCGCCCCGCCAACCTTGGAATGGGGCGGTAAATCCGCCATCCACCATGGCGGAATCCGGCATGGACCATGGTGCTAAAAGCACCATGGTCCAACGCCAGGGTTGTAATGAGGCCCAAAGGGCTCATTACGAGGTGGGTACGTGCACCGGTAAGGAGACCAGTGCCGGTAAACCCTTACCGCCCTATTCCGAGGTCCCTTAGCGGGTCCCGTTATGGGCCCCTATGGGGGCTCGAATGGGAATGGGGAATGGTACTCGGAATGGGGACTTACCGGGTCCTCCAAGGTTGGAATGACCTGGTAAATCCCTATTTCGAGAACCCGGACCAGGAATGCGGTAAGGGTTTAGCCATGGTGCTAATAGCATCTTGGCTACCTCCTACCTCGTAATGAGGCCCAAAGTCATCACAAGCACTAACCTCTCAGATGGTACTCCCATCATGCGGGTAACGACTTGAAGCAAAAGTGAAAAAAGACCAATACATCTCTGGGAAACGTTGTGTAAGCCTTAGCACATTAACTACAAACCGTAAGGATGCACTCACCCGCCTATGTAACCTGTCATATTGCACAGATGCAGATTCGATACTTCTTTCACACCCTCTATGATTCTGCAAAAAAACGTATGCAGGTCAGTCAGCTTCCCCTCACCAAATTCTTACAGTTAGGGTTCCCCATGTAACAATACTCACTGAAATTTCCACAAAGGATCAAATGGATCACGGGGTAACAAACAGGAGAAACTGGTTAGTGGGGCCCCAACAAAAGTTATTGGGGCAACATGTCAAGTAGTGCAATATGGAAAGTGGACATGGAAAAGACCGTGGCTACTGGCCCTGACCGAAGGCTCGTATCCATAAGTTGATCCTCTCAGCAGTATGATCTAAACTGCTACCGCGTGATTCCGCATACATAATAGCTGCAGCAGTGTTTGCTGATATTTCCGAGGTCCTTTGATGGTTGCCAGAGCCTCTGGAGGTAAAATGCTAAGTGGCCTGATGGTGCTTGAGGAACCCAAAATGGCGGACACAACAGTGCGGCTGGAGAACTGATGGGGCGTGACACCCGGGACCTACTGAGGAAACCGCAACCAGCATCGGACCCCAGACCAGCAGTGCACCTGTGGCAGGACCAGAGTGCATATTGATGTGCTCCCCACCCAGCATCTGGGACAACGGGGGGCATCTGGACTCCAACCAAGTGACCTAAAGTGGGATGCAGCACTGTAGTGGGGAGAGAGAACTGGTGGAGACGGGCTTCAGCACCTGCCGGGGAGCCGGGTGAAGAGTTGCGCTCTGGCGCACGTTGTACCAGCACCCTCACTCCTGATTGCATGGCGCGCCATAAGGGAAATGCAATTCTATCACATGTAGGTAAGGGGAGTTAGAAGCCGACCTCCGGGTCCTGTGAATCACTACAGCAGCACCCGTAATTCCTGGAAGGCTCCCGTTGATGCACTCCTCTGGGTATTTCTCTTTGGATTTGGAGGCAGCTGCTGGACTGTGGCAAGGGGACCCTCCCCACACAGACTGGGGACAGGACCCTCGTTTTGTTAACATATTGAGCGGAAAAACCACAAAGAAGGACTGACTTAAAGGCACAGTGTGTGACAAGCTGAACAACTTGGTAGGGTTTAGCAAATCCAACTAAGAAAAACAGTGCAAGAAGGTGCTCAACTGCAGGCAGATCACTCCTGCTGAGATGGTTGAAAGGCTGCAGATCAGAAGTTCACCAGTCCGGGCTGAGCCTCGGGAACTGCTCAACATAGGAATATTACTCTAGTGTAGTAACACCGGGCCTAGGAGAACTACACTTGACATACAGTAAGAGGGGAGACACCTGTCAGGGCAAAGTAGTCTTCAAAGATTATGCTGGTGTCTACAGCTATCTTTCAACTGTGCTAATTAAGAGTAAATCAACACTTAGGGACTTTTCTGTGGCAAGCAGCATGCTCCCAAAATGTGGTAGCTAGCTCAGGCGTGGTCAGAGGGAGCAGCACAACACTGCTGTGCCTCGCACAGGTAGACTATGGCCTGAACAGGTCTGCTGTTGGACTGACACGCAGTGCCCCTGCTTCGTCACCCACACAGGGCTCCTTCTGATACTGGGACTCTCCTGAACAGGGAACTTTGTGGTGCCTCCTCCCTGTACTGTGCTGGGTTTACACAATGCTGCTGGCCTCATGCCTTTTTTTCTTTCTTGCTTCTGCTACCCGGTTGGGGGCAGCGACATTTGCTTGCAGTGAACTCCACTAACTGATATATCTGGTTCAAGACTACCGGAGGCAGGTGTTTTGGGCTGCAATCTTTCTCCTCTGCCTGCTGACTGACAACACGCTACACATAGTATAGGATATATCCCAGCACTTTTTAGTATGCCAGCCACCAAATCCACAGGCGGCAACAAAGGCACAACGCTGGACTCTTTTGAAGCCAAAGGGAGACACAGAGATTCAGCCCCAATGAAGGAAACAGAACAGACGGACGAGACACTGGCGACGAGAATGAGATCCTTGCTGCAATTGTGTCGTCAATGACCCATTTGGAGGGTAAGATTCTGCTCGCTGCAGAAAAGACCACCAACAGGAGCCAATCCAGGGCCCATAATCGCCAGGGTCCTACATTTCAGAGACAGAGAGGTGATTCTGCTATTCCCCAGGGAGGGAGGCATTATACAATGGGGCAACTCAATGGTTGCAATTTACCCGGACAACACACCGCAGGTCCAGAGGAAAAGAAACATGTTTGTCTCTACATAGGAGAGGCTCCATATGAACGGTGTTAAGTAGATGCTGGTCTACCCCACCAAGCTGAAGGTGCTATACAAAGGGCAGGTGTTCTTCTTTCAAACTCCAGAGGCTGCTAATTTATGGATGTATCACAATGGCGTGACTGATAAGGCCCCAGAAGATGGCTTTGGACAGACAAAGGAAGAGTCCCTTAACTACTTGCAATGGTACGTGCAGTTTCCTATACAACATAATTGGTACTTGCAACATCGCTGCTGCTTGGGGAGGAGCTTTGTAGTGGGAGCATAGTGCTGCTGCCCAGGGCACGGAACTTCTATCAGCCCTGGAGCATTAGAAGTGGTTGGTGCTGGGTTTTTGCTGGCACCTTCCACCCGATTCTCAAACTGCAAAGTTTTGTCTGGTGGAGATGAGTGTGCCCGAACAGCTTGATGCCGTTGGGCGTTGTTTCCGCCCCATTAGGGGTGCTTAATTATAGTTTCAGTGTATTTGGTTGTTGTTTACTGGTGTGAACATTGGCAGGAAGGTGGTGGGAGGTTGGGTGGGAGGTTGCTGATGGTGGAGTACTAGATCTAGGGCCTGTACACATGTCTTTGGGGCCTGGGAGCGGGAGGTTGAATGCTTTGGGGGAGGGAGGCACAGGGCTGTTGACATTGGTTATAATGTACTATCTAGATTGCTTTGATTAGGATATTGACCTGGAAAATCAGAGGGATGGACCCTTATATGTGCAGGAATTGGGTGTGTTCATACTTGTGCAGTAAAAAGATATTGATTTCTTTAATGCAAGAAACACACTTACTCCCTGCTGAACAAGAAAAGCTTGTTGTCAGATTGGGGGGGCGGATATGGATCCACATACTCGAAGTTTGTTAGGGGGGTTATGGTGTGGAAAGATGCTGCAGTTCCCTTTCAGCTCCTGGATGTAAAGGCGGATAAAGCGATCAGATACGTGACTGCGCATGGATATGTGGCCCATCAGGAGGTATGCATAGTGGACTCCTATTGCTCCAATCATGTGTTACCTGCCTTCCTTTGCCCTTTGGTCAGAAAACTGGCCCACAAGAGGGATGCCTTGTTCCTTTGGGGTGGGGATTTCAGCTGTGTTAGGGACCCTGCCAGGGATAGATCAGAGTACAGGTAATTGCAGGCCTCAGAGGCTCTAAACGCTGCATTGACTTATTTATCGCTGGTAGACATTTGGAGGGAACAGAATGCAAATAGGAGGGCATATTCTTATTACTCTGCCCCACATAGACTTTATATCACAGAATTGAATATCTGTTTGTGGGGACTGAACACTTGGCTGACTTCTCAGGAGCAGAATATATGGGGCAAACTATCTCAAACCACTCTACCCCAATGGTACGTTGGGATTTTCGCTGATCCAGACTGCCGGTCCCAACATGGCACATGTCGATGGAGCTACTGCGCGATGACGCCTCTAGAGGCCAATTAGAAGATTTTCTCATTGCCTTCCTAACGACCAATGTGGGCAGTGTAGATAGTTGGGGAACAATATGAGAGGCTCTGAAGGTGGTAACTAGGGGATAGGTAATTGCCAAAACTGGGGTGATTAGGTAAAAACACTGCAGGAAGACTTGGTAGCCTTGAGAGACTGAATACAAATTAGAGAATCCAAAGGTTTCAAAAACCCCTACACTGAATTGGAGCTTCACCTACTGTGTACCCAATGTGTAGAAGCATGGAAGAGGCTCCACAACTTTGATTACAGAGTTCACATGGCACACATGCATGACGAGGTGGACAAATCTGGGAGGCTGCTGGCGTGGCTGTGCCAGGCGGAACAACCCCCGCAAGCAATCACACTAATATATGACAAATGCAGAGGCCCTTGGCAGTCTCAAGCGGAGATAAATGACATCTTTAGTGCATCCTACAGTGATTTGCATAGGCATGAGAAGTTAGTTGACTGTGAAGAGCTACACTTGGCGTTTTCCCAAAATTTGGTTACCTCGATTGATCGATACGCAGGCCACTACGCTAGAACTGCCACTAACAGAAGCGGAACAGGGTGGGGTGATTGCGTCCCTGTCTACTAGTAAGGCACCAGGGAGTGATGGACTTCCCTCAGAGTTCTACAAAGCATTTGGTCCACCTCTCTCCCATGTCTTACTAAATGTATACGAAGAAGCATATGAGCAGGGCCTGCTTCGGCACAGTATGCAGGAAACAATAGTCCCTGTACTAAAACCTGGGAAAACGGTAGACCTGTGTGAATTCTATGTTAAATCAGGATTTCAAAATATTAACTTTATTGCTAGCCGGCAGACTCCAGAAAGTAATTGGTGCCCTAATTCATGAGGACAAGACAGGGGTTGTTCATGAACAGAGCACCTCTTTGCATCCCTGCCGCCTGAAAAACACAATACACCAGAATAATTCTCGGGACGGGCCGTATGTAGTGGTCTCCTTGGAAGCAATTAAACATTTTTATTCTGTTTATTGGGAATTGATGTATGCTGTGTTGAAGTGTTTTGGTATTGATGAAGGCTTTATTAGATGGGTTGAGTGACTATACAGACAACCAGTGGCCAGGGTAAGGACGGGGAGACAGGTGTCGGAGTCATGGGAAATACAGCAAGGAACCCGGCTGGGATGTCCGCTGCCATCCATGACTTATATTCTGCCATTGGCGCTGCTGGTAGGAATCCTGCACCAAAAATACTCGGCAGCTGGGGTAGTGGTAGGGGGGGGTCTAGTTTTATTTCCCTTTATGCAGAAGACATCTTGCTGTATTTGTGCGAACCGGAACCCAAACTGCCCATCATCCTATAGGTTCTGGATGATTTTGCTAAACTGTCTGGGATTTCTTTTAGCAGCAGAAATTGTGCCTCTTTTCCCTAGCGAGAATGCGACGGTATGATACACGTGAACTGCCAGACCTGGGGCTGCAGTTGGAGGTCTATACGTTTAAATACCTGAGAGTACATGTAGTGCATACACCAGAGGAAATGCATGCTAGAAATATGGTTAATGTGTTGGACAGGGTGAGGTGGTGCTGTTGTCTCTTATGGGCTGGACAACACTGGCACATATATTACCTGGCTTACTTTACTCCTTTGTAAATGTGCACCATTATACTGCTGCCGGTTTTCTTCTTCACTATATTGATAATATAATCAGTGGATTCCTTTGGGACCAGTGGAGACAGAAAATCGCTTTGAACATCCTGGCCCTCATTACGACCCTGGCGTAAACCATGGCGCCCCTTTCCGCCTGAGTACGAGTTCCCTTAGCGCCATGGTGATTTTAACGCCTGCTTTTAGCAGGCGTTAAAATCCATGGCGCTAAGGGACCTTGTTGTTAATTACGCCACCGTAATTTACGGTGGCGTAATTAACGCCTTCCCCACTCCCATTATACCCTATGGGGCAGAAATGGGAATGGGGAAGGGTAAATGGGGATTGGGGACTTACCGCCCCGCCAAGGTCGGAATGGGGCGGTAAGTCCGCCAACCACCATGGCGGAGTTGGCAGCTTAGCGCCATGGACCATGGTGCAAATAGCACCATGGATCTCCGCCAAGGTCGTAATGAGGGCCCCTGTGTTTTGCTTATAATGACGGGGGGTTGCAACTTCCACGACTGGAGCTTTATTACTTTGCAGCGCAGCTTTGATATGTGGCAGGCTGCCTATCAGGTGATCCTACTCTGGAATCAAAGCTGCTACAGGATATACCGCCACCCACTGGTGCTGAAGGAAGCACTGTGGGTTGCAGAATGCTGTGTAGGTCAAATGTCTATGTTGGTTAAGCTTGGGCAAGAGGTATGGAAAAGAGTGGTGAAGGTACTGAAATTATGTAGCCCATACTTACTGGACGTTCCTGTGATGATGGATGCATGTTCGGAGCTTGGCGAGCTTTTCGGTGGCCAGGTGATGGGATGAATTAGGGCTCACCGCATGTGGGGACATGTACATGGACAGTGTTTCCAGAGATCTCAATGAGTTGATGCAGACTGAGGTCTCCCCAAGGGCCAGTTCTTATGATACATGAAGCTTGTGACAGCGTCAAAAAGGAAATTGACAACCTGGCAGTGAGAACTGGAACCCACAGCGCTACTTACATTGCTGTATGAGTTGGAAGATGGCTGGCATCCAGTATCTCATGTATATGGGTGTTTTGCTGAGTGCGTACAGTGTGCGGAATATGCGATTGAAACCATTGTGGGAGGCAGATTTGGGGCAGGAGTTAAGTGACATTCAATGGGTTGCTGCATTGAAGGTTTCACGTAATGCTAGGTTCCGCCTCGTACAACTTAATGTACTTCCTAGAACGTACATGGCACTGAGTCGAGTGGCCATATTTGACCCTGCTATGCCACCTATCTGCCTATGGTGTGGTATGGATGGCGCAGACATCATTGATATGTTTTGGAGCTGTACACAGGCAAATGCTTTATGGCACCAGATAAATATGTAGTGTGTTCATGCAGGGGTCACAAGCTACTGCTTGCATATGGCAGAATGTTTCTTGTCTTACCCAGACTGGAAAAAGCACAGGCATTCGATTACATTTAACATTTGGCATGTGTTTTCGCTAGACGATGTAAAGCAATGGCCTGGAATCAACAGAGAGGGCCACAATATTCTCTATGGTACAAAGACTTTGCAGTATGGAGTGTGGCGGATACAACTGCCTGGTGTAGGGCTCTTAGAGTTTGTGCTTGGGAGCCCACAGAGAATGTGGAGTCGTGGAATGTACTTCTCCTGGTGATGTTCCACCCGTCAGATGACAAACTCCCATGATCACCTGATGCGGCCACTAGGTTTAGGCACACTACTGGCACAAACTGTCCCCCACCTGACCACTGAATGAAAGAAATCCAAGATAACATCTTTTTCGCTTTAGGTTGGTTTTTTGGTTCATTGTTGTAATTTGTTTTTGCAATTTGGTATGCAGTTAATAGTGTTTCTGTATTGTTGACCTTGTGAACTATGCATTGAGGTTGCATATACCAACAAACAGATCTCAAAATAAAAATAGTGGCCATGTTATTCTGAGTGGGACCAAAAGAAACATATTGGGGGAGCATGTACAGTGAACAGGGCCGAAGGTAGGGTAGTGTTTTAAAATATACAGTGGGCACGACCGAAGGCCGTGCTCACTTGTCAGGGCTGAAGTACCTGGCTAGCATGCCCGAAAGACATGTATAGTCTGTGGCCACCTAGTGGGTCCAAAAGAGACAAATTGGAGAAACATGTAAAGTAGACATGGCCGAAGGCCATAGCTAGTGGCCCGGTAGAGTTTTAGAATATACAGTGTGTACTGCCAAAGGCCGTGCTCACAGGCCATGGCCAATGGCTGTGACCACCTAGTGAGTCCAAAATAAACATATTGGGGGAAGATGTAAAGTGGACATGGACAAAGGCTGTGACCCATAAAAAAACAATGGTATAACAAAACCCTTCAAATTCACTGGAACAACCTCAGGTGCAGTTAAATTGCACAGATTTAAAGCAACAAAACACTTGAAATTCAGCAAATTTGGGTAGTCATGAACAACTTAACTCTGTGTGTTCCCGATGAAAATCTCATGACGACTTACATATTGTAATAGAAGGGATTCACAATGACATACAAAATGGAAATATGGGTGGCATAGCTTTATGGGGGACATCAACGGGAGCTTGCTGAGTTAAGCTTGTCATGACTTCCCACATCCACAGAATTTTAAGGGATTTGTTGCATTCAATATGTGAAACATAACTGCACCTTATCTTAGGTTTTTGCAATGAATACATATATTCAATGAAAAAACTTTTGTTAATTATCAGTTAAGGTAAAAACTTATCGCACATTGGGGAACTCATGACTGGCTAAAGTCACTGCATTCCCATTGTTCTCCCCTAGCTACACTATAATTATATATCCCCATAATGCCATTTTCTATGGCATTGTGAATCCCTTCTTACCTAATAAATATGTCCTCTCGGGATTTGCAATGGTAACGTGCTCAGTTAAGCCGGTCCTGAGTTGAGTTCCCTAATGTATTGAATTTCAGGGGTTATGTTGCAATACGTTTTTAATTTAACTGATCATTAACTAAAGTATTTTCATTGAATTCAAACGGTTTTCTTTTTCCATAGATTTCTTTTTCACCTCTGGCCTTGGCCAGTGACCACGAGCTTTGATTGTGCCCACTGTATATTTTAGAACACTACCAGACTACTACCCATGGCCTTTAGCCATTGCCAGTGGGCACACCCTTTGTCCGTGCCCACAGTCCATTTTCAAACACTACCAGACCAATAGCCATGGGCGCGGCCTGTTGACGGGCCCAGTGTATTTTTTAAATCACTACCTGGTTACTAGCCAAGGCCTTCGGCCATGCCTACTGTCCATTTTAGTGGTGAACAAGTGGGGTCTGACCTTTCCATACAAGTTTACTGACACACTTCTGATTTTAGTGCGATTACATAAACTGACGAGAAGGCTCTCATCAAATTAGCCTCCAGAACCAACAAATGTTGAACCCTAAAATAGCTCTGACTATTCAAAATCATTACACATGGCTAGCCCAATCGGAGTGAAAAACAACAAGGAGAACAACAACTCTGATAAGCTAATATTTTGCTGAGTAGCCATAATTTAATCAGAAACGTTTTTACTTTTTGCAAAACAAATAAAATGCATACTTTCAAATTCATACAATCATAAATAAAGCAGAAAAACTGGCAAAAAGAGCGCCCAAAACACAAATATGGATGGTACTTGTGAACAGAATTTTCTACAAATATGCAATAACAACAGATGCAAAGCAATAATGTTGTTCTGTGAACATGTTCAGCGAAAGAAACATCGTTTTGCCTATATCATGTAGCGTTTGTGAAAGAAATGAATTCACCAACCACAGGACTCCAAACCTGCTGTCATCAGGTTTGAAAGTTTTTTGCATTCCTATCGCCTGTAAGATTACTTTCCTGTAGCTCTAAACCATTTCAAAAATAATTGTGTTTTGGTTAGATAGGAGACCAATCTATGGTTGCTGTGGATGTGCAGAGACCAATCCAAGGTCCACTCTCCATTTGAGAACACTACCAGACCACTAGCCATGGCCTTCAGTGATGGCCAGCGGGCAAGGTGTTCTGCCTTGCCCACTATATATTCTTCAGAATACTCACCATGTGGCTGTGCCTACTGTATATTTTAAAACACAAACAGACCACTAGCCATGTCCATCGAAGACTATGGCCAGTGGTGCCAAAAAATATGCAGTGGGCATGAAAATAAACTATGGTATTACAAAACCACTGAGCACGTTCCGGTTGCAAATCCCAAGAGCACATATATATTTTAAGAGTAGGAATGTACAATGCCATAAAAAATGGCATTTTGGAGAACATGGTATTATGGGAGAGATCAATGGGAACATGCTGAGTAAAGCCGGTTATGAGTTTCCAAATGCGCTGAATTTCAAGGGTTTTGTTGCATTCCCTTTACTCACCTTTACTGCACTTCAACTAAAGTTTTGTAACCTGAATGTATATAGCAGGCCATGTCATCGCAAATTGGACTTTAGACAAATTGAAATAAGAGAGACATAGAATTAAAATTATAGATCAATCCACAATATGAAAGACTCATTTTTTTAATAAAAGTGTCAGGGGACCGACATTTATATATTGCGCTTTTAATTGATTTGGGGGAAGTTGCTGTAGAAAAAGTTGAAACCTGGAACTTTCCAGACATTAATGCTAATTAGTCTCATTCAAAGCAAAGTCTGGCATTAAACATGCCTATACAGTTTATGGCGTTGTGTGTAAGAGCAGTAAATGGTAGGCTCCAATCTGATAGACCTGCTGTCCCTGCATTTAGGAGAGGCATGTCACATTTGGACTATACCTAACTTAATTTATTATATTGGCATCTAGTTGATGAGTCGAAAGTTATGGAAAGAGTGGAAACTGATCATGACCCTGTTCATTTAAATCTCAATTTAATAGATGATGATAGAACACCGATTTCTCTGAATCAAAACTCATGTCACAATGATAATAGAAAAATTATGAAGTGGCATACATTGGATTTTGAAATAACCTTGCCAAAAATGTATCTGGGAGTTTTAACAGAGTTTGAGAATTTCTTTTTATATTTTAACTGAAAAGATACATTTTGAATGGTTTTATTCAGATTTATGTAGTCAAATTGTCCCATACCTGAATCACACAAACCCCGGAAATAATAAAAAATACAGATGTCATCCACCCAGGCACAGTACATGGTATGCCAAAGAATGAGGGAGGTAAAATCACACCTATGTTTAGAGCTAGGAGAAGATAGAGGTCAACATCTGGATAATATTCAATTTCTCCATGGTAGATATAATTGTCTCATAACACATGGTATGATGGTACAATATGAAGTCAATAAAACAATTTTGGAAATTGGTTAAACAGTTTGGTTCTGACTGTGAATGCCAACAAGAAACAAAGTTGATATCGGCTAATGAATGGCGAGAGTATTTTAGCAAGTTATCAATGGATGAACAAACTCCGAGTACTAATCTGTTTTTCAATCATACAATGGCAGTTCATACAATGGAGATCCAGATATAACTTTTTTTGTAAAGGTGACGTATGCTATAGTTACCAAAACAATTGAGGAAGTCCTCCAGAGTTCAGATGATCCCTGGGGATTTATATTGAAATGAACTGAAAATATGAAATCCTTTTTTAACAATATCATTTCATATTCAAAATAAAAATTACATTGTACATTCATTTTGTGAATTAGCCAAAATTGTTCAAGAAAGGTGATCAATCCCAACCAGGAAATTATCACCCAATTTCAGTGATTGATTCTGGGACTAAAATGTATGAAAATGTTTTATTAAGTAGGCTTAAAGAGTGGGCAAATAATCAAAACAAAAGTTCAGAGTTCCAGGGAAGATTTAGAAAATCTAGGGGGACTACATACAGTAGTGATATAAAGCACTGATCAGATGTTTCCAATGCGCTATTGTAGAGTGATCAGCTGTTTTTGTGATTTATTACTGCTTGAAAAACCACTAGAAATAGTCTTCTTTTATATCCAAATGGTCATACAAATATCAGTAAGTGTGAATCTCCTTATTTTTCCACTGTTCACTCCATTGAGGAGTACAACAAATGAGAATGAGAATATAGATCATTGAATATGCAATGTAATATTTATTGAGGTGTACAACAAAATATCAAATATGCGATGATGACAGAATTTTTCTTTCTAAGGATCAACTATAAATTCAAACAAAATGAAAACAGATATCTTTGAAAACATATGTAAATATTCTTGAAACAAACCTTATAACAAGATCTTTATAAATATAATTTGATGCAAGCATGCCAATATCGTGGCATTGAAAAGTATAATTAAAAAAATAAATTATAATTTGAAAACAGTTAATTTGCATGGTCATTAAATAGTGGTAACATTTAGCGCTTTGATAGTCACACTTATTGACATTTTTAGGATTATTGAACAGGGATTTGTATTAAGTGCGATCATTTTTTAATCGGTTTGTGTTAAAAACAAACATTTTATATTATTTTTGTTGATTTTAAAGAGGCATTTGAATCAGTGGATAAATACAAATGGCGTAGAGTGGTGGAAGATTCTGGGATGCCCAAAACATTATTATATACCACACATAACCTGTATCATGGAACCAAGACCAGAGTGAAGTGCAGTCTGACAGGTGTGCACACTCAGTATTCTGATTTAAATATTGAGGTGCTACAAGGTTTTGTCCTATATCCGTTTTTATTTTCCATGTATGTTAATGAAGTAGTGATACAGATACAGAGTATTGATTGTGATGCCCCTATGATAGGAGCAAAAGAAAGTTGGTATTCTGCGTTATGCAAATGATGATGCTTTTCTGTCTAAAACACTGACTGGCACTATTAAACAAATTCCATTTCTGGAGAAGGGTTGTACGGATTTTACCCTGCATTTAAATAACTCCAAAACAGTGTACATGGTATGACCAAAGAGTTAGGAAACTAAATGTCAATTTCGTTTCACATCAAGAAAATATTTGTGTAGTTGATACTTTGGGCTATTTGGGAGTCCGATTGCTTCTGATGGGTCTTGGGTGCAGCAGTTAAATAAAAGTGGGTGAATTATGAAACAAAGGAGAGGAGCATGTCTTTGACTCATACAAATCCAGTCCACTTTGGAATTATGTGAGGCCACTGCATACTCTGCTGCCTCTTATATGGCAGAACTCTGCAGAAAAGCTTCTTTAACTGACCTGGAAGTTGCAGAGCAACACTAAATGAAGAACTGTTAGTACCACCTTGCATTGCTCCCATAAATAACTGTTTTTTATTGACGTTGGTAGTCTACCAAATAGCTACAAAATTTCTATTTAATTGATTTTAGTTTGGTTTTGTCTGAACATTTTGGGCGAGCTTTTAATGCATGCAGATATTTTATGGGCAATTGCAAATGTTCTAAGTGGAATTAATTGGAAATGTTAAAGTCCATTAAAACCATTTTGACTGATCTTGTAGATGCACACCTCTGGAGTGAATCTCGTATTTTTACAAGAAAAGTAAAAGACAATGTAAGAGATGTTTTTAATTATAGAGCTTGGGTACACTTTCGAGATATCAGACACATACAAACTATCTAAAAGTGAAATAAGTAATAAGTTATGAACCATATTTAAAACCAATTGACAGAATTGCAAATACAAAGTTTTGCTTTTATATTTTCCATATTCTGCTTTCACTGTCAAATGGTCAACAACTGGAAACTGTCCTTCTTGTAAAAATGGTTCGGTAACTGTTGCACATCTTTTATTTTGTTGACCTCTGTACTTTGCCCATAGATATAGATGTATTTTTTTAAACTGTAGAGCAGAGTTAACAGAACTCCTGACTGAAAAGATATTGGGTTAGTGTTTGGGCAATCTGAAAACGTTTTTTAGATCTACCAAATGCACAGGATTCTTAACTATGTACTATTATAGTAAATATAGTACTGAGTGATTGGTGTTGATGGATTTTGCATGTATATTATCTAATGTGGTGCCTTCCCGGAATGTATTCAATAATATAGTGGGCCGTATTTTTAGATATGGATTGTACTGCTTGTAAATTAATTCTATCAACTTATATGTGATTGCTCTATTTTTCTATAAGGCTGTTTTTATAATTTTATGTAATATAATGTTATGTAATGTCTAGCCCCCTTTCCCATAGGTATGGTCTTAAAGTGTATTAGGCTGAACGCCCTCAGGGGACCGAAGTCCAGGTATGGGAAATTCGTCAGAGGAGTTTAGAATGCGTGTGCGTATTTTAGCCAATCAAAGGTAGGTAGGGGTGGCTAAGTACCTGCTAGCCACCCATATCGAGCTGGCATGTGGATGGGTGCTGAGTGGTAGCCTGGAGATTATGCAAGAGTGAGAGAATCATTATGTGTTCAGCTAGAAAGAATTTCAGCATTGGGGACAGCTGCATTCTTATGGTAGAGGTGTCATTCAATGTGTCTCAGAGTAGTGTATCATAGCAGATGCGTGGGGGGTAGCCGTGCCTTAAGCTATGTTCCATAGGCATGGAGTGTGGTACGTACCGTGTGTCCTGGCTGGTTTCTTAGTTACATAGATGCAGCTGAATTTAGAAGGGGTGAATTCAAAGCACTTCTAAATTCTACACATTGGTTACATTGAACATATGGCTGAAAACCTGTGTGGCTTTTTAAGTTGCATAAAGAGAACTGAATACATAGATTGTAGTGATGTTTTAATGAATTGATACACTTGTTTGAAGTTGTAACAGATTTGTAGCTTCTAATGTATTAATGTACTTTTCAGCACCTTAAGTTGTTTTTAATGTTGACAAATGAACGCATACAAAAGCAATTTGAGTATATTTTTCACTTCATTGCCACCACATTTAAAAGGATTTTGCCTGTGTTTAAAATCATACCTGTTTTCCTCTAAGCTCGCTGGGGGGAACTGGAACTTTGTATTGCATTTGTGTGTATTCCTGAGAATTGTGTGTGTTACTTCCATCTCCTTACATTGCATAGGCGGGGAGTGAATTGTCAAAGAAAAAGTGATCACATTATCTTTTGCTGAAATCATATCAAGTTTATTTCTGTACTGCCTTTTATTAATCTTTGCATCTCCTTGAAACCATAAAGCATTGTCTGATAACGTATTCCCCTGTTCCTAGTCATAAGTCACCAGAACTGTGCTATTGTAGGATTACCTTTTGGTGATTACTGCTCATATTCACAAGTGTGATATCAATTATTAATTTATTATAAGTGTGATATATATATATATATATATATATATATTGTTTAATTCTCAAATAAACCTTTTAAATTTGCAAAACAAACTTACTTCTTGGTTCAGTGGGGTCAGGGGGATTCTAAGAGAGGGGTGTTATATAAGGGTTGTCATCCAGAGTACACGAACTGGACATAAAAATATATAAATAAGGGCTTCCCTTGAGCAATCCCAGACAAGGCACTGACTTAGTGGAACTGCTTGATTGGAGTCTTTAACAAAGTGGGGGCTCGTAGCTGGGGATGCTGGATTAGATCTACCATTTGTGCAGCTTGAATACAGTGTGCTAACTGACGGGATACATACAACCGGTCGGATCACCACGCTGTGGTACGCTGTAAAGCACTCCTCAAAGGAACGCTCTGAGGAAACGGTCTGTTTTGCAAAATAAAATACAAACTTCTGTAAGTCAGGAAGGAAATCAAGTTCCAGAATGACGACCTTGGTAGATATCAAAATAGCCAGAGAACACGTCTTACATAAGCTATTTGTGAGAGGTGAGTGGGCTCATCAGGACCAGGTGGTCTGGTTGCAGGCAGTCGCACCCCATATCACTGAAACAGGGTCAGATAATTGGAGAGATCAGGGTCCCTTACATGCGGCCCTGAGTGAACTATATATGGCCCCTAAGGCCAAGGATGAGCACAACAAGATTGCCAGGGTAGCAGCATATTTATATTTACATATGGGAGCCATACAGGAAAAATGTGCTGAAGGCCAAGATCTGGCAAATAGGCAACTGATGGCATTAGAGAAGGCCCAATCTGACCTGGTCTCTTCTGAGCAGAGGCTGCAGAGGAGCCAGGAGTCAGAAAATAATAGTAGGCAGTATATTATTAAAATAAAGGAGGAAATGGATATCCTGCAACAGGAAAAGTTTGACCAGGATAACAGATGTCTGGCCTTGCAGAAGGAGTACCAAGAAGGTTTGGACGCCCTACTGCAGAGCCAGAAAAAGCTGGAGCAACAAATGCACTTCAATAGGGCATGCGCAGAGCAGGTAGTCACCCTGCAAAGCCACCTAGATAGGGAGAAAGAGGAAAGCAATACATTGATTTTGAAAGACCTGGATACCCAGGCAGAGTTTGATCAAGAACGCCAGAAAGCTGGTGCCTTTCGAAGGCAGAGGGATGACCTGGCGGCACAGATGCAGGCTCTTAGTCAGGAAAGGGACACCTTAGGCCAGGAAGTCTGGCAATTAAAAGAAAAAATTGAAGGAAATCACCTGGCCCTCCAGGGGCTGGGTGACCTCCAAAAAGACCATCGGAACTTGTTAGATCACACCAGGAGGGTGGAAGATGCTCTGGCAAGAAATGAGCAGGCCAGTAGGGATGGAACTCAGGAGGTAACCCTCCTGCAGCAAAGATTGGCCCAGTACTCCAGGACCAACCAGGAAGCACAGAGAGAGAATGAGGCTCTCTGTCAGCACAATGATAGGCTCCAGCAACAGGTAGCCATGCAGGAGAGACTGATAGAGTCTAGTAAGGCCTTAACTGAGGAACTGAAAGCGCAGGCTCTTGCATTGCAACAGGGAGCAGGGGCTGATAGAGATGAAGTTCGCTGGGAAAGGGAAACACCTGAGCATAACCTCAGGAGCCCTAGTACCAGAGGCCTTCATCTCTCCCAGTCCTTGGACTCTGCCATCCCCATGTCCCCTGGCGCACATGAGCACAGGGCCACAGGGAGGGCAGATTACTATCCGGCCAAAAGTATGGGGCTCATAGGCCAGTACCTCCCAGGAATGGATGGGCGGGCATCCGGGTATGGGCACCTAAGCACAGTGCAATTTAGTGGGGAACCCCAGGAGAGTAGGCCCACTAAGGGCATCCTGAAAACCTCCGCCCAGTTAGGTCAGTGGGGGGGGTACCCATCAAATCCTGGCAGCAAGGATGGATCTGAAGACTACCCTAGCGGCCCAGGACACAGGAGACCAGGTCCCCACATTCTGCCAGCCATTCCCAAGCTCGCAGAATACGGGAAAACCTGGAAGATCAGGCGGGCACCTCTGGGAGCAGTGCCTCTCAGTCAGAGGATGAGTGGACCAGGGTTACCCAAACCAAAAAGGCCAATAAGGCAAAAAGGGCCTTGCTTAAGGACCCCTTAAAGCATATCAAGGCAATTAGGAGTGTCATCACCCCTTATCACAAGAACTCCAAGTATTCTGTTTGGGAACACTTGGAGCTCTTTGAGCAAATGATGGAGACTTTCCATTTGAAGGACAGCAGTAGCTGCATCCAGTACGTCAAATGGACATTCTCCCCAAAATACTCCAGTTTCTTTGCGTGGCTGGAGGACCAAAATCATTCAAGATGGTCCACCTATAGGGCGGCCATCTTGAAACATTTTTCTGTTCACCGGAATCCTCAAGAGGCTCACAAGGCAGCCTACAATTTGCAATGTGGGGAAGATTAGGCCCACAAGAATTCGTGCAAGAATTGAAGCGTGCCTTTGCGCAGACCACCAGAAGGGTGCGCACGGACAGCAGGGAATTCATCAACACATTTTTCCATGCTCTCGCCAAATACATAATGACCCAGCTCGTGAGAGATTTTCATGAGAAAAGATCTTTAGACTGGCTCATTGAGCAAGCCACCCGCATCTATGAGGTGCAGAATCCGGTGGAAAATAAGAATCAGCCCAAAAAACCCAAAACCAACAACACCCCTGCTGCTGCCAAGGTGGCAGAGGTAAAGGTTGCCCCCGTTTTAGATTTGGAGATGGGGGGCCTAAAGACCTGCCTGCACCGAACAATTCACAGCCCAGAAGGCCCTCGGGCCAGTCACAGACAGGGAGTCAAGGAGGTAGTCCCACGAATGGGGTCCTTCGCTCCCCTGACTATGTAAGTCCTCGCTACAAGGGAAACAGACCAATCCTGGGTTATGTGTGGACTCCTCCAGCCCAAGGGGGGGATCCAGCCAAGCACCTGCCCAGGGAACTTCCCTCATAACTTCCCACAGGAGGGAAGAAATTCCCCAAACACTGGGCAGAACTTTTTTCCCAGGTATCTACCCAATTTCCAACCCCAAAACCATCCATCCTTCTTTCCCCAATTCCCTGAGCCCAGACAACCTAATCCGGGAGAGGGGAGGCCAAGGGTGGAGGGGTACCCAAACCTTCTCAACCCGGGGCACTACCAGAGAAGGGATAGCTACCCTTCCCGGGATCAGCCCAGGGGAGGAAGCAGAACCCCGTATAAGCCTGCGCGGGTTTCCCAACTTGAGCGCCAGGTCCAAAATATGACCCGGATCTGGGTCACATACTGAGGGCTCAACAGAACCCTCAGATGAGCATGCCACCACAGAATGCCCCAAACTCTGGGCCTGGTGCTCCAGAAAAATTACGGGAGCAGCACCCCGATAACCCACCGGTTCCCAGGGAGGAGGCACAAGGGGAAGGGGGGTGTAAAGCCTTGGAGGAAGCTACCTTCCCAACTTGTAAACAGCCCCTGGAAAACCAGGAACCGGAAACAAAATATCCTACCCCTGGAAGTCTCCCGCCCAAGGAGCAGAGAGGAGGTAGGAGAAACAAAGTACCCAAACAGACCCATTTTGTGGAGGAGGTAGAGGTCTTCCAATTTTAGGGAGAGGGATCCTCAGAGGATCCTGGGAAAAGGATCTTCTCCTTCAGAGATGGGGGAACTCCTCCCAAGGAAAAATGGGTCCCAAGGGATTCCAACCCAGACTGGGTAGATGTGGGGATTGAGCTGTCGCCGCCCATCATTCTATCCCAGAACCAACAATACCAAAAACCCCTGGTTCAAACCCATCCTGATGACTGCCTCCAAAAAGGGGGGTGCAGCCCAGAACCGGAACCAGGGGAACCCAAAACCATTTCAAGTTGCCAATTCTTTTTTTGCAGATTCCCATGACTCTCCACAGAATTCTGCCCAAGTCGCTTCTCTAGCAATGTCCAAAACTAAATAATTAGCCCACCAGTTGTCCAAAAATGTGCATTATCTGTGCCCCCTTGAGGAGAAGGAGGGAAGATACTATGCCCAGGTACAAGTACAGGGGCAGGGTACAATTTGGGACTGGTGGACACTGGATTCCAAGCTACCCTTCTGTCCAAAAGGGTCTTTGATTAACTAAATGCAGGAAGGGGGGAGAATTACCGTATTCCTCTCACCTCTTTTCCTGGACAACTCCAGAACTTTGATGGGAAGGGAATTCCCGTCGAGGGGACTGCAGATTTGGACATCAAAATTGGGCGACACAAGGTGAAACACCCGGTCATAGTAGTGACCCCAGAGGGCACCCCTTGTTTACTAGGGAATGACCTCCTGAGAAGTTTGTCACCTCTAATAGATTGCGTAAACAAGGTCCTCTGGACCCAGACTAGCCGACCAATAAAATTAAAACAAAGTGTCAACTATATTAGTTTAAACGGCACCTGCCACATGGTTGAACAAAAATCTGACCATGTAGAATTTCACTTCCAGAACAACCAAATTCCAGATGTGACAGTAATAGCAGTAGGACAACATACTGGTGATGGGGGGTCCTCTCTATTTCTGAAAATCAACCTTCCTTCCAGTTTAAGGTGGCATTCCACACTGGAGGGAAACACCCTGAAATTATTTACTAATTCACAATCAGACATTCCCACTCCAATAGTCCAGAAAGGTGTGAAATCAGCTCAGAGCCGGCTGATGTTCAGCAAATTGGAGAGCAGTAGTTCATCCCTGTTCAGTTAAATGATGGGAAGGACTCTGTTCTCGCCCGAGTGTGTGTGAACAACGGTAAGAGCTTCATCAGCGAAGCCATGTTCTGCCAACTCCCAAAAGATCCAGCCATTCCCACATTCAAACTGATAGAAAAATGGGAAATGGACCTGGAAGCACCTAATTCCAAACATCGCCTGCCAAGCAGGTGTATGCTCAAAATCTCCATTGGCAACAAGAGCATAGTCCATAATTGTTGGGTCGTGCGAGACGTCACTGCCACCTTTTACTTAGGCAGTGACATTCTCAGTCACTTTGCCATTAGTTTGGACCTAATAAACTTCAAAGCTTGGTCCCGATTAGCGGATAATCCCATGGGCTTTGATGATCCAGAAAAAGCATTTAGGTCAGCTCAATTGCTACCTTATGCAGTTGAAATTCAGATTAAGGAGGAAGTCACCATCCCAGAAAGGACCCGACAATTCTCCCTGGAAGTGTAAGTTAAAAGAGGACAAAAATTGAAAAACCCTGATGCTTATATTCATCTAAATGCTTTCCTTCAACAGCAAGGGTTAGGGGTAAACTCAACACCATTAGTCAACATAGAACATGACACCATTCCAATAGAGGTGGATAACAGCGACTTAAAGAGTATTACTCTAGCCGCAGGCACCATTATTGGAATGGCGGTTGATGACCGACATTTTTCCAATGATTTAGGAAATGAACTGTTAGGACCAATCCCCAAGGACTGTTTTGACTGTGACAGTGATGACAATACAACACCAGACAGGATCTTTACCCGGCATGGGGGGAACTTCCTGGTGTACACTTCTTGCCCTTATGGTAAGGAAGATGTGACTTGTGACTTCGAGGGGATGAGGTGATTTTCCAGTTCCATGAGGGCTGCCTTTCCCACCTGAAGCCTCCGGTCCAAATCAGCACTCTGACCAGGGACTTCTCCACCCAGCTGGAGGAGGCCGCTGAGATAGCAAAACCAGGCTTCAGGCAGATGGTGGAAGAGAGAGTCAACCTAGCTGATGCCTGCGTGACTCTGGAACAGAAGCAAAAGTTGAAACATGTTTTCTTGGATTTCCAAGATCTCTTTGCGGTAGACTCATATGACTGTGGTCGCACCGACATCCACACAACAACAATTCCCACAGACCCTGGCATGACTCCAGTGTTTGTGAAGCAATATTGCTTGCCTCTCGCATCCATGGAGTCCCTTACTGAAATAATTAAGAACCTTGAGTCCCGGGGAATAATCCGTCCAGTACACAGCACCTTCAATAATCTGGTGCTGGGAATATTGAAGCAAAATGGCCAGTGGAGACTCTGCGCTGGCCTTAGGGAGCTCAAAAAACGGTTCCATAATTTCCGATGGCCTCTGCCCTACATTGACCAAGGGCTGGCCCAGATTCAGGGGTCACAGGTATTCACAGCAATAGACCTGACCAATGGATACTGGACCGTGCCTGTTAGTAGGGAGTACCCATACAAACTGGCTTGTACCTTTGGGGGCCAGCAGTACACATGGACACGAACTCCTTTAGGATACCTCAACTCCGGAAATTAATTCAACATTTTCCTACATAAGGGCATGCCCGACCTGGGTGCGAGGGGTAACCTGGCTTATGTAGATGATGTCCTCATCAAAAGTTCATCTGTGGAGGAACATATAGCGGAGATCCGTTATGTTCTGACACAGTTGAGGGCCGCCGGAGCAAAACATTCCTTTCAGAAAGCACAGTGGTGTAGAACCCATGTTAATTTCTTGGGGCATGAGATTACTCCTCAGTGTCTCTGTCCCCAAGAAAAGAAAGTGTAAGCACTTCAGAAACTGAAGGATCCCACAACTCTGCGGGAACTAAGGAGCCTCCTTGGACTGACTAATTACAACAGAAAGTTCATTGAGGGCTACGCAGAGATCATCAGACCGCTGATTCATCCTTGAAGGGGTGGGGGTCAAGTGGGAATGGGGTCCAGAACAATCCGAGGCAGTAAGACAGCTCAAAAGAAGCCTCTCACAAGCGCCTTGCCTAGCTTACCCTGTCAGAAACAAGGAGTTCTTCCTGGAGACAGGGTTCTCTAATACGTGCTTGACGGCAGTATTATACCAAAAGCATGACAAGCTCAATAAAGTAATCTCCTATGCGAGCAAAACTTTATCCTCTGTGTGGAGGAAAAATTCAACGATTGTGAGAAGGCACTTCTGGCAACGGTGTGGGCATTGAAGAATTACTGCCCGTTCATCCAGGGTGAACACATCATAGTGGAGACTCCACACCAGCCTTTGCAATATCTCCAAAGTGACAGAATCCGGGCTTTAAATGTGAGTAATTCCCGAATTACTTCCTGGATTCTGTCAATGCAAGGCTATCCTGTGGAGGTCAGATATGGCCAAAACAAGAAGAGTCCCCTCGCGCAAGGTCTGGCTGACTTGCATGATTGTGCCAGAGAAAACTGTCTTGAGGACGAAAGTTTAAAAATCAAGGACAACATGGAGGCATACCTTAATTCCCCCCACAAAGTCTTTGAAGAAGACAAGTGTGAGGGAATGCCCACTGTCTATGTGGATGGATGCTCTTACCATGTTGACAACAATGGGGAGAAAGAACTGGTGGCCGGCGTAGGGAATGCATGGGTGAAGGAGATTCCAGAACCCTCAGCTGGGTACAAAATTGGTCCCCGAAGTAGTCAGGTGGCAGAGTTGATGGCTGTGCATCAGGCCATCCT
This sequence comes from Ambystoma mexicanum, assembly GCF_040938575.1. Lineage (NCBI taxonomy): Eukaryota > Metazoa > Chordata > Amphibia > Caudata > Ambystomatidae > Ambystoma > Ambystoma mexicanum. The sequence goes on along the minus strand of NC_090933.1, from coordinate 971,856,974 downwards.
CACTGCTGTCCAACATCAACTCCACGAACTGGTCATAATCACAGATTCGGATTATGTACGGAACGGGTTCGTGGAGCACCTGGTTAATTGGAAAACCAGAGGCATGTTATGTGCTAATAACAAACCCTTCAAACATGGGAAGTTATTCCAAAACATTGATGATCTGGTCACCTCGAATGGGATGACCATCTACTGGAAAAAGATCAAGGGTCATTCCAAAGTAGAGGGACCAGACAAAACTGGAAATGACTTAGCTGATCAGCTGGCCAAAACCAGGGCCATCTAAGGGGATCTAATAGAAATAGAGTCCCTGTTGGGGGAAATCCAGGTCACTGCTATCTCTAGGTCCCAGACAAATCCTCACAACAATCTTTCAACTGCACAATGGAGTAAGGAGACCCCTGATGCTGATTTTATTATGGCTCAGAAGGGGGATCCAATCATTGGTAAGTTTTACCAACACCTTGAGGACCCTCAGAACTTTCCCCTGACGGTTACCGACTACGTTGGGAAAGAGGACCTAAGAGTGTTGATGAAATGTCCAAAAATGTTCCGAATCCAAGACTGGTTGTTGGTAAGGAAATCCCAAGCTGGCCATGATCAGTGGGTGGTCCCTACCTCATTCCAAAGCCTGATGTTAAGTCACGCCCATGATGCGGCCACCGCCGGTCATAGGGGGTTTCACACAACACTTGAGATCTTAAGAGAGGTTGCATACTGGCCACAAATGGGGCAAGACCTCGACCAATACTTGAAGGGGTGTCTTGTGTGTGCACAATTTCAGCCAAAATCCCTCACACACCGGGCGCCTCTCCAAAAGAGGGGGATAACACTGCCATGGTCAGATTTGCAAATCGACTTCATAGGCCCTGTGATTCGCTCGTCTAGAGGAAACAAGTACATGTTGACAGTCACATGCTTGTTTACCAAGTGGGTGGAATGTCTCCCGGCCCCAAACTGCAAGGCAGAAACAGCAGCTGCCCTGATGATTAACCACATCTTTTCCCATTTTGGTCTACCTCAAAGGATTGAGTCAGACAGAGGTAGCCATTTCACCAGTGAAGTGATGACAAAGATGTGGGAGATACTGGGGGTCAAAAGGAAGCTACATATTGCTTACAGGCCAGCTCCTTATGGGTCAGTAGAACGCTACAACCGGACCATTGTGAGCATATTAAAAATGTTTGTGGCAGATTCTGGGCCAAGTTGGGATATCCGATTACCTCTGGTCCTAATGGCCACCAGATCTACCCCTTCATCTGCAACTCACCGTTTGAGTTGATGACTGGACGCAAGATGGTGCTTCCCCAGCATTTGCTCTACAGGACCCAAGAGCAGACGTTGATCAATGCCTCCACAATTCATGAGTATGTGGAGAATTTAAGGAAACACCTTCAGCATGCTTTTGCCTATGCTCAGCGCAATCTAGAAAGATCAGCTGATAGCATGAAGACCGATTACGACCTGAAGACAACCAGGAAGGAATACAATGTGGGAGACCGGGTCTATCTATACAATTTCCAAAGAAACCAAGCCAAACAGCGAAAATGTTTGCCTTCATGGAAGGGACCGTTGGAAATTATAGACAAGATCTCCCCAGTAGCTTATAAGATCCGCATCCCGCATCCTGTGGGCTTAGGAAACCCAAGAGGGCGGAAAAGCCCACATTTGCGCCAGAATCCTGGAGAACCGTGCAGTCTTTGTGCACAACAAAATGGTCGCCTGACCTGCCACCCACCAGTGTGAGCATGAGGGGCCAGGAGTGCCATGAGTGAAATGTGTGCCAAAGGAAAAACAGCAGTACCGGTGGCTAAAAAAAAAAAGCGCTTTGAAATCACCTTTGTTTCTCTGAAATGCAAGCTAAAAATGCCTATTTTAAACATTGCAAGATATTCAAATATCTCAATGAACACCAGCAGACATTTGGCAGAATGTAGTCTTGTGTGCATGCACAATCGGGAAAGAGAAAGAGCCCAAAACAATGTTTATAACAAAACTGGCTGAGCTGTGGATGTCAGCAGCCTAAGTTAAATTGGACTGAAAGCCAATAAAATCTAAATGTTTAAAATAAATGAGTGACCTACTGTTGAGTGTCACATAGTTTGCAACTGTTAAATGTCATAGTTTTGAACTTAGAATCAGGGTTCTAGCTGCATGTGTAAAAATTGCAAGTTTGGTTTGAATGTAGAAAACTGGGAATTAAAGTGACATTTAGCTGAAGCCTGGCTTGAAGAGAGTGAATTATGCCCGGCAACTACCCCCGACAGGGGTTGAAACTTGCTCAGCCACTCTTCCCAGGCCTGGCTGCATTCTGCTGCGCCCACCAAAAAGGAGATGACACCTCCCTGATTGAATCAGGGGAGGAGCACCTAGGACTGGAGGGAAACAAAACAAAGCACTGTCCTTGGCCCAGGCAAATGTTAAGTTAGGGGGGTCGTAAATGGCTTCCTCTTGGAAGGAAACGGGGAGGGGTACTGCATCTGTGAGCAAGCTGAGCTTGGGGGAAGTGGATAAACCAGAAATTCCACCATGTGCTTTGGAAAACAACACCCCTTTGGGGCCAGAGCATAATTTTAAAAAGAAACATAATTCATAGTGCGGACTTGTAAAAATGATCATTCTTGTGATTTTTCTGAGCACATTTTAAGAGGTGTTAGAACTCTGTACCATGTTCTGAGGCAAAACCCCATGAATTATGGAGATTGCAGACACGGGGTTCACGCTAGAAAAATGAAAATTTACTGGAATATGTGTAGAAAGGCGGTGTACATTTGTGCCATTTTTGGTAAACGTCCGATATTGGTAAACTAATTAAAAATGAAAATAAGTTGTCATTTTTTAATGCAAGCTCTGAGAAACATCAGAGTTGGAACAGAATGTACAATAAGTAATCTGTAATATGTACATGTAATGTCAACCACTTGTGTATGAGGGAAATATGTATTTGGATCAGAAATAGATTTGTGTGCAATTTAACAAGTTGAGGATCCTCTGACCATAAACCTACCTCATCACTCTGACTCACAACCCAGTTCCCCCAATCAAGTGAGAGAGGAGGAACTGGCCAATGATAAATTGAGAGGGTTGGGCATGCAGAATGAGCCGACCCACCCTCTTTCTAAACACATAAAAGGAGACTGTGCAGGACAGGTAGACACATTCACTTTCCACTTTCTTGCGGGACGCTTTGCCGGGAGACTCCAGACTTCAAATCCATCAATCTCCAGAGACCAGAGATCCAGAGAGACCAGAGATCTAGAGAGACCAGAGATCCAGAGAGACCAGAACTGTGCAGATCGCTGTGAGCAGAACCAGAGAACCATTACCCAGTGGCGAGAGAACCGCAGCCAATCTTGACCCGATCCGTGACGGTCGCATTCCTGTCCAAAATATAGTTTGAGTACTCAGCCAGAACTGTGCAAAACCAATCTCCTAGTTTAAAATAATCTAATTCAAATTATTTTAAGCTATTGAGAACTGCATCATAGAAATCGTGTCCCTTCTTTTGATTCAAAGCTGAAAAATTGTCATCTGTCATTCTGAGCTTTACTTTGATTTTGAGAATCTACCTTTCTACTCTCCTTATAGTTCCTTCGTAATTGTGCTCGACGCACGCGACTAAATTGCTGCGATTTGACATTTTGCTTCATTCCAGCAACGTGTAAAAACATTTGTCTTTTGCTTTCCTTTGCTGAAATTCGCTTGCAACCTGACAATCATTCACAGAGCATTGCTAATGTGATCCTGAACTAATTAAAAGTAGCTATCACCAACCGTGAACCTCCTATAGGGAATTAAAAGCAATTTGAGTATATTTTTCACTTCATTGCCACCACATTTAAAAGGATTTTGTCTGTGTTTAAAATCATACCTGTTTTCCTCTAAGCTCGCTGGGGGGGAACTGGAACTTTGTATTGCATTTGTGTGCATTCCTGAGAATTGTGTGTGTTACTTCCATCTCCTTACATTGCATAGGGGGGAGTGAATTGTCAAAGAAAAAGTGATCACATTATCTTTTGCTGAAATCATATCAAGTTTATTTCTGTACTGCCTTTTATTCATCTTTGCATCTCCTTGAAACCATAAAGCATTCTCTGATTACTTATTCCCCTGTTCCTAGTCATAAGTCACCAGAACTGTGCTATTGTAGGATTACCTATTGCTGATTACTGCTCATATTCACAAGTGTGATATCAATTATTAATTTATTATAAAAGTGCGATATATATATGTATTGTTTAATTCTCAAATAAACCTTTTAAATTTGCAAAATAAACTTACTTCTTGGCTCAGTGGGGTCAGGGGGATTCTAAGAGAGGGGTGTTTTATAAGGGTTGTCATCCAGAGTACACGAACTGGACATAAAAATATATAAATAAGGGCTTCCCTTGAGCAATCCCAGACAAGGCACTGACTTAGTGGAACTGCTTGATTGGAGTCTTTAACACATCATGAGTACAGCACAAAATAGGAAGCAATGTGTTCTAGGCACTTTAAATGTTTAACAGACCGGTAATATCTGAATAAAGGCTCTATGACTGATAAGTAGTGCGTTATGAAACGCTCTGAGAAGATACTTGCAAAATAGTTTCTTCTTATCGGGTTTCAGTATGTGTTCATGCAGGAGTCTGGGGGTTTATTCAAAGGTTAGAGAGAGTCCAAATCCAACTTGCAACAAGATCCTTAACTGACTATGTGGAGTACAGTTAGTGAGTCATGTTGACAGCCTAACTGCCACTATGATGCCCTGCTGATTCTCTGTGGTACCCAAGGTTTCAGTAAGAGGCATATAATGTGCCATAGCTATGTCTTGCAAAGGACGGAGGCAGCACGATCCTATGCACGCAAGCTGCTAATGGTCTGGCACGAGTGGCCCAGGGCAGCCTCCACTGGAAAGAAGCCCTGTGGCCCTAAGGATGTGCCTCCAGAATTGAAAAAATGCTTTGGAACTCAAGATCCGAAAATAATACCCTCCTGAAGTCCTGGAGGGGTGAAAATGCCCAGGAGGGAGCGAGGGTTGCCAAAGGGATAGGCAGTATGCAAGTTCCTTGGAATGATGTGATGTTCCAACTGATTCTCTTGAAGATGATTCTTTTAAAATTCTTCCATTGCAACAGAGGTCGTTGGAAACAGTACTGAAAGATGGATTCATGTTTTTGAAATAGATTGAAGCCGGACATTACGGTTTAGCCATGTTGGCACTGGCTATTTCGTTGCAACACCTTCGGCATAGGACCTATTTAGGCACGCGGCCAACAGAGTGGAGGGACCTAGTCGTGCAGGGATATTGTGGTTCCATGTGTTAATATCCCTGCAAAAATATCGCCATAACAAAATTGTGCCGTTTATTTGCAGTGATATTAACTCATGGAACCTCTGAGGCACACCCATGCAACCCCTATATTGGCGATATTATTGATGGGGATAATATTACCTGATAACGATATTACTGCAAACAGTAAAATCACAGCGCAGGAACCTATCTGTGCCGAGATGTTACTGTTTGCTTAAATATATGGTTATCCTAAGCACAAATGAATGCAGTGCCATAGAGGAAAGTAAATTTAAGCCAAACAGTATGTGCTCAGTGCGAAGGTCCGTGATTTCACTGAATCCACTTCACCTAAAGGAGAAATATTCACATTTTCTTTTCTTCAAATGTTTTTATGATTATGCGGTAGGAGACCCCCTCCCACCACTCAACATTACCGTAGCCTATCCCCTTACCCAAACCCCATCTATGTTTTGAAATGTACCTACTTACCTAACCAATTCGAAGAAAAAGAAATGTGAAGATTTCTGAGTAGAGGAAATTGGATTCTGTGAAATCTACGGTATCGCTCAGTACATGGACCTGACAGCTCCATGTACTGAGCATTTAGGGGCCGATTCATGGAACAAACGTGCGCCGAAAATCTTCTCGCAAGCAGGCGCAAGCAGGCGCAAGCGCAAAAAAACAGGCGCACGCGCACGCGTGCGATTCATGGAAGTCCCTGCACGTGTTTTCCTCGGGATGTGCGCCAAACCCGTGCATGGCGCACACGTCACTGCAACATCCCGAAAGACGTGCGCGACGCGCACAGTGAAAGCGCACAACCTCGGCGCATACACTAGAAAGTGGGCGGAACACGGGGCGTAACGCGCGGAATGGGGAACAACTCGCGAAAACAAGGGCGTAACTGGGGATGTACTGCAGGGAAGCAGACGGAACGCCCACACGCACCCGAACCACACGTATTCATGGAATCGAATAGGGCAAAGCCACGCACAGCGAAAGACACGCACAAGCCGAAACACGTCCGCCACACGAAGGCAGGCGGTAGCGTCCCTGCGCATTACAAAAGTGGCAACATACAGCAATTGGGCCTGTGCGAGCGGGGCACGTGTATATCGGGGGTGCGCGGGAAGTTACACACGCGATTGAGCGGGGCACGTGTATATCGGGGGTGCACGGGAAGTAACACACGCGATTGAGCAGGGTACGTGTATTTAGGGGGTGCGCGTGAAGTTTTTCACGCGATCGGGCCTGGGGGAGCGGGCTACGTGTATTTCAGGGGTTCGCGTGAAGTTATTCACGCGATCGGGCCTGGGGGAGCGGGCTACGTGTATTTCAGGGCTTCGCATGAAGTTTTTCACGCGATTGGGCCTGGGGGAGCGGGCTACGTGTATTTCAGGGGTTCGCGTGAAGTTTTTCACGCGATCGGGCCTGGGGGAGCGGGGTACCAATCACCGTCTGCCTTGCGTGTAGAAGAACGCGTAGCCAACACCCGCTGTGAAGTAATAGCGTGTGAACCCCAACGGATGGAAAACACACGCACCGCACGAAAAGCACGTACAGAACATAAAGGCACGCGGGATCTCCAAGCCCTGCCAGGGCAACGCCCGTGCGCAAAACGTCACAGACGCGCTTACGCTGTAAGGGCCTTTGGTCCAATGAAATCGCGTACGCGTGCTGACGTGCTTACGCGCTAAGGGCCTTTCCTCGTTTTTCACGCTGACGTGCAGGATTTTCACGTGCCAAATCACTCCGTATCAAGCTGGCCACGCGAAAACACACGGAAGACCACGCTCCTGCCCAGAAGGCCGAATTACTGCCCCCGAGTGCCCCGAGCAGCCTCCTACGTGCCATCTGCTGCTGCCTGCCTGCCGTGCCCTGCCATTTGGTGCCTGCACATCAGCCATCTGCAGGGGTCCAGTTGCTGTGTCCACCCCTGCTGGAACAGAAGACTCCCGACTCGGATAACATCGCTCGACAGCCCAGCCCCAGGACCCAGTTGCCCACCCACTCCTGCCCCTGGGGTTGCCATGTCGGGCACATCCACATCTGGCACCAGTGGCAACCCCCGGCCAGAGGGGCAGAGGGGCACCAGCTTCACTGCCACCGAAGTTGGTGTCCTGGTGGAGCAAGTCCTGGGGCAGTATGATGCCCTCTTCGGATTGTCCCGCGCCAACAAGGAAGGACGGGAGAGGATCTGGGCCGACTGTGTGGTTGCCATCAACGTGGAGGGGGTGGCAACCCGCACCATCCAGAAGGTCAAGAAGCGCTGGGAAGACTTGAGGTCCAGGACCCTCATAAAGGCCCGGCGCCTCGTGGAGGGGGACCGGGCCGCATGAGTTCCATCCAGATGAGGGTCCTGGAACGCGTACACCCAGCGCTCCACGCCCAGGTCCTTGAGAGGGAGACCCGTCTGGAGTTGAGCGGTAAGTGGCCAAGCATTGCTGTGTGAGACAGGGCATGTTGCAGTGTGCTGGTTGTCTGATACTTGCCTGTATGTGTGACATAGGCCATGTACGCATGTATGTGTGCAGGGACATCATGGTAATGCATGTGCGATCAGCAATGTGTGAACCGCACGGTTGTTGCATGTGTTTAAATGTGACATGGGGAGCCCTATGCAGATTGTACACATGAGAGCATGGCAGTCTCTGATCCTGGACATGGGTGAGGGTGAGGGATGGGTGCTGATGCCAGGTACATATATGGTATCCATATCTGTGTGCCTGACCTGCGTGTCTGTGACTTGTGAATGCCATGGATGCATGACACATGTCTGTGACAATGTACAGATTCACTGATGCAGCCTAGTCATCCTTGTATCCACTGTGATTGGGGTGTACGGGGCCAGATGGATGTGACTGAGGTGAAGTGTGTGCATGTGATAGGCATGACCCATGATGCATGTGAGTACCATTACATTGTATGTTTCGAGAGTCCATTGGACATGTATGGAAATGTCCATGGCATGCACCATGACTGTCACTGTGTGTGTTTTGCCTGGACTGACATATGTGTTGTGGAGGGACATGATGGAAGTGTACTTTGACAGTGGCACTCATCTGCTATTGCTTCCTGTCTAGGGGACCATTGTACAGTACCCTGATGCATGTGTTCTATGTCTCCCTCTACGCAGCGGCTAGTGAAGAAGAGGGCGGAGACGGCGCTGTGGAGCAAGGCGGCGGGGATGCCCCCACGGCTGCAGCGGAAGGGGTGGGTGAGCCCCCACAGGGGCCTGCTACGGCGGAAGACGGTGAGGAGCCATCCAGGTTGGTGGTTTCCACAGAGGAGGAGGAGGCCGCCACTGAGGCGCACATGGGGCCTGGTGGGGGCATCCCTGCTGGTGCAAGTGGTGCAGTCCAGGGGCAGGGGCAGGAGGCAGCACCGGTCACCGTGGAGGGGCCTGTGCATGTCGCTGTCCCTGACCCTGTGGGTGCACCACCATGCACCAGCAGGGATGCCCCATCCCAGGCCCGTCCGCAGGTAAAGGGGATGTCCATGTCATCTGACTCCCCTCCACCTGCGGACAAGGGGACCCCTGGCCGTATGGAGAAGGTCCTGATTGGGGTCGCGATGCGCACGGCTGTGATTCGTGATGCCGTGCGTGCTTCCCAGGAGGAGCACGCACGTCATCACGAAGAGCACCGTGCCGACGTGGCCCAATTGGGATCGTCCATGTTGGGGGGTTTCCTGCATGTGTCGGCCAATCTGGCGGCCCTCTCCTCCTCTGTGGAGACTATACGCCAGTCGTTCTCCTTGCCGTCTTCCGGCCCAGATGCCACCAGGGCCCCCTGTGGACCTGCCCTGACCAATGCAGCCAGCTCGGTGGGGATCCCATCCCTGCCACAGTCGGGAGTCAGAGGTCAAGCAGGGGTGGACACACCAGCAACTGGACCCCAGCAGATGGAGGATGTGACGGCATCATCGGGCAGGGCACGTGCACGACGGCGTCGGTGGTTTCCATCAGCCTGGATGCCGTCGTGCTGGCACAGGCAGTTGCGTCGGAGGCAGCAGCAGGCTCAATGTGGGAGGAATCATGGCTCGGGGCCATCAACATCAGGGGTGCAGGCATCGGCCGGAGGGCAGGAGAACCCTGGAATGGGAGTGGCTTCCGTGTGGGAGCGTTTGTGCCAGCAGATAGGTGCGGAGCGGCAGCAGGCAGAGGAGGAACGGCTCACAATGGTCAGGGCGGAGGACTCCATGCGGAGGGCGCTGAGTCGGGCTGAGTGCCTCGAGGGTCTTAGCAGGGAGTTGGAGCTGGACACTGCATTATCCCTGCGGGACCTCAGGGCCAGGGAACATGCCCGCCTCCAAGCCATTGAACGGGAGTTCGATGATGCCCTGGCCCATGACAACAACCAGTGAGCCGTCAGACTAGCCCGCTGCCTTTGTATATAGTTATATAGTTAGTGGTAGGTTTCCTTTAAATTATTTATTTTTTTATTTGGTTGCGATTGGACAATGCGCCACTTTTTTGTATATAGTTCAGTTTTTAGTTAGTTGACATAGGCCCTCATTACGACCCTGGCGGAAATCGAAAAACGATGGCGGAAATGCAATACCGCCATCGAATAGCGCTCGGTGCGACTATGACCCGTCACCGTAAAGTACGATGCCATTAGCGACACCGTAGTGAACGCCAACGCTAACTGCACCAAGTACGCGCGCGCGCGCCATGCCAAACCGTAATCAGCACCATGGCGCAAGGGTACGCGAATTCCGACCCTAGCGGACATGTACTTAACGCCATCAAGCACGGCGGAAAGTACCATTCCGCCATGGTGAGAAGTACGGCATCGCGAATCAACCGTAAACGGCCCCACTGAGTGCCTGTACACCGCTCCCTGGCCACATAGTACAACTCCCCGTAGGTGCAACGAAGTCACAATGCAACCAGTGAAATGTACAAGTCACCCATGCATGCCAACGAACAAAAGAATCACAAGAGGGGCCAATGGGAGCTGCAGGGCACAGATGGCACGAATACAGAAGCTATACCAATGGACATGACCCCAGTCTCCCACCAAGAAACGCACGCAAACACAGGCACCTGTGACCAGCAATATTCCGATAATCACATCATTCCACCAATCCACCTGGCTGACCGGCATCTGTTACACAAAACCTAATCCCCCGCCCCTGAGCATGACATCATCCAAACAGTCATATTGGCAGCCCTCACCCCTGACCTCACTGGGCTTCGTAGGCAAACGCGCCCAGCACAGTACCACGCAACTATACTCCGAAGCTGGAACCCAATGCAGATCTCCTCACAATACATCGCTCCCCAAATAGGAATATGCCACATCACTTGCAAAGAAGAACGCTACACGGCCCATATCAGAATAGAAATGTAATGCACAACAAATTCACCAAGCCCATACAGCCATTAGGCCATGAACTCCAAAACACATTTCACCATTGTGGGCTGCATCCGCAAGAAATGACCAGCTACTTCTTGTGTGACGCCCTGTTCCTTCATGGTACACAGGGGCTACATTCCGTACGAAAAGGCAACATGGAAGCACCTAGAACCGCAGGGCCGTCCCAATAGGGAGGCACTAGTCCAGCTGAAAGGCCGAAATGTTGCTCCGAGCCACTAGTACTGCGTAAGGGCATGTGGCCCATTGGCGATCGTCCCATAAGATCGTAATGCTGCTCCACTGATTAACACGAAGCAGCAGGTGTCGGGAGTAAAACCCATCTGCAGGAGTGGCATACAGATGGCAGTGGCAAAAGGGGAGGAGATACCTGTCAACCAAAAGAAAAGAAAAAGAAAAGAATGGCCATCAGAACTACATCCGAACAACTCACCTCAATGATCACACTAAATCCACAGCCATATGCATGCTAGCCCACTCCAAAAGATCATCACCACCCCAAAACCACTTGCGACTCATAACTATCCATATCGAGGTGAAAACACCATCACAAACGAGTGTACCTGTGCATGCGTCTGTCAAAACAGAATCCATCAGATGGGATTGGTAACGTGCATGGACACAAGTGTCTGAAGGCGCGTCGAGACAGGGAGGGCTCAACAAGGCCAGATAGACGATGGTCCCACTATGGCAGCCCTGCATCACATAGCGCAGGGGAGGCGGACAGATTCCAAGAAGCCCTGTACATGGCAAACACCGTATCAAATCATCTGCCCATGCATCCATTCATCATTCCCTCATCCCGTAATGATAACACCTGTTACCATACTCACATAACATGTGAGAATTCCATTGAGTCTGTGCCTTATGCAGCCTGCAAAATCCACTGTGCCCCAGCCCGTAATTCCAGTGTTGTGAAGTAACATGTATTTGGGAACGTCCGGCCTCATCATCCACTTCGCTATTGCGCATCCCAAACTATTCATATCAATCATTGCATCCTCGCCATGGCCCCTGTCCCAAGGACACTGAACAATAGAACGTTATATTTGCAGTCAGACCTGTGGGCATCTCCTCGCCGCTAGCTGAAGACCGAAAGCGCCGCCCTTCGAATTCCTCATTTGCAACATCACGTCGAAAAGGCATCTGTGGCCGCTTGAAATCACAAATTAATCCATCTAGTGCGGCTGTGTGTGAAAATGGCAACTGCCTTCACTCACAAATGGCACGCCCCGCCCGTCGGTGAACCTCGGTACAGTGATGCATGAGGGTCCACCGTTACTCGAGTACTACGTTCCACTGACCCTTCACAAGTCTGTTCGCGACTGCAAAGAATGCATGTGAAACAATGGGACCATAGCCGAATGAACATATCAACCAATGTTACACGGCCATCGGGTACTAATACATGATTGCAATAGCAAGATGCCATTCCTCGAATTGCAGCGTTGTGTGCGGGACGTGCTCGCCCAAAGGGGAGAGCAGCTTGCACAGGTGGAATGAATCACCACAGGTGGAGGCCATACAGCCTGAAAACACATAAATTGCACGCCCAGTCTCCTCCCACAACCACTCCGAAATGCTACCGGCAGGACTCGCGATGTTGGCCCTGGGGGACCTGATAGCACTGCAAGTACTCCAACTCCAAGAAGAAGACGAACACCAACTACAACCGGCCGCACGGAGGAGACGCAGGAGGAGGAGGAGGGCAAGGCAGGGCCAGCAAGGGCTGCCAGCACAGCCACTACCACCACGCAGGCAGCCCGCAATCCCATGCCTCCGAGCACATCCGTTCAACCTCACTGATAAGCAGATCCACACCCTCTACCGTTTGGACCGGGACACCATAGCCGCCATTGTGGACATGACACAGGCTGACCTTGTCAGCATGATAGATAGCCCAACCGCCATCCCACCCCTACTGAAGGTGGTGTCTGTACTCCACTTCCTGGCCACAGGCACCTACCAGCACACAGTCGGACAGTTGCATGGCATTTCTCAGCCACTGTTCTCACGGACACTATTGCAAGTGCTCGATGCCCTCCTGCAGCATGCAGACGACTACATCTCTCTACCACGCTCGGAGCAGGAAATTACCAACACAAAAGTGGGATTCCATGCACTTGCCGGCATACCGGGTTGCATTGGTGCCATCGACTGCACCCATGTGGAATTGGTCGTCCCACATGCCATGGAGGCCCAGTACCGCAACCGAAAACAATTTCATTCACTGAATGTACAAATGGTGTGTGACTCCAACAGGATCATTACACATTGTTGTGCCCGATTCCCTGGATCAACCCATGATTCTATGGTCTTGAGGAACTCTACAATACCACGCTACATGGAGCGACACGCAGGGAACAGATCCTGGCTACTCGGTGAGTCTCATTTCATGCATGATGATGTGGGGTATGTGATGCGGCAATGACCTGGCAGGAAGGGGGGGGTGCGTACGTAGCAATGGCATTCCACATAATTCGTTTATCGTCCACATACAGGTGATGCCGGATATCCACTGAAGAGATGGCTCCTCACACCAGTCCGGAACCCACGGGACCAGCATGAGGAGGACTACAACCATGCCCACTCACGTACCCGTGTAGTCATTGAACAGGCATTCGGCCTACTGAAGACTCGTTTCCGGTGCCTCAGCAGGTCTGGCGGGGCACTCCTGTACCGCCATGAGAAGGTTGCAAAGATGGTGATGGCATGTGTCATGCTCCACAACATGTGCGTACGTAGAAATGTGCCCATGCCCCCTGACGCAGAACTGCAAGCACCTGAAGATGGTCATGATGAGGGTGGGGATGTGGCAGCACCTCAAGGAGTCTGCGAGGCACAGGAGGGCCGTGAAATTCGTCAGCATCTCATAGATGCATGCTTCTAGCACTCACGCCTGGTGGCTGATACATGGACACGGGACTCGTGGCACTGTGTGTGTCTGGTACATGCACAATATGGACTGTACGCCTATGATGGCCTAGTACACAAAGATCATTGTCCACACATCTCATTGTTTGATCGTGCATTGTTTATGGCATATGTGATATCATGTTGAACACCCTATCGACCCGCCACCCAAGTGAGCCCTACACACCCCCTCCACCCTCCTACCTCCCCCCCGAACACCAGTGTCCAAAGATGCTCATTGTCAGTGGGCAGTCGCTATTGCAAGCCCCCTCTGCGGGTATCAGGGGCACCCCTGCCTGTTGAGCGCAGGTTCCTCCCAGATCTACGTTGGGGGCTGCCCTGGACGGAACTTGCAACGGATGATGTCTCTGCCTGCTCACGTCCATGCATGTCCCCAAGGGTTTGTGAGAGCTCAGTGAGCACACGGCGCACTGCGGCAAGTTCGGCACATACGTCTTTGGACGTCGCATGCAGTTCCCCCCTCAGGCTCTCGGTGCTTCTCTCCATTTGGACTCTCAGGCTCTCGGTGCTACTCTCCATTTGGACTCTCAGGCTCTCGGTGCTACTCTCCATTTGGACTCTCAGGCTCTCGGTGCTACTCTCCATTTGTGCCCTAAGTGTCTCAGTTGATGTTTCTATGTCTGCCTTAGTGCCCCCACATCCATCGGCATGGTCCTTGAGGAGCGTGGCCAGTTGCTGCTGTTGCACGATTAACTGGTCGAGGGACTGTTGCCTCTGCTGGGCCATGGCCATTTGCGGTGGTGTCACAGAGGGGCTGTTCGCCTCATGTTGCCCTGCCACAGGGCTTGTGGGGGATGGCCAGTCGTCGTCTTGTGGGTGCCCCTGCGTGGTATCCTCATGGTGTACGGGATGGAACAGACAGGGGGATTGGGACAGGTCATGGATGGATCTGACTTCGACATCCCCGTCTTCTGTGTCGGAGCATGCTGCCATTAATGGGGTGTCACCTATGGTGCTGCTGCCACCAGAGGCAGTACCTTCTGTGGCATCCATTGGGGGGACCTGTGGTGGTGCTGTTGTGGGCATGCTGGCTGCTGGGGTGCCTGTTGATGTTCCCTCCTGTGTGCTGCCACTTCATATGTGCTGCTGCCGTGTCTTGATGCGTGCAGCTGAGGTGGAGGGTCTTTGGCCGTCGGTCTTGGCCCTCTTTGCAGGTGTGCTGGTAGGGGTGTCCTGGAGCTCGTCGTTTGGATCGGACCCTGTGGTGGAGTAAAGGAGGGCGAGCGTTATTAATGGGTCTGTGGGAATTGGAATGGCAATGTATCACATGCATTGGGGTGGTACCTGAGGGTGATTTGGGTCGGGGCCTTGGAGGTGCTTTCATTTGTGTGTGGAGTGAGGGTGCAGTTGTTTGGCAGCCTGCAGTTAGGGTGTGCCTGCTGCACGTGTAGTGGGTGTTTTTGGGGTTTTTACTTATTTATGTATTTATTGTGTGTTTTAAAGTGCGCTATCCGGCCAATGTGTGTGGACGTTCTCCTGGCCATGTGTTGCTGTTGCGCTATGTGGACACATGTGAGTTACATGATTGGACATTGTGGATTTGGCATGGTTTTATTTGGGCCACCTACCTGATTCTCCGGATGTCTGCACTCCTTTCTCCATCCCTCCGACTCCCTCTATGCTCTCCATTCCAATGGTGGAGGCACAGATTTCTTCCCAGGGGGTCAACTTGATGGGTGATTCCGACCCTCCCCCGGTGGCTGTGGCAATGTTGCGGTTGGCAGAAAGTATGCTACGGACGCGTATCCGCAGGTCGTCCCACCGCTTCCTGCATTGCTGTGGGTTGCGGGGTGCGGTCCCCACCGCACTTACCCGCTGTGCCACCAGGGCCCATATGGCCTTCTTGTTCGCAAGTGCCGTCCTGGTCATTTGCGTGGAGAAGACGGCGGCGGCATTCTCCTGGAGGGTCTCTGTGAGTACGGTGAGTTCCTCACGGGAGAAGTGGACCTGCCGCTTCGGTCGCACGCTTTCTTCGCTACTTTTCCCATTTTTCTTGGTTTCACTAGGGTGGATGACGGGTTGGGATGTGTCTCAGGGTGGTGTTTTTAGTGGTTGTGTGTATTTTGTGGTTTTATAGGTGTACGGGGTGTTGTTTCCCGTTCCGGGCCCATGTTTTTACTTCCGTTTCCGTATATTTACGGTCGCCGTACTTTCCGGTTGGCGCTCACTGCGGTGTCCGCTATGATGGGTGGCGGTATTGCACCTAGGGCGCCGTACGGCGGCGGTGTGGGCCGTTTTGGGGTCATTTCCGCCATCGCGGACTTTGCACTTCCGCCATGGCGTGGTGCTCGTGCCCGATGGGTCGGAATGGGCCGCACTTTGCTCCATCGTGCAATGGCGGAAACACTATTTACGCTGTGGCGGTCCGGTCAGTCGCTTTCCGCAAGGGTCGTAATGAGGGCCATAGTTAGGTTTCATTTGGTTGGGCTCATGGACCCGGGATTGTCTTGTAAATAGTTCTTCTATGGATTTTTTGATTTTTTGGATTTTTTTCATGGACATTCATCTTCTTTTTGTTGTTTTGCTTTGTGGTTTTTCTCATTTCATTTCCATTCTAGTTGATTTTCAATACATTTTTATTTTCATCCTTCAATGTGTCGTATCATCTCATTACTTTCATGCATGTCATGTTGGGTGTTTTAACATTCACTTGCAGCCATTGTGTGTGACAGACATGTGTTCATTTGCATTATTTACATTGGGTGTGTAATATGTAATTGCCTTTGATATGTGGGTGGATGTGATAGTTGGTTGGGCCTTTTGGCACGGGAGGATGGCCATTACGGACATGATTGGGGATTGTTGGGACCCAGGTGCAGGGGGGCATGGATGGGACATGGGTGGGGGCCTGCTGGCAGGTGCCCCACAGTGCTGGGGGGTGGGGGTGCAAGGGGACATGAGTTGGACATGGGTGGGGGCCTGCTGGCAGGTGCCCCACAGTGCTGGGGGGTGGGGGTGGTGGGGGACATGAGTTGGACATGGGTGGGGGTCTGCTGGCAGGTGCCCCACAGTGCTGGGGGGTGGGGGTGGTGGGGGACATGAGTTGGACATGGGTGGGGGCCTGCTGGCAGGTGCCCCACAGTGCTAGGGGGTGGGGGTGCAAGGGGACATGAGTTGGACATAGGTGGGGGCCTGCTGGCAGGTGCCCCACAGTGCTGGGTGGTGGGGGTGCAAGGGGACATGAGTTGTTGTTCATTAGTTCAAGGAGACATGTGCCTTTGCTGGGGGGCATGCCCATGTTGGGTGGGCTGCCTGCGGGACATGACCAGGGATGCAGGGTAGTCCCCTGTGGTGTGGGCTGCCTGCAGGGGCCGTGGAGGGTGTACAGGGAATACCTGGGAGGACCCACACTGTCAAATCACATGTAGGACTCCCCGGCACACCTGAAATACACGTACCCTGCTGAAATTGCGTGTAAAACTTTCCGCGCACCCCTGAAATACACGCACACGTTCCCCCAGGCCATTCGCGTGTGGAACTTCCCGCGCACCCCTGAAATACACGCGCCCAGGCCAATCGCGTGTGGAACTTCCCCCGCACCCCTGAAATACACGCGCCCAGGCCAATCGCGTGTGGAACTTCCCGCGCACCCCTGAAATACACGCGCCCAGGCCAATCGCGTGTGGAACTTCCCGCGCACCCCTGAAATACACACGCCCAGGCCAATCGCGTGTGGAACTTCCCGCGCACCCCTGAAATACACGCGCCCAGGCCAATCGCGTGTGGAACTTCCCGCGCACCCCTGAAATACACGCGCCCAGGCCATTCGCGTGTGGAACTTCCCGCGCACCCCTGAAATACACGCGCCCAGGCCAATCGCGTGTGGAACTTCCCGCGCACCCCTGGAATACACGCGCCCAGGCCAATCGCGTGTGGAACTTCCCGCGCACCCCTGAAATACACGCGCCCAGGCCATTCGCGTGTGGAACTTCCCGCGCACCCCTGAAATAGATGCGCCCAGGCCAATCGCGTGTGGAACTTCCCGCGCACCCCTGAAATACACGCGCCCAGGCCAATCGCGTGTGGAACTTCCGGCGCACCCCTGAAATACACGCGCCCAGGCCATTCTCGTGTGGAACTTCCCGCGCACCCCTGAAATACACGCGCCCAGGCCATTCGCGTGTGGAACTTCCCGCGCACCCCTGAAATACACGTACCCTGCTGATAGCACCCCGAAATACACGTACCCTGATGGAATCGCGTGAGGTACTTCCCGCGCACCCTAGTGATACACGTAGCCCGCTTGCTGTGCTGGTACAGGGTTAGCGCAGCCCTTTGCGCTGTATTGGGTATATTGATGGCTTTTCCCTGCGCGAGAGGCGTTCTTGGGGGCGTAACTGGCGCTGCTGCAGGTTCGCTGCACCACTGTGCGCCACGGCTGGTTTTGGTGGCTGGAATCCATGAATACGCTGTGCGCGGAAATGGATTTTAGCGCACGCGGCTGGCGCAGGGATTCGCACGCGCACACTGTGCGCCGGCCGCGTGCGCCACTTGTGCGCTGAATTCTATGAATTACCCCCTTAGTGTTTGGCTTAAATATACAGTCATCCTATTGCTAGGGCTACCAATATATTTAGGCAGACAGTAAGAGGCCAGTAAATATAGGTCCCTGCAAAGGGACATCACTGTTTGCTATATTTTACCAGCATAGATACGTCCTAAATGGGACCTGCGCCGAAACGGTCACTGCCAAAATTAATGCACCTAAAGACGGCGTACCGAAAATGATTGAATGAGGGTTTCGTTGAAGACATATAAAATAGATATTTGTCAAAGTATACTTTCGTTATTGGCTGGGGAATTTGCAGGTTGTCCTGGAATATAGTTTAAAGACCTCAAAGCAGTTCCGTTTGTGTCCCCTATGAGAGCTTTTGATAACAATGGCAAATGACATATTATATGACATGCAGTGTTTATTCTAGAGTTTGTTGGCAACTAATAACCTGTTATACGAATACTTCTTATTGAAAGCACAATACAAACCAAAGATTAACAATAGTTACACATACTGCAGTAGTCTACACATGATCTCAATAGTTAGCAACCGTTTTTATCGTTGGATGTAAGGACAAGCCCTGTGGCACATATTGCAATGTGGTCATATCTGACAGAAATGAGAGGTAGGGAACAAGCTCAGCACAACAGGGAAGCAAGCACACACACCTATTACACCATTGTTCTGATACAGTAGTATGAGCCGGTCAGTCATATTTGAAAAGAAGTGTCAACCTCATAACCACAAATGCAAGAGAAATAAAAACCTAGGACCGTTGGCTAGGCCTTCCTCTGAGGAATCTTGTCTTGGCCGGACAGACCCCTTCAATTCGATGGACTCTGTCACCACAGTTCTTGCTTCACAGCGCTTTTGCGCAATCGCTTCCAGTGGACACATCAGTCTTGGTAGTTCAACCATCTGGAAGACATTTTGCTTTATTCCTGCCGACCAATCAGATTAAATGTAGTCCAGTATTGAAAGCCTCTCATAGCCCTGTAAAGAATGCATTGTCAAGGCCAGCTCTATTCTTGCATGGGCGACTGTCTCATGAATACCTATACTATATCTGTTTTCAGGTAGAGACCTAGTAGTATCGCTTACATTTTGTGTTGAATTGAACAATTAAGATCAGGAAATTCATTGAATCCTAGTTGCCAGTGACAATGCTGTTCCAGGGACATGTGCAGTAAGCACAGGAGTGTGCGAAGATCAGCACTAATGGAGAATCTAAGGGCACCAGGTGAAGGTCATCCAGCTGCCATCTTTGGATCATACCGGTTAAAACCAGACCTGACAATATCACATTCAATTCAGAGGGCACTGGACAAACACTCGTCACCTGAGGATGATGTAACAGGGTGTCTGTCATCTCCTGTGACAGATAGAACCCTATGAACTTAGAAAGGCCAATGTTTGAATATGAAAGAGGTATTGTTCTGGGGAAGCAGGGAAGGAAAAACAGAAGTTACAACAATTTCAGAGACCGAGCCTTCGGGGGGAGGGGGATTTGGGGGGGTAAATGTGAGTTGAGTTGGAGAGTGTGGTTGGGTTTGCTTGGTTAACGGGGCAAGATGTTATATTGTCTGAAACTTGCATTTCGTGGAATTAAGTTTTGCTGGTTCTTCTCACTGAAACATAATCTTGTAGGGATGTTCCTGTCTGTTAACACTAAATTAAATACATATGAACACGCTGCCCACAAGCCTCACAACAGTCCTGCTGACATCCTTTGGGGAACATGTCTTTGTCATGCATAATGGAAATTGTCATTCAGCTAAGGTCTCCTCAGCTCGATAGAATATATACATTTTCTCAGGTGTGTTTACAAAACAAGTGGCTACACTTTCCCCTAAGGCTCTGGGTGTGGGTGAAAAAGCTTTGATTATTTCACACCATGTGACCACTAACCAGCATTCAAGTGAGAGTAATAGCAGGAATAATAGCAGGATGGGTTCAGTTATTACACTGATGGTCAGAATGGGCCTTACAAACCCAGAGAGCTATACAATGACCAACAATTTGGTTTTAGAAAACTATAGAACTAGAGTTCTGTCATTACTTAATGAGGAGCACCACTTTTCGTAAAGGTGTCTTGCTGCCACAATATATGGACTATGTAAAGTTGTATGTGTGTCATGATTTTTAAGCAGGGCCTGTAGACATCAGCGTATATCACTCGACTTGAAGCTGTGGGCAAATGCAGGAGCTGGTTGGGGACCAGACAGACCGGGCCCCGCTGATGACCTGATAATATCAGCACTCGTCACCTGCTAATGTCTGAGGTAAAGCTGTGGGGTACCGAGACCCAGATCTTTTCAGGGACACCTTTCAAAGCACAAAAAGAAGTTGTTTATTTATGTATTTATTATTTTTTGGACATTTGTATTGTAAGTGTTTCAAGATGCCACAAGACAATGGGGGAGGGAGGGTACAGGTGAAACAATAACACTAAGGAACATTCGGATCGTGCAAGTGCAGTGACAATAAGTGCAGTTGGGAGGGGGCAGGTCAGGGTGGGAGGGCTGGCTTGAAGGAAAGGGGGAGGAAGAAGTGCAGGAAGGCAGAGGGCCCAGGTCTGGGAAAGTGCTGAGGGAGTCCCAGGACAGCAATGGTCAGGGGGAGCAAGGGGTCAGGGTAAGATAGAGCGGGGAAGGGGCCGACAGATTCAGGCTAGTCAGGGAAGGGTGCCTGTGGGCAAGTGCTGGTAAGTTGAACTGCGGTAGACTGGATGAGGAGGGCCTGGCCCCAGTAAGGCGCATAAGTCACCAGTCACAGTGGCAGGGGGAAGCTGTTAGAACAGGGTTGCAAATTAACATAAATGCGCCCACCCAGAGAACTGTGTTCTAGCTGACAAGTCAATGCATCACGCTCCAACCCTCACTCTCACCAGAAAGAGCCAGTAGAATAAGATTCTTCCTGCAATCCAGCACCACGAAGCTAGCAGAATATTAGCAATAACCGGGAACAGAACAGAGACTCAGTATAATGATTGACTCTGCTTACATACACCTTAGCCCACAATAACACAGTCATAGCATGTTAGACTTCAAGCAAGCTCTACTGTGGCCAAGTGTAAACATATGTAGCAGGAAACAATCAGGCTACGGAAATAACATGACAATCGATCAAGCAACTTGCACATGGGAGAAACACAAAACCCACACATTTTATGGACGTATTTAGCTGCCTGGCACCTATAGAATCTGCCTGGGGCATTTGCCTTTTGCCATGGACAATGTTAGACTATGTTAAGAAACCAATGTCATAGTATTAAGAACATGATCGAAGGCCTTCAACTGTGAGGACGTAGTAAATGACATTGATTTAAATGCATGAAAGAATAAAATACATATTTACACCAGTGCATGTGTGCGTGCTTGTGTGTGTGTGCTCGCGCCCATAATGAGCAGGAAAGATATTCCACTGTCCACCTAGCCGTGCATTGGGAAAGTAGACACCACGAATGTCTTTGTGTGAACTGAATGGAAGACAAACGAAACACAATAAATAGCATTGCAAATACTGCATTCCTTTCACATATAAAAGATAGGTTTCTTAAAATAAGTCCAGATTCTGTAGTGTCCACCTTCCACTTCATTTGAGTTATCATTCTTACATCCATTCTCCCAACAATGCAGTTTTATTATATCACAGTTCTTATATATTGGATAAAGTACACCCTACAGTATGTTTAAGTATATTACAAGCCACAGAGGAGTTGTTTTAATAAAGAGAGGAATGAATCTGAAGGCTGAGTTCCCTTATAAAGTGATGGAACTCTGAGGTGACTTGAAATATATTATTATGTTAGGTAGGGGGTCTCTTATTCCGTGTAATACATGGCCAGCCAGTGTCATCCACTTTAACACCTGGCCTCTTGCTTAGTCCGTTTGCTGATGCATATGATGAATGCGGACAGAATCTGTTTGCACCAATAAAAGGTAATATGAAGCATCCAATGTTCTGCAGGAAAACACCTTAAGCAGTTTAATAAAAATGCATTGAAATGCTGGGCTTTAAAATAAGTGATAACATGCAGATTGTTGCCCACATATTAACCTATAGCATTGTAAAAGTGAAACATTCTAATATAAACAGTTCCTTGTCAATTAATTGCTGTAACGTGCCACAGAAGACTATTTTACAAGCAAGGAATTTCTACATGTTATCACAGCTTTATTACTACCCAGCAGGGGCACGGTCTTGGCCTCCCAGCCAATAAGGAGGCTTAGAACAGGGGCTTTAGCTGAATTATGCCGTCTTCCCCCACTGAATAATCAGGTGAGCCATGCCCTGTGCCCCCTCAACCCCATCCCCCTGCCCCCACCACCCTTTTCCACGTATTTAGTCCACCCTTCCACCTCCAAACCCTGCTCCACTTACCTTCTGCTGCTGTTCCTCGCTCACACCCTGATCTGTAATTTTCCCAGGCCATCCCCATTGTGCGCATAGCCACCATAGAAAGGGAGAAGGGACTATGTGCAGTTCCCTTTGCCCCAACTTTTTGTGTCATTTTTTTTTTGAGTTGCGAAACAGTTAACACCCTGTTTCTGAACTCGAGAAAAAAAGGTTATTAGTACCCCTGTACAACGTGCTGGGGTACTAATAGCAATATAACACTCGGGAGAGGGGGGCATTATGGATGAGGTAATGCCCCGGGGCGCATGCCAAAGCCCTCACTTCACTCTTATAACTGCTGCCCAGGGCATTACCTCACCGTTAAGTGACAGCTGGAATTATATTCTGTGCTAGATCAAGCAGCAGTCATTGTAATGTCACAAGTGAAGGAGAATGCATTAGTACATACCTGTTGTGATGACATTTTCTTATTACAGATCCGTTGTGATGTCACAGCCAGCCTGTAAAATGAAAATGATTTCCATGCTTTATACAGATAGTGTGGATTGCCTTGTATTATACATTGCTAACCCGGCCATGAGGTGTGCTGGGCAGATTCAGGAAGACCTCATTTGACAAGGTATGTTATTAACAAAGCATTGCATCATTACCAAAGGATTATTAAAACAAATAACGTTAATTAATTAGTCTTAACTTCACAACACCAAGTCCAGTATTGGTCGCAGCATATGCAGAGGAACACAGAAGCCTGCTTTTCATGTTTGAACAACTTTATATAAAAGTGCCCTACACAGCCATCCTATGATCATATCTACACAGGTACATAATTCCGTCCGGTAGTGATTGCTAATATGCTTTAACTGATGATTATGCCAAAGACACATTGAATTAAGAACTTCATGGCTCTCAAATGATTTATTTTCATTTTGACCTCCAACCTTTTTTTACCCAACCAATCTTTATGACACAAAGCACACGTGATAAAACTGCAAACTGTGGGAATACCATTCAACAGACACCATTGTAGGGAACGATCTGTAAGTAATACTTGAAAGTACTAAGGCATGTCAAATAATTTCTCTCTCAGACAAATCCTGTCTCTTTGGTCAGGGCAATTGTTATGCCATGTATTGATTATTGCAACACTCTCCTGATTGGCGCAAGTAATGTTAGGGAGAATTCTCATAAATGTGCTAATTCCCTTCACCTTGTAGACCCCCATCAACTTTGCTGGATTTTGAGGACTTGATTGCTTTACCTGGAGAGAGTGTGAGACTTTTTTTCCCACTCTCTCATGTATTTTGATGTGTGTTTTACTCTTGTGTTATTTGATTATGGAGTTTTAGACAACTCCATTGGCATCATCTTTTCATGTGTGTTACACAGCACCCTCAGTGCAGTAATTCAGGAAAGCCTTTCTAGGCTGTCCCAAGGTTTAAACACCTTCTCTGGGATAAACTACTGTTTTCCAGACCATGTAAAGTTAAATTGACTTTACTAGTCTTTTTAAATTCCTAGACCCAGCCCACACTATCTTACAATAGAGTGCTGGAGGGGTTACCTAGTATCTACTGTGTCTAGAAACTCATGTAGCAGTCAAATGCAATCCTTTCCTATCAAAATGGCTGGTGGCAGTGGTTTTACAACAAACTGCCATTATAACTAACCGTGAACACCGGTAGCTAAAAAACGCGGTAGCCATGTTTTTCAAGATGGTGCCTGAGCCCCCTTTGTTTAAACAGGTCCCGGTATTCTTTTTTCACCATTTCTTTTTGGAAAGGTCCTTCTAGAGTTTGACTCTGCGCGCCAAACTAGGTTTGGTCCCTTTGTTTCTATGCCTTTCTCAGGCTTCAGGACTGAAGACCGCCTCTGGCGCCTGAGTGTCTGGGTTGGCCAGGAAGTGAGGGAGGTGCCCAAAACTCCCTGTGCTTAGTCTCCTAGGAGACCCAAATGCACTCTGGCGTGATTGGCTCGCTGACTGTCCAGCAAGGACAGCCAGCCAGCTGGGTGAGTGGCAGCTAGGTTGGAATGAATGGGAGAAAACTGTTTAAAAGGTGAGTCTCTTGGACTGAAAGTCGACCACTAGAACAAAAGAACCGAAGACGAGCTGGAAGAGGACGGCTGCTGCAACTACTGGACCGTTGGTTTGCCCGGTGGAGTCCTGCTGCAGGTACGAATCGCCAAGTTCACCTCAACAGAGAAGCCCCTTCAAGGACGACTTCCACCTTTGAGTTGGTAGGACCAATCAACTCGTAAACCACCTAGATACCATTCTCGGAGCTGGTTAGGATTAACCAGAGAGAATGACACCAGCTTGTGTGCTTGAAGAACAACAACCGGAATGGAAGATTTGCCAATTTGCCAGCTTTGTGATCCATCCCCGTGCAGTACAGGTGTCCCCCAACGTCCTCCCTCTTGTCCCCACGACTGAGGCCAGGGAACAGCGAGATCTGCAGGAACTGCCAGGAGCAGAAGTCTTCAGCTACATCTTTTTCTTCAATATAAGGTACTGTGAAAACCTGGCTGAGAGAACTTACCTCTCAACGTGAAAGTTTGTGGAACTTTGGCAACTTGCAGGCCTAGTAAGCTTGTGACCCGACACACAAACCTTTCTTCCGTGAACTACTTCTAAGAACCGTGGAAAAGACTTTTCCGTTTTAAATACCTGAACCGTTTTTACTTATAGAAGGCACTAGCCCATTGATTTTGGCCTACCTATTGCATTGAATCAACTCCTCTGGTGTACTCAAACTATTTGCACTGTTTTAAAGTAACTGTAATATTCGTGTTATCAACTTATGCCTTTTTGCACCTACTTCAATGCTATTTGGCTCCGACTTCAAGGGAGCTCAATTGCTTAGTGGTCAGTATTGTAGTTTATTTATTGTGATTGCCTCATTTAGTGAATGCTTTATAAATGATTGTATGATTAATTAATAATTGTTTTACCAAGAAACCTTGAGTGTAAGTGTCAATACATGCTATTGTAGACCTTTGTGTAACACCCATACAAGCTCACATTCAATCTTGAGATGAGCCTGGCTACTCAGCTTGCTACCAAAAACTGTGTGGTACAGACTTATACCGAAGGTTGGTTTTGCTTACACCTGTAGTCCTAGTTGTGTGTAGTGGTCCCAGAGGGTACTGCATACAAGCTTTGCCTAACACTGGTGGCAGGTGGCGAGGATGAATTGTACAGTTGTTACATTGAGAGTTCTGCTTTACTTTTGTTCAGATAGTAACCTTCAGAAGGCTAAGCACCACTAGAAAAGCAATTTTATCATGCCTAATATGGATAACTACAAACATGGGTCCCTGATCATTTTAACAGTAGATCAACTGAAGGAAATGTGTAACAATCGCAACCTCCCTGATAAAGGAAAGAACAATGAATTAGTTGAAAGATTGTTGGAACATCAAAGACTGAGAAATTGGGTTGTAATCCCTAATCTCTCAGAAAATGTGGATAATATTGATGAGGAAGATGATGATGATGAGCCAGAGGAGTCTCAGGATGTGAACCCCACTGCCTCTCTACCTGCTTTGTGCCTCAACCTTTAGCCACAGTGACCCTACCAGGTCCAGTACTGAGTCCAGAATGTGTCTCTCTTGAAAAAATGAGACTTGAGTTAGAGTTCAAAAGGCTCCAAATGCAAACTGAAAGTAAACATCAAGAGATCAAACTCAGAGAAATGAAAAAGCATTATGCTCTTCAAATGAAGAAATTGTCTCTTGAAAATGGTTCTCTCCCTGAGTCTTCTAGGTCTTCCAGTCCTAAGAGACCTTGTATGCCTAAGGAAGCTGTGAGTATGTATGAGGTGAAACTTGATATTTTGGATTGGTTGGCTGCCTTTGAATATAACTATGGGATTCAGGGTTTCACAAAACATCAGTTGACTCCTTGGCTTTTGTCTAGGCTCCACCTGGTTGCAACTGATGCTGTAATGGAGGTGGAGGAATTTGAAAGATTGGAGTATGAAAATGTGCAGCTAGCTTTTATAGCTAGATTTGGGAAAACTCCTTCCCAGTACCTTAAGAGATTTAGGACACTCAAAAAGCATGATGGTACCCCTTGGGCTACCTGGGTCTGTGAATGTTTGAAGAACTTAGATGGTTGGCTAAAGGGTTACAGAGTTAACATTTTTGAAGGAATGAGAAATCTATTTTTGTTAGAATCTATTGTTGATGCCTGCTCTCCTGAGCTGAGACAGAACTTGTCTGACTTTAAGGAAATTGATCCAAAGAAGTTAGCAAAGGATGCTGACTTGTGGGTTTGCCAACAGGGCTGCACACAAGGATTCTGGGGCACCTCAGAAAAAGGATGATGGGAAGCAGAACAGAAAGATGGCAAAGAGAATTCTAATGCCTCCAATCCAAAAGAGGTTCCCAAACAGAAAAAGGGTAAGCCACAAGGGAAACCGAATCAAGGTAGTGAATCCCCCAGTGCTAAACCAGAGAGAGGTCAGCAGGAACCCCCATTTGTCAAAACATTTGGAAAATGTTATGCTTGTGGGTCTACTGACCATGTGAAAGGATATCCCAGATGTAAGGGTTAACCTTCAGGGGTCCACACTGTCTCCTTAGCCTTTTCCCCAGAGGGAGAAGTACAAATGGCAAGTGGAAACTTTCAATTACTGGCTAAAGACCCCATCTGAGTCTCTGCCAGTGTTTCTTTAGTGTCCCTGGATCTGTGGGAACAGCAGCATTTATATGTCTATAATTCAATTCCGGATAACACAAAACAATACTATAAGGACAGTGTACTTGTAAATGGTCAGGAGACCCCTGCCTTTAGAGACACTGGGGCCAGCATTACAGTGGTGGATGAATCTTTTTTCAGAAATTTAAATTTTTATTTTCACAGTAAGCAAACATAAATAAATGAACAGCAGTCCATGAAATTCACACATATCAACCAAGTGAAAGCAAAGTAATCAATTTGCCATAAACAATCCAAACATATAAACATCAAAAATAGAACAAGAAGGAAGAAAGGAAAAGAAGAAAAAGAAAAGGAAGAAAGAGAATAAGAGCGTAGGAGTAGAAGACACAAACCAAAAATTTCAATGCAAAATACTATACCTCAGACAAAAGGGCATTACAAAAACCATCACACAAACTATAGGTATTATACAGATTATGAGTGTTCAAGGGTAAGTACATAATACCCCAGATCAAAGATCAGGTTTATCCATATGCATCAAGAAAGCAGCTCCAAATGTCCCAAAATGTTTCAATGTCACCAGTGAGTTTGTAAATGGCTTTTTCATATGTTGAAACAGTAAGTAGCTCCTCCACCCAGTCATCAATGTTAAATGAAGTACTTGATTTCCATGACCTCAATATGAATTTTTTAGCAACCATGCATGCACGAAGCAACCAAACTCTCTTACCAAAGTCAATTTCCTCCAGAGAAGAGTCGTCACCCAAAATCAGTAATGAAGCATTCATGGGGATTGTGACATCTAAGACCAGACTCAACCTCTCCCGAACCTTATCCCAGAATTGCATCCTTTTGGGACAGGACCAAATCAAATGACTCAGAGATCCTCTCGAACATTTACACTTCCAGCAAAGATTGTTGTCTAAAAGTCGTCTCCTGAATAGTTTCTCCGGCGTCCAATAGGCCCTGAACAACAACTTAGTTTGAGAAGCTCTGAGGGACCAATCCAATCTTACCAAACAAGTGTTTTCACAGCACCTCCGCCAACATCTGAAGTTAACATCTTCCCCCAATTCCTCCGCCCAAATTGCAGGCAATCTCGGATCACCCTTCCGAGTAGCTTTTATAATTCCATACATGGTAGAAGCAGGGTGTGAGGCACTCAAGCATACAGATAGAGCTGTCCAAGCAGGACTTTGACCAGTCAATTGTGGCATCTCAAGACAAGCTGAAATAATAATCTTCAGTTTCATATATTCAGCAAATGAGCATTCTGACATGTCATACATCTGGCCAAGCTGAGCGTACGTCAACCAGTTGTCCCCCTCAAACAAATCTCCAATATATTTGATGCCAGCCACAAACCATTCCACCCAAAACATGAATCTTTTTTCAAACCTTAGGATGTTTCTAGGGCACCCAAAGGCCCAACTAAACTTGCTGGAGGCCCTGTTCCAATGCTTCCAAGATTACCAGCTCTCATCCAGTGCAACAACATGACTGTCAAGATACCTGTTAGTGTGCAGAGAGATGTGCCTGGGAGAGTCCTGTTGGGGAATGACTTAAAAACTCTCGGAGTTGCATCAAGCACCCGGGCCTCCCAGCTAAAGGAAACAGGAACAAACAAGGAAGGCCAGAGAGAGTACCTTAACTGATTTTCCAGAGGATGTTACAGAAGAATCTATAACACCCAGCCAACAGGAACTACTAACTGCTATATTTAGAAAGGAAGAGACAGAGGGAAAACCCAATGCCTCAAAGAAAAAGCAAGAGAGCACTCCTGTGCTTCTAACAAGGACATCCCAGAGAGGACTGTCCAAAGACACACCTGTGACTACTCCACCAGCTGAGGCTGAGTGTGAAGAACAACCAAGAAAGGTTGAATCAGCTGCTGAAGATTCAGAGCTGGAAGAAGACCTTCCCCCTGTTAAAGATCTGGATCCTAAAGACCATCCTGAGCTGCAGTCTTTACTGGCAGAAGGTGGCCCCTGTACGGCAGTCTTCAGCAGAGGTCAAAGAGAGTGTCCTACTCTTGAAGGGCTTCGCCAACAGGCAGCTTCCCAGCTGGACGGGCAAGAGCCAGGGAAGCACAGGTTGTACTGGGAAGATGGCCTTTTCTACAGTGAACCAACTGAGTCTATCCCAGGGGACTACAGAAGACTTGTAGTGCCTCTAGAGTTAAGACAGCAGTTCCTACAGTTAGCCCATGAAATTCCTTTGGCTGGTCACTTGAGTTTCAAGAAGACCAAGGAAAATCCTTCTTTATATTTCTACTGGCCTAAATTGGGGTCTGATGTAGATACATTCAGTAGGAGCTGTCACACTTGTCAGAAATCTGGCAAGAGTGGAGCCAAGAATGCCATGCCTTCTATTTGCTTATAGAGAAGTCCCTCAGGAGGGAGTTGGATTTAGTCCCTTTGAGCTTCTCTACGGTCATACAATTAGAAGTAGCTCGGAAGTAGCTGTTCTGCGTTCTGCCAGGAGACTCCAGGCTACATGCCACGAGCTACATGAGGAGAGGATCTCCTACGACGCCTATCCCACCCCTAATCAGTCTCAAGAATGTAAAGGAACATTTGTGGACACTCTAAATTATTTATTCTTGGTTAATGAGAATTATAGTCTTTAATTTTATACTTTACTTCTTTTTCGTGATCTGAAGCCACGCCCCCTTTACTCAGTGTCAATAAAACAGGCCGGCCGCGCGCTCCTGCGCGCGTGCTCCGAGAAGTAGGTCGGAAGTAGCTGTTCTGCTCTTCAGCTGCGTCAACTGTTGCCAATGGCCTGAGAGGCTTTCTTTTTGTTTTGCCCTTTAGCTGCCCGTATGCGCTGAGTCCAAGAATCTTAGGTTTGTTGACGCATCTCAACACTTAGAAGTCTCAGGTAAGATTAAGTCTAAGGCATAGAGTTTTGAAGTCTGCTCATCGATACATGCGTTAAGTTACGCTCACAGGTTGTGTTCTGTACTGCATACTTGCTGTGTCTAGCTATCCTCACATATATGCACTCGTCAAGCTGGGTGGTTAATTACAGCTTGGGCAGATACTGAGTCAAGCTGTATAAGACTCCTCTGGTGTTAGTGTTAAATACATCTGAATAAAGTCACAAACAAAGAACGTAGTGAAAATCCTGTTGGGCTCACGTCCCTTTCGTTAGCCTTAATGTCTGTTTACAGAGGGAAAATAATTCAGAAAGCTACGTTTGTTCCTAAAATCCTGACACGTCGTGCAAGTATGGCATTGGCCGTAGCGACAGCATTGCCTGGCGCGTCGGACACAGATGACAATTTAATTGAAAGTGCACAGCGTGTACAAATGTCTGTGGTAGTGCTTCAGATATGTGTAATACTGTTTTTCCTGTTTCCTCTCAAAGCCTGTACGAATGGGATAGTACCTTGGTTCCTGATAATATGTTACCATGTGACCTAAATTCAAGCTTGTTGTTTGATAATATGCCCCCTATTTTTAGTACAGCAGATCAATCCTTAATGGGAACCACTCAACATCTAGAAACCATCACAGAGGGTGAGGTCAATCAATGTTCTAATAATGTTAAAGTAAATATAGAAAATGAACATGCGAGTGTGAATGGGTTCATGTTTATCGAGCTCAAGAAGCAGTCTAGACTGCTGAATGAAATTGTACTGGCATTAAGAGCCTTACCAGAACTGTGCTAGTATAATGAATGAGTGGGAGGAAAAATGTAATAAAAAAACACTAAATTCGGATTTGGTGCATCAAAACATTTGTGGTGGTGTCCTAACAGCAAGTACTCAAGAGGCTATAAGTGTACCTATACTTATTTCTGACAACACAATACTGGGCCAGGATGTTAGAAGCGCACCTATACTTATTTCTGACAACACAATTCTGGGCCAGGAAGAAGTATATGTACAACAGTCCAATGTAATCACGCTATCA
Source organism: Ambystoma mexicanum (assembly GCF_040938575.1). Taxonomy (NCBI): domain Eukaryota; kingdom Metazoa; phylum Chordata; class Amphibia; order Caudata; family Ambystomatidae; genus Ambystoma; species Ambystoma mexicanum. Next base: position 971,825,947 of record NC_090933.1, on the reverse strand, counting down.
GATGGTAAGGAAGATAGTGAGAAGGGACGAAATATGTTGAATGAGCCTGTGTTAACAAAAATATCTAAAAAACAAGCGAAAAAAGCAAAAAAGAAAAAAAATGTTTCTCAGCCTAAGGGTTTAAACAACAGTTCGCGTAAGTTTATGAGAAATATAGACCAACAAACTGCTTGTGATGACCTTTGTAACGATAAAGAAGTTCCCTATGAGTCACGTGCGAATACAATGCCTAGTGCTGCAAGAACGAATTACATATCACGTGAAGGAACAGCTGAAATAGGAAAGAAATCTGAGAAAGATTATACTGAGGGAGCCAATAGACTATCAGATGCTCTAAAACATAAACAAGTGACAGACAGGATTGATAAAAATCTTAGGTGTATGGAAAGAGGCGTGGCCGACATCTTTGATATCTTTAAAAATCCAGAAATGCAGTCACGCCCCAATACACCGTCCTCAACTGGTCTCATGTCACCTTGTGTACCCCCTCACCTGATGAATGATAATGTGGTTTGTGTTGACGACCCAGCAGTCATATGATGACTCTGGTCCTGTAGTTAGTGAAATCCTGAATATACAAGCCAGAACTGGTACTCATATTCCTAGGGTTGAGCATGTCACGGTGAATGAATCTAAGGTGGTTGGATGTGTGACCCCTCTGAATGGTCTTACAGAGCAAGATGTTTGCAGTATGGTTGAAAACCTTTTTAAAAAACAGAGACTGAGTGAAAACACAGTTGTTTTGTCGAAAGTTACTAAAAATATCCTGCATGAAGATAAATTGAGTGAAACCTTGGTTCAACCAGCAGGCAGGTCTTTGAATGTAGATTCTCGACCCATAAATGAAGAACGTGTGCAGACCCAGAAGGGCCTTACAGAGCAAGATGTTTGTTGCTTGGTCGAAAACATCTTAAAAAAACAGAAGCTGAGTGAAAACATGGCTGCCTTGCCGAAAGTTACTAAAGAAATCCTGCATGATGATAATCTGACTGACACCTTGGATCAATCATCATGCGGGTCCCGAAATGTAGACTCTCGACCTATAAATGAAGAACGTGGGCAGACCTGTAAGCCAGAAACAGAAGCAGTTACAAATGGTGCAGGTCATGGCCTTGGCGGGGTCTCAGAACATACTCTGGGAACTATGGTTGATAATATCCTATAAAAGAAATTTGCCACAAGTTGTAATGGTTATGCTCTGATTGAACCCAACGAAAACACATCGTCAAGGGACTTTGTAGACACTACTTATATGACGGATGGGCTATTTGAACCTCCATGCAGAATGCCCATCGTTAACAATGGTCCCGTGCCAATGGGACATAGTCTGCAGAATGATCCGCCACTTGGGCATTTAAGGCCACCGGCTTTTCCAGATGAGCATAGTTAAATTATGTACTATATACTTGAGGAAGGCAGTCCTAGTTCCTTGAATAGACCATATATATTGAATTTATTTAATGAAACCCCTGAACTTTGCCTGATAACATCGGCAGATATACAACTTGTGGACTTCATCCATAATCTGAGATATGATTATGTACAGCTGATCATCAAATCTCCCCTGATTAGAGCACTTCTCTTGAAGGAGGTGGGCTCGCTACAGAGGAGGGGCTTTGATATTATACCCTATAATAATACATTCAATCATAAGCCTCCACAGACAAGAAAGATGTACAATGGAACCTCTGAGACTAGAACATCTGAAATCCCACCTGTACGAAATGAAGGGATTGAGGTTATCAATGAAGCAAAGTCCTGTCTAAAGGATATGCAAGGGTGGCGCTGGCTTGCACTTTCCCTACGAGAATCTATTGCAGAATTGAAATCTGTTCCCAAATCACTTTGGCGCAAGGTCTTACTTTCAACTTGTGCAATGGAATACAAGAAGTTATAAACATCTTTTGCTAGACACTGAAATAAGTGTGAATCTTAGTAAATATGACTTTGTGCTTTTGCAAGAAACTTGGGTCACCTCTGGCTTGTACATCAATGGTTTTAATACGCTAGGTCTAGCTGCAAAAAAAAAAAGATAGAGGTAGACCTAGCGGTGGTTTGTTGTTGGCATATAGAATTGATGTGTGCATCAAACTATTGGACAGCTCTTTTGTGCTGGATTGTGCCATAAGAACAAGTGTTCAACTGACAACAGATGATCGAATTGTTCATATTTTGATGTTTAATGTATATTGGAATACATGCAATGAGAATAGATGCGATTTACAGGAGTTCTTTGTCTATTTAAATGAAGAGATCTGCAATTGGCTTGACTCATACCCACAAGGTTTCATTTTACTTGCGGGTGATCTGAATGCGGATTGTTCACTTACAAAAGCTGCACAGTATCAGATACGTGCTTTTTCGCCCAATTTGGATAGTAAAAAAACTAGAGGTTGTCAATGGCTGGACTTTGGAAAGAGTTGGGGCTTGGAGCCGGTCTATAACATTTTGCCAACTTGGGCTGCTCGTGGATAATGTTCCATACTAGATTATATATTTGTGACCACCCATGAAAAATTGTATTGTAAAAGTTTGAAGTCATAGAAAATTGTAATAGCGATCATGCAATGTTAAGTTTGGAACTCCCATGGAGTAAGGATAATAATGAAATGTTGTCCTTTCCTATTCAAATTGAAGCATTCAATGATGGGAAACACGTGAAATGGAATCGTGGTAAAATGGAAAAGGCTAACCATATTATTACACAGGACTTTGCATATTCAAATTACGAGAAAAAGTTGGTTTGCTATTCTGTCGATAATTTTGGTGATTACATTGAAGATATGTTATATTGTAGCAAGGTGCTCAAAAGTGGTAGCACAGAATCTAATCAAGTGCACATACACATTTTTGCTGAGACTGTAAAAAAAAACAAAGATCTTTATGAGAAAGTCCATTAGAAATATAAAGACAAAAGACATGGGGGAAACTGAGAGGAGTTTAAAAATTAGGCAATGTAAACAAAAATATAAGAACTGGATTAAGAGTATCAAAGGCGAGCTAGCCCAAAAAGATGGGGAGGCAATGTTAAAGGCCATGCGTGGGAACAATAATACCAGCTTCTGGTCTTTAATAAATAAAGACCAATGTAATCAACAGCGTTTACAACTGAGTCCTATAGATGCTGGGGTATGGTCCAAGTATTTTGGATCTTTATACAAATCTCCTGAAAACTATTATTAGGTTCTCATAGATGTTGTATGGAATTTGGACACATTAATCCTCAACATTAAAAGCTTAATTAAAAAAGCAAATCCCACCTCTACTCCGGGACCCAATCTTTTGTCATTTGCTAATTTAAAAAATAACATTGACTTGTGATCTAAGCTTTTGCATTTCTTATTTGTGGATATTTGCCTCAAAAAGAGGATACCAAACAACTGGAAAGTGTCATATGTATTGTTACCTTTCAAGAAAGGTGATCATCTGTGTCCCAAGAATTATCGCCCGATCACACTTATGAATGTGGAGCCAAAAGTTTTTGCTGGTTTAGTACTTGAAAAACTGAATATGTGGATTGATGACAACAATATATTAGACTATAGGCAGATTGGTTTTCGTAAAGCAATAGGGACTGATGCCGGAGGATTGTTGATGGTTGAGTTAATGAGTGCGGTCAAACAAAAATCTATGAAGCACTTATCTATTGCATCCATGGATCTAAGTTCCGCCTTTGATCTTGTCGATATGCCTACATTATGGAAAACCTTGTCAATGTTAGGCATAGATAAAGCCTTGCTAGATGTCATCATTCATCTTTACACAGAAACAACAATTAGAGTCAGGCTGAATAATAAAGGAAGTCTGACTGATATTATTCCTACTGTGAACGGGCTTAAACAAGGATGCAGATTAGCTGCAACACTGTTTAATCTGTATGTGTCTAATGCAGGTACGTCCTTGGATGCTAGCGGTCTAATTGGACCTAAAATTGGAGGCTCAACTGTTAGGTGGGTGTCATATGCTGATGATTTCTTATTAATGGACTGCACAAAAATCGGCCTGCAAAAGCTGATAAATGACTTTGGTATGTTTATTGATGAAAGAAAACTGAAAATTAACCCAATCAAAACTATAATCTTTCAAGTGGGTTGTAAAAGTCCTACCCCATATTTTTCATATTGGACCTGTAATGGTGCAAAAATTAAAAGCAAAACGGTCCTAACCTGGTTGGGGTATGTTTTTTCCAGTAACTCCAGTAAAGTGATAAAAACCAGCCTGACACAAAAAGCAAAAGTGTCTCTCAATCAAATAAGAGCCATTGAAAGAACATATGGTAAATTTACTTTTGACCCCTGCATTCTGTTCTATAGGCTCAAGGTGTTGCCAAGACTGTCTTATGGGTGCACATTTTTCTCTAAATCTAAGTGGCCCTTTTTACGTCAACTGGAGTCCATGATATGGCGAAAAATATTATACTATGTTCCAAAATGTATTCCTCTAGAGCCAATAAGATATGACTTGGTCTGCATTCACTCAATTGCATCATGTTCAATAGAAAACTGGCTCTATTAAGAAAATGTCTGGTTGCTGAAAACAGTACAATTTATGCTCATTTGAAACATGTTACAAATGGAAACTTTATGTATAACTTAAAGGTGGACTGTGAGAAAAAACTCTTTGATTTAGGTTTATCAGTAAATACACTTATTAAGTTTCCAGATAAAGTAAAGGAGGTTGTTGATGCATTTGACTGGTTGGAGAACAATGTAGTTTTCTTGAATTCGAAGTTATATTCTGATAGTGTGTCATATTGGAAATTCCGTCCTTACCCAGAAGTATACCTGAAAAAATATCCATCAAGAGAATTTCAAAACTCTTATATGCACTTCAGGTTTAACGTCCTAAGTACAAATGAGATCCTGTTCATTCGGGGGTTGAGCTCTTGTGGGACCGAAGAATGTAGGTTCTGTAAATTAAAAGGCATAGGTGAATCCCTAAAACATTTATTACTGGAATGTCCAAATCTTCGATAGAAGAGATTGGAAAGTTTTGCACAATTTGTATTTAATACAGCCTGGGTGGATAGAAACAAACTCTGGTGTGAAATGCTTCATGGCTCTTCTATCGCCTTGAAAATAAAAGTCAACAAATTCTTGAAAAACAATTGTGTGTTGACATAAAAAAAAAATTGTTGAGTGTACTCTTGGTTCCTAAATGGATAATATAGAATGTGTCATTGCTTAAAAAGTCTTAAAATGTTTGTTCATGTGTGTTTTTTTTGTATTTTGGATCTCAATGAAATTGTAAATGTATAAGCAATTAATTGTGAAAATACTGTTTTAATGAAATATGTTTATCGCTTTTTACTGTTTATATTTCTTTGTAAAGGTTTGAATAAACCAAAAAAAAAAATTGTTGAGTGTACTCTTGGTTCCTAAATGGATAATATAGAATGTGTCATTGCTTAAAAAGTCTTAAAATGTTTGTTCATGTGTGTTTTTTTTGTATTTTGGATCTCAATGAAATTGTAAATGTATAAGCAATTAATTGTGAAAATACTGTTTTAATGAAATATGTTTATCGCTTTTTACTGTTTATATTTCTTTGTAAAGGTTTGAATAAACCAAAACAAATAAAGGAAAAAAAATAGATTCCCCTTGGCCCTAATTAAGGGGGATTGGAGAGTGCTCCTTCACCCAAACCAGTGAGAGTCACTGACTATGTGCTTGGTCTCTGGAGGAGAATGACACACATGATGACAGAAGCAGCAGATAACTTGAAGGCAGGTCAGGCTCTGGTGAAGCATTGGCATGACCAGAAGGCCAAAATGGTTGAGTGTACTCAAGATCAGCAAATTCTAGTTATAGTACCTACAAGGCAGAGGGCCTTGCAGGACAAATGGATTGGACCCTTCAAGGTTGTGGGAAAACCTGGAGAGGTCAATTATCTGGTGGATTTAGGCAATCCTAAAGAGGCCCCCGGGGTCTTTCACACTAGCCGTCTAAATGCCTATGTCTCAAGACCAGAAGTGGGAGCTTTGCTTCTAGCTTCAGCTCAAGAGGAGGAGGAGAGTGAACTTCTACCTGACCTACTCAAAGGCCAGCCTTTAGATGAGAAGATAGATGGAGTTAATCTCTCTTCTAATCTGACACTGGAACAACAGGAGGAGTGCATGTTTCTGTTAAATCAGTTTGCCTCCCTGTTTTCACTATCACCAGGCTTGACCTGTTGGGGCCAGCATGATATTCTTATTGGTGAGTGTTTACCTGTTAAAAGCAGAGGTTACAGGATGTCAGATCATGTAAGAACCCACATAAAGGAGGAGGTCAACAAGATGCTTGATCTCGGGGTAATAGAGCCCTCTACCAGTCCATGGTCTATTGCAGTTGTACTAGTACTAAGGGAAGGATCCAATGAGTTGAGATTCTGTGTGGATTCAGAGCTCTGAATGCAGTCACAAAGACAGATGCCTATCCTTTACCTAGGGTAGATGAGCTGGTGGACAAACCTGGTTCAGCCAAGTACCTCAGTACATTTGACCTTACGTCAGACTATTGGCAAGTAGCTCTGACAGACCATGCCAAGGAGAAAACTGAATGTTCAACCCCAGCAGGCCTCTACAAGTTTAAGGTAATGCCTTTTGGATTAAATAATGCACCTGTTACATTCCAAAGGATGGTTATTCAAGTTATGAATGGGATGGAGGATTTCTGCATGGCATACTTGGATAACATTGCAGTGTTCAGCCCTACTTGGAAAGAACATGTGGACCACTTAGACCCTTCAAGGTTGTGGGAAAACCTGGAGAGGTCAATTATCAACATGAGCTGTGTCATTTTGTAGTGTTTCAAGTCTCTATAAACTATTGGTACTTGTTAGGCGAAGTTTGTATGCAGTACCCTCTGGGACCACTACACACAACTAGGACTACAGGTGTAAGCAAAACCAACCTTTGGTATAAGTCTGTACCACACAGTTTTTGGTAGCGAGCTGAGAAGCAAGGTTTATCTCAAGAGGGAATGTGAGCTTGTAAGGGTGTTACACAAAGGTCTACAATAGCAAGTTTTCAGATAGACACTTATACTCAAGGTTTCTTGGTAAAACAATTAATACCTTATTACACAATCAATTAAAAAGCATTCACTAAATGAGGCAACCACTATCACACAGAAAAATATACTACAATACTGATTACTAAGCAATTGCGCTCCCCTGAAGTCAGAGCCAAATAGCATTGAAGTAGAAGCAAATAGTTTGAGTTCACCAGAGGAGTTAATTCAATGCAATTGGTAGGCCACAGTTAACGGGCTCGTGTCTTGTATAAGTTAAAACATTTCTGGTATTTAAAACGGAAAAGTCTTTGCCACAGTTCTTAGAAGTAGTTCACCGAAGAAAGGTTTGTATGTCGAGTCACAAGCTGACTAGGCCTGCAAGTTGCCAAAGTTCCACAAACATTTGCGGTGAGAGATAAGTTCTCTCGATAGGGTTTTCATAGTACCTTATATTGAAGAAAAAGATGCAGCTGAAGAGTTCTGTACCTGGCAGTTCCTGCAGATCTCGCTGTTCCTGAGCCTCAGTCGTGGGGACAAGAGGGAGGACGTTGGGGCACTCCTGCCCTGCACGCGGATGGATCACAAAGCTGGCAAATTGGAAAATCTTTGATTTTGGTTGCTGTTCTTCAAGCACACAATCTGGTGTCCTTCTCACTAGTTAATCTTAACCAGCTCTGAGAATGGTATCCAGGTGGCTTGCGAGTTGGTTGGTCCTACCAACTCAAAGGAAGAAGTCATCCTTGAAGGGGCTACTGTGTCGAGGTGAACTTAGCGATTCCGACCTGCAGCAGGACTCCACCGGGCAAACCAACATTCTACATCTCTTCAAAGCGTTGATAACAGTCTCGTACTCTTCTATAAAAGGTTTTCCTGGAAGCACGCTCCATAGGGTGCAAACAAGAATGTAAAAAGCATGACCAGACCGGTGTGGGCATCTAATTGCACACATGTAGCGTAGCTCTTTGTCACAGTTAAGTAGGTCAAGGAACTCTCATTGTCACTCACTCGGTCTATGTGCCCCAATTCCTGCACTGTAACACCCTCTCTCTCACACACACGTAATCTCTCCACACTGTGTGCCTCATTACAACTTTTCCAGTCCGGAATGCAGTGATTCCACGGCGGCAGTAATAAAGTCTCCGCGTCCGCAAAGATGCAGAAAGACCGGCCAATTACGTGCTGTCGGTCGCGAGCACCACACGGACGCGCAAATGGTGTAACCGTTGCCACGGAAACACCCTCAGATATGGACTTAGCAGCACCACAAGTAGGGTAAAAACCGTGTCCGCCGCAGTCGCCACGGACACGGAAGCGGAAATACCATGATCGCCAAAATCAGAAACAGAGACGGCCATCATATAGTGCACAATCCATTGCCATCCAGAGTCAGCAGAAGCAGATTCCACACAGTGAGAAGCCAAAAAGGACCACCAGCATGTCTGCCAGGATTCCAGCCCACAGGCAATGTAAACAGTGCTTTATTGAGGCAAAGCTAACTGTTTTGGTGGATCATATAGTGCAGCATGATGAGATGCTGTTTAGTGCTGATCAACGGCATGCTACACAGAAGCGCAGGAAGGAAGTGTGGGCAGAAGCAGCACGCAAGTGTACTGCTGTTTGCGTGACTGCGAGGAGCATCAAGGACTGCCACAAGAGGTGGGATGACCTCAGGCTGAGGGTGCGTAAGCTGATCTCTACACACTGCCAACACAGCAGTGGGACAGGTGGAGGGCCCCCTTCCCCAATGAGGCTGCAAACATGGGAGGAGAGCTGCAGCAGTGTCCTCCACCTTGAGGGCATGCATGGGATCGGGGATGCTGAGGCAGGAGTGAGCCCACCTGCAAATGCTGGTAAGTGCGCAAATATGAATGCCATATGAGTTGGTCAGGAGTGGCCCAAAGGACCCATTAACAACCCCCCCCAGCCAGTGCATGAGTGGGCCAAAGGACCCATTAACAAATACCCCCTCGCCCCCACAGCCAGTGCATGAGTGGGCCAAAGGACCCATTAACAACCCCTGCCAGTGCATGAGTGGGCCAAAGGACACAATCAAGATCCAGATGACGATCCACATCACTACAATACATGTCCGTCGACAAGGCCATGCATGTAAATGCTACTGTTAACTGATCAACCTGTCTGATGCATGTCATGCACCCATCAGGCACCACCACACAACTCATTGCATGCCTTCTGTGTCCCCACAGCAATATCAAGTGACAGTGACACCGCACAACAGCCCAGGCTATCAGCTCCTGCACGTGTGCAAGCCAGCGCCCCCGCCCAGTTCTGCATCTCTGCCCCCAGTAGCATCTGCTACACATGTGCCGTCCACCATCACCAACATCTCCGCTATCTCCACGCTGCCTGATGCAACACAGGTGCCACGGGCACCCATCATGCCTATACATCTCACCACAGAAAGTATCTGCACTGCAGAGGAGGCAGCATGTAGCGGCAACAGTGCCCCGGCACTGCAGTCTGATACAGGGCCACAGTGGGAGGTGCCCACCCTGGATGACTTGGCATTGTTCCATGAGCTGGAGTTCAGCCCCACATCACTCCACAGTCCGATGAGGTCACCTACCCCCTCAATGGCTGAGCTCAATTCCCACATGCAGCGGATGGAGGAGCAGCAGGCGACCCTCACCCAGCTGGTGGAAAGGCAGCTTGAGGAACCAGGCTGCAGAGGGAGTGCTACAGCACATCTGTACGTCGCCTCTCAAGGTGCATTGGACACTTCGCCAGCACAATAGTGACCCTGGCACGCCATGTGCGGGAGGGCAATGACAACACTTCGAGGATTGTTGAGTCCATATTGTTTGGCCAGCAGGCACATCTTGCGCATTTGCCACAAATCCCAGCTTCAGTGCCATCCACTACTACCACCCCATCAGCTCCACCTCTGCCAGTCCACAGAGGCGCTTGAGTCGGCTAACAGGGCCCTCGGGCAAGGATGCACAAGCACCAAAGCGCACACGGAAATTATGGCATGTGTGCCAGGCACTGCAGGACACATGGGGACTAGAAGGGTGTGAGGGGGTGGGTACGTTTGGGTGGTGGGGGAGGTCCATTAGGGGGTTTGTGTATTGGGGCCTGATTGGGGTCGGGAATGTTTGGGTGGTGGGGGAGGTCCATTAGGGGTTTGTGTATTGGGGCCTGGTTGGGGGTGGGAATGTTTGGGTGGTGGGGGAGGTCCATTAGGGGTTTGTGTATTGGAGCCTGGTTGGGCGTGGGTACGTTTTGGTGGTGGGGGAGGTCCATTAGGGGGTTTGTGTATTTGGGTCTGGTTGGGGGTGGGTACGTTTGGGTGGTGGGTGGGCACGGGTGTACAGCTTCCCTAACCATTGTACCTCCATCCCTGTTGTAATGTCATGAATATATCATCATTTGAAAAAACACATTCATCAGTGGACATCCATCATTTCATTTGCAGTACAACAATTTATTTACTGGCATCACCATATCCATGCAATGCTGTGAATGTGCAGTCTCTCAAAAGTAAATGCGAATCAGTGCATCCCATGCTCGTTGGCCATCTAGTGGACCCCCAGGAGGAGGTTGAGCCATCCCATCTCCATCTTCATCCTCTGCATCTGGGGGCATCGGAATGTTCCTGCGCAGACACAGATTGTGCAGCATGGCACAAACGAGCGTAATTTTACCCATCTTCGCTGGGCTGTACAGCAGTGATCCGCCAGATCTGCTCAAACAGCGGAACCGGGCCTTCAGTAGTCCAAATGTCCTCCCAATCATGCCACGTGTGTGGATGTGTGCCCTCTTGTACGCCTCTTCAGGCCTGTTCCTTGGCCTTCGTACAGGCGTCATCAGCCATGGCGTGAGTGCATATCCAGCATCACCTACATGGGATGTAGATGTGGGGGATATGTCAGTGTTTGTTATATCATATCTTCATCAGATGCAGTGCAATCTTGTGTCATTGTTAATTCAAGCAAATGTGGCATGCAGTGGTTGGACCGGTGGGTGATTTCCATTCTTTGGTCATTGTAGTGGATGTTGGCAACTTGAGATTGACCAACGCATTGGTGTGCATGTGCACTTTGCCCTGCGTGTGACATTGGCTGGTAAGTATGGCATTGTGCAGTGATGTGCACACATAGCAGAGTCAATCAGTTGACTGTGATGATGTAGTCGATGCAGGATGTCTCATGTGCAGGCATCATGTGCATTGTGAGGGCAGTGCTGCATATTGTGGGTGGGGGTATGCAGTGGCTCCAGGTGTATGTGCCAGCGGCAGTATAGGCTGTGTGTGTCATGTGGCAGAGTGTGTACGGGCACATTGTGGCAACCTGTCTGTGTTGCTTTGTGATGTTTGGGTTGTGCTGTCTATTCAGTTAATGGGTGGCGGGGTGATGCATGTGCAGTCGCAGCAGCCCACTCACATTGCTCATTGCCCTGGACACACACACACACACACCACTTCCACAGGGCCGGTGCATTGGCAGCTGTACTCACCCAATAGCCATGTGCTTTGTCCAGCATAGCGTTCCATGTACCGTGGTAATGTGGAATTCCGCAGTACCATTGAGTCATGTGTTGAGCCCAGGAAACGTGTGCAGCAATGTGTTATCAGTTGTGTGGCATCACATACCATCTGTACATTCCGTGAGTGGTACTGTTTCCTATTGCGGAACACCATCTCGATTGCACGTGGTACTGTCAGCTCGATGTGGGTGCAGTCGACTGCCCCTATGCAATTTGGCATGCCTGCAATGGCATGGAAGGCCAACTTGGTGGCTATGACCTGGGGAAGGGTACGTGGTAGGGCAAGCTGTTCAGACACATGGCGCAACGGGGCATCCAGTACCTGCAACACGATTTTAGAGAAACAGGGTTGGGATAGGCCGTGCAGCTCACCAACTGTGTGTTGATAGGTACCGGTGCCAAGAAAATGCAGTACAGACACAACCTTCAGGAGGGGGGATGGTGGTGGGGGTGTCTATGTGGCTGCTGATGTTGTCCTCTATCATGGTAGTGATGTACAGGATTATTGTACGGTCCAGCCGGTATAATGTGTGGATCTGTCCTGGGATAAGGTTCCAGGGTGAGGCCCTGATGGTATTGCAGGCTGCCTGCGGGGTGGTGCCGGCTGGACAATGGGGTTTGCCATGGGTACAGGGTTAGCTGGTTCCCGCCTGCGCCTCCTACGCCTCTGCCTCCTCCTCTGCACCATTACTGCCATCATGTGCAGTGCTGTCTTTTGGTTGAGTAGGCCCAGTCCCAATGCTACTAGAGCTGCTGCCTGCATGGTTCTGTTTTCAGTTGGCCTGGGCACCATTTTTGTGGCAGTGTTTCCATGTCCGTGCTACTTGTGATGCTTGCAGTGTTTAGTATGGCCGGTAACAGAGGGGTTTCCGTGCAGGCAAACTTTACGGGTGCTTACACTCCGTGGTGGCGGTTTATGGTGGTGCTATTTCCTGGTCCGCAGGTCATAATTTGGTGGTCGCGGAAACGGTGCCGGTATGGTTATACCGGCAGCGTTAAGTCAGGACCGGTGTACTTGTAATGAGGCCCTATGTCATTGAGAGGATTTAGTTTGTGAAAATCGTCCCTTCCTTTACAATACCTAGCCTGCTAGTAAAGAAGACTGCAGAGATGGAAAGGGCATAGGATTGAGTACAATGTTAAACTGGCCTCAGACAAACATCTAGCACTGATGTGCAGTGAAATACTACCTCTCCTGTGAGACAAGCAGGTTGTATACATGTTGGACAGGGCATGTTTGCATTTCCCACATGGGCGAACGTAAATATGACTGAACCGATTTAGTGCTTTTAGATTCCACTATTGCGGTTGTGCAAAATATGCTGGGTTGTGAATAGTTCCAATTTCCAGGCGCATGCTCCTTTTAGTGGTCAATTGCATATTGTTTGCATCATTTCCCAGAAACCACTTTAAGTTGCAGTCAGGATGTCAAACATAAATAAACGCATATTAGCCAGTCAGAAAACTCAACTTTCTTGGAAAATGTGTCCAAGAAGTGAATTATATGTCTTCCTTCTTCAATGGATTCCTGGCAGTTGGCAAATTGAATAAAGGTGCACTGAACATCAGTGAAAGAGGTCATGAACGTTGGGACCAGATCCGCAACAGAGCAATCGAAGAAAGCCATGAATCCATGACGCTGTCGCTACACTAAATGCAAGCTAAAGCCACTAGGATTTTCCATCAATCTAGGCCTATGCTGTAAGATCACACTCGCCAATTCACACACAAAAAAGGCAGACACAATAAAACAATGCACAATTCTTCTTGGAGAAATACCAACTGGCTGTAAGTGCTAAAGCAGTCACACTCACACTCGTTTTGGCTATTAGGTTGTGCTTTAGGTGTTTCCTATAGACCAGAACTATTGACATGGCAAATGCATACAGGTGAGAGATGGAATGTGGGGAAAGGGGCAAAGCCTGCATTGCTTTTAATCCACCCATTAAGTGCCCATGACCATGCTACTTCATATACTAATTTCCAACCAAATACTACCAGCACCCAAGCCTAAAACACATATCCTGTGATTTCATTGACCTAGGGGTTCTTTTAAAGGGGTGCCAATGCTATTTCTAAGCAGCTCGGTAGTGCGAGGAAGATATATTCCATGCCTACATATAAGCATCAACTGTAGCATTTGCCAAGATTTGTTTATAAAAGGACCAACACAAATTGGAACTCTCCTACGGAAAGCAAAAGACATGCAGATTAATTGGTGTATTAGGTAAACAAAATGAAACAACTATTCCTGATAGTCCAAAGAATATGCCAGAATGATATGATATGATATGGCATTTATAAAGTGCCTATACAAAAGTGTTTCAAGGCACGATGAGCAAGGGAGGGGGAACAAAGGGAAGTCAGAGACAACAATCCTACTAGGCCATGTGCCATTGAGATCACGCAAGTGCAGGGGAGGGGGAAAGGGAAAAGTGCGAGGGGAAGGGGGAGAGGGCAGTGCAATACATAGGAATAACAGTAAAATAAATAAAAAACAATAAATACAATAAATAAGAGGTGCAGCCAGGTAGTGGTAAGTGCCGGGGTAAGTGCAGACATCAGGTGTCAGGTGCTGGTGGGGGGCTGTAGGTGTACAGAGAACAGCCCCCGAGTGCAGGGGGCAGTGCAGGTGTGAAACTGGTGGGGAGGGGACCTGGGCCCGAGAACAGAGGGTAGCCAGTTGACCAGTGCAGTTTTTGTTTCAGCTAGGAGTTCATCAGGGAAGAGGAGGAGAGAAAGCAGAAGCAAAGAGGACAGTCCAGAGGTGCTTCTGGAACCAGAGATGGTTCTCCTCAAGTTTCAGTGAGGCAGGGAGGCTGTTCCAGAGGGAGGCCCCAGCCGAGGAGAGAGCTCTACCAACAATTTGTTGCTTGGAGAAGCGACTGACCTTGAGGGAGTTGGAGGCGGATGAGCGAAGGGCTCGAGAAGGAAGATATTTAAGAAGGGAGAGTTGAAGGCTTTGAGGCCCCAGGCCCCAGAAGGCCTAGTAGACAATGCAGAGGGGATTTAACTTAATCCTCACAGCTACTGGGAGCCAGTGCAGAGATTTCAGTCCTGGAGAGATACAATCCCTGGGCTTGATGCCAAGGCAAGTCTCGCAGTCCTTTTTTGGATGAGTTCCAGAGGGAAGAGTGTAGATGCAGGCAGATTTAGAAAGAGACTGTTGCAGTAGTCCAGTCTAGAGAGAACCAGAGCTGTGGAGACAGTAAGCTTCTGGGGGAAGGAGAGGAAAGGAAGATCACCCCTGAGGAGGTGCAGCTGGTAGTGTGACTACTGAGACATCAGAGATGTGAGGAGAGAAGGAGAGTGTGGAGTCGAAGATGACCCTGAGGTTTTTAGCCTCACAGATGGGAGCAGGAGGAGTGCCAAGAGAGGCCAGCCAGAGAGTGACAGGAAAGGAGGGAGCAGATATGCCGATGAGGAGAATCTCAGTCTTACTGGCATTAAGGCAGAGATCATTGGCGTCACACCACTCCTGGATAGCAGACAGACAATCATAGATAAGAGAAGAAGAGGTGGCTGAGGGGAGCGTGAAAATGAGTTGAGTGTCATCCGCATTGCACTGAAAGTTGGGGGAGAGAGCAGCAATGCGGTGGGCACGAAGTGCCACGTATTGGTTGAACAGCCGGGGAGAGAGGTTAGACCCCTGGGGAACACCACAGGTAGAGATAGAGGTAGAGGAGAGGAAGGACCAAGTTGGACCTGGGAGGGTCGATCAGGGAGAAAAGAAGTCAACCACGCCTGGCCTGATCGGTGATATCCAAGTTATCACGGAGACAATTAAGCAGGATGGCATGGTTGACCATGTAAAAGGCAGAATAGAGATCTGTGGGATATTTTTACCAATTCCGATATGCCCCACTGCATCACTTTACAAATGGGGAAAGAAACAGCCAAAAATGGATGCGCTTAACACTGTGCCCGCAGAAATCTGCAAAACTGCGTGTGGATCACAATCACAAAAGGCTGCACACCCTGCCACACACAGTCAAAGTGGGGGTGAAAATAGAATTCTCACTGCAGGAGCATGTCAGTGGGAGCTGTTACATTTAACATGAAGCAAGGCCACAGAATGGGGCTAAAAAGCAAAAATGCATTTTAAAATTCAGCTTTGCAACCTTCAAAATGCGAGTTTGGCATGAGATCCATTTTATTTTCCAGTGAACCATTGAAAGTAAAAGGGTACTGCAATTACAGATCATCCAGTGTTGGCTTGAGGGGCTCAGAGGAGCCGGGCCTCATTGACAGACAGGAGCTAAGAAATGTATCTTATGAAAAACTAGCCCAGCAACATGTCATGATCTCTGCTTCCAAAAGGTCAGGGTTTTCCCAACTCCCTTGGAAGCAGATCCATAACCCAGGTTCCGAGTGCCAACCAGTCCCAATTGGGACCTTTTGGACCCAGTCCTGGCGCCAGTGGCACCAGGCTCATAAATATGCCCAGTCCCAGCGCTGGAAGCGCCGGGCTCATAATGCTTGGGTGGATTTACCTGCAGCAGACCATGCTGCTTACTTGCCTGCCAGTTGAGCCTCTGATCCTCTTCTGTTTGGAACTACTTTTCCTGTTGGGTGGGGCAGGAGCCACTCCCTAGATTCAGAACACTGGAACTCTTCTGGAAAGCAGGAACTCTTTTCTTACCTAGGCGTGGCTGTGGAAGGAGACACCTAAGCACTACAGGAGGCTATTTAAACCACACCCGATGGATGAATCTTGCTTTGCGTTATTCTGCATCCTCTGCAGCAGAACGCTCATCGTGTCTTCTGCATCTGATCCTGGGCCTAAGGAAAAAGGCTTACCATCTTGAATCCAGTCTTCAGCAACACCTGTAAAGACAAGAAAGAACAGGTTAGCATTACGGTCTTCAGTGACAGCTCTTCACTTACCTGGTCCATCGGCTGTCACCAACGCCTCACGCTGCATTCCGGCATCTGAAAGACAAAGGCTTACCTACTCTTCGTGCGCTCCGGAGGTCTTCACACTGCATTCCGGCATCTGAAAGACAAAAGCTTACCAACTCTTTGCACGCTCCGGAGGCCTTCGGTGCTGCATCCCGCATCTGAAAGACAAAACAAGGTGCGTTTAAAGACATTGGGGAACTTTAATACTCACGTGCCATTACTCCTTTCCACATCTAACCCAGTGGGTATTCCGGCACCCTGCAGCCCCTCTGAACTTGTACATGCAAAATAAAAAGACAGTTAGAGCGCATCGTGAAGTAGGCAACAAGCGCTTACTTACGTGCTTCCAGGCGCTTCTATTCATCACACGGGCTCCATCTTCAACTCACTTCAGCCCGTCATCCGCCATCGCCGGAACGCTGCAAAACAAGAAACATCATTACTAAAGACTTTAAAGACATTAGAATTACTTGAAACTTACCGTTCGTGCAGTAAATGACGGACAGCAGTCCTCTGAAGTCAAGAGGCCTGCTCCCCTTATCCAGTGAAGAAACTGGTTACAGCACCCTGCCCCGAGGCAGATGGAGAGCACGGCGTTCACTTACCTAAGACATCTTACCCTTCGAGTCAGACATACAGTGCACAGAGGTCCAGCCCAAAGAGCCAGCCGTGTGTTACACATCACCTTTGAAGATACGGTATACGCCCAGTCAAGACCGGCACCTCTACGGGAATCAGGTGAGCGTTACAGAACGCAAAGCCTACCACAAAACTCCCATCCAGGCGCTATGGAAACCTCGGATACCGACCAGCTAGCCCAGTTACTTGGGGAACTAAGGGCAGAAGTGCATGCAGCCCGTCAGGAAACAAACGCTCTAAGAAGGGAACTGATTATTTCCAAGGAGCGAACAGATGATCTCGCTAGACAATTGCTACAGTCACAAGCCGGACAGACCCCGTTACCCGCATCTGGGGGAAATCTTCCTTCTACATCCTCTATGAATCCAGTGCAGATCAACCTACCTGGGAATGTACCTCTGGCTCCGCCCGAACGATTTTCTGGTGACCCACAGAGGTTTGCAGTATTTATCAATCAGTGCCGGTTGCATTTCTTATGCCGGCCAGCAGCCTTTCCAACTGATCAAGCTAAAGTAGCTTTCGTGCTTTCGTACCTTAGTGGCAATGCGGCAGACTGGTCGATCCCTCTAATAAATCAAGATGATCCGGTCCTCCATGATTTTCAAGCTTTTCAGCTCAGTATGGAAAAACTGTTCGCAAGACATTCACAGGGGCAGGCCTTGGACAATGAGCTTCTTTCGTTGCGACAAGGTAATCAAGACCTTTTGGCTTATATTGCGTCTTTCAACAGACTGATAGTGGAAACTCAATGGCCTGAGGACAAAAGGATTACGCTGTTTAATAGAGGTCTACGTGGAGAGCTCAAAGATGTGTTAGCCCAAGTAGTGAATCCCCCACAAGATTGTTCGGACTATATAGACTTAGTCGTTCAAATAGATCACAGACTGCAGAACAGGAAGGCCGATCGTTCCAAGTTTGATGCTCAAGTATTTTCCAAACCGCCAACTCCTTCCAAAGGAGTAGACTCCGGGGAACCCATGCAAATAGGGGGTCTGAAAGGTCCTCTAACACAAAAGGAGCGGGAAAGGAGAAAACAGTTGCAATTATACCTCTATTGCGGAAACTCAGGGCACTTTCTTCGAGACTGTCCGGTGAAACCTGCCAAGAAGGCAGTAGGAGCTGCGGTTACCAAAGTTACAAACTCTGAGCAGGGAAACGACCTCACCCGACAAGAATAGAGGTCCTCCTGCCGAGCGTGAAAACCAGTTCCGTGACCTCGCATTTCGTGATACCTATGGTCCTCATTAGCCCTGATAATCCGGATCGATTACATGCAATTGAAGCTTACGTCGACAGCGGTGCCATCGGCAATTATGTGGATCATGAAATGGTTTTGAGGATGAATCTAACTCTTTGTCCCAAGGCTGTAAAGGACGTCATTACTACGGTGGATGGTACGGAGATAGCCTCCGGGCCAGTAACGCATACCACTCAAGAGGTGACGCTAGTAAGTCAAGATGGACACCATGAGAAGATCGTGTTCGATGTGATCAAGGCCCCTCAGTTTCAGATTATTCTAGGAATACCTTGGTTAGAGAAACACAATCCTCTGATCGATTGGCGAGCAAGAACGGTCCAGTTTCCAGAATGCGTCTCTACTTGTCACCCTACACCTGGTGTTGCACTGGCAGCAATTTCTTCAGAGACCCCAGTTACCTCCCGAATACCTAGAATACCAAGATGTTTTCCGGAAGGATCAGGCTAACTCTTTACCTCCTCATATGTCTTATGACTGCCAGATAGACCTGATACCTGGATCTACTCCTACTTGTAGTAGAATTTATGCCCTCACCGAGCCTGAGAACCTTCACCTTCGACAATACCTGGATCAATACCTGGCAAATGGGTTTATTCGTCCTTCCAAGTCCCCTGCTTCTTCAGCTTTGTTCTTCGTTCCAAAAAAGGAAGGAGACCTTAGAACTTGTATAGATTATCGCTCCCTGAACCAGATCACCGTTAAGAATAGATATCCGTTACCTTTGATCCCTGAACTCCTGGACCAAGTCAGAAAAGCATGCATATATACAAAGCTGGATCTTAGAGGAGCTTACCACTTGGTACGAGTAAAAGAGGGTGATGAATGGAAGACGGCCTTCCGCACCAAGTATGGGCTATTTGAATATCAGGTCATGCCCTTCGGACTTTGCAATGCCCCGGCCGCCTTTCAATATTTTATGAACGATGTCCTCAGAGAGCTCATAGATGTGTGTGTTGTTGTTTACATTGACGACATCCTCGTTTATTCTTCATCGGAATCTGAACATCGGAAACATGTGAAAATGGTCCTCGAAAGATTGCGTCAACACAAACTTTTCGCTAAGTTGGAAAAATGTGTTTTCAACGTGACTGAAGTTGAATTCTTGGGATTCATATTATCACCTGGCGGAGTGCGTATGGATTCAAAGAAGGTCGATGCAGTTCTCAAATGGCCATCACCATCCTCCGTAAAAGGTGTGCAAAGCATGTTAGGCTTCGCTAACTTTTACCGCAGGTTTATCCCCGAATTCTCTCGAATAGTCCAGCCCATCACTGCCTTGTTAAAGAAAAACAAACGTTTTGAATGGTCTACCGAGGCGGAACAAGCTTTCCAGGATTTGAAGACTAAATTTATCTCTGCAGCAATCTTAAAACACCCTCGCCCCGAACTCCCCTACATCGTGGAAACTGATGCTTCAAGCCTTGCCATGGGGGCAGTTCTATCACAAAAGGACCCGGTAACCAATCAGTTGCATCCCGTGGCATTTTGGTCCCGCAAATTCTCGCCTCCTGAAATCAATTACACGATTACTGACAAGGAACTTCTGGCTATCAAGTCTGCCTTTAAGGCTTGGCGGCATTATCTGCTGGGGGCCCGACACACCGTTACTGTGATTACGGATCACCGAAACCTGCAATATTTGAAAACCGCAAAAGCCCAATCCTCTAGACAACTCCGTTGGGCATTATTCTTTGCCGAGTTTGACTTCATAATTACCTATCGGCCTGGTACAAAGAACGGTAAAGCTGATGCCCTTTCTCGGATGGGAGTGGAAGAACACTTGATCAACCCTAAACCTGTACCAATCATTCCCGAACAAAGAATTCTAGGTGTAATCGCCACAGAATCCATAGAGGAAGTTAAGGATAAAGCCAGGCAACTTGTAACTCCAGCAGACATACAGAATTGGCATCTGCAGGGAAAGGACTTTGCAGTAAAGGACAACTTATTGTATTTCCAAGAACGATTATACCTACCCAGCACAGATTTACAGAAAAAAGTAATCTCTTGTTATCACGATTCTTTAATGGAAGGACATCCCGGTATGGCCAAGACCTCAGAAAAGATCAAGCGCTACTTCTGGTGGCCGTCTTGGAAAAAAGATATCAGAGACTTTATAATGTCCTGTGGAGTATGCACCCAAAACAAGAGTCAAAAGGAAAGACCAGCAGGCCTCTTACGCCCTATTGACATCCCACCTCGCCCTTGGCATACGCTTTCTATGGACTTCATCACCGATCTACCTCCATGCTCCGGATACAATACGATTCTAGTAATCGTGGACTTATTCTCCAAGATGGCGCATTTCATTCCGCTCAAAGGCTTGCCAACAGCAGCAACTCTGGCCCGAGAATTTCTCGAAAACATCGTCCGACTGCACAGTTTTCCTTCGGTTCTAATTTCGGATCGAGGTAGTCAATTTATTTCTCATTTTTGGCGAAGTTGCTGTCGGTCGGCTCAAATTGATGTGAGACTATCGACCAGTCACCACCCTCAGACCGACGGACAAACTGAGAGGACCAATCAAACTCTGGAACAGTATTTACGCTGCATGCTGCAACAAACTGAAAAAACTTGGAAAGACATCCTTTGGATAGCCGAATATGCCTACAATAACTCTGTCCATTCGGGAACTGGGAAAACCCCATTTTTTCTTTTGTACGGCAGTCACCCTCGAACCTCGGAGTTGGATCCCCTCCAAGATCTTTAAACACCAGCAGTAGACTACCTGCATTCTACAATCACCCAAGCCTTTAAGGAAGCTGTTTCTCACCTTCAAAGGGCTAAAGAACAATACAAGAAAGGAGCAGATCAACATCGGAAGGAAGCCCCTCAATATCAAGTAGGGGATCAAGTCTGGTTATCCACCAAATATCTACCTCTAAAAGGGCCACGCACATTCAACCCAAGATACCTTGGTCCCTATTCCATCACTACCATAGTAAACCCAGTAGTGGTCAAGTTGGACTTGCCCCCGCATCTGAAAGACAAAACAAGGTGCGTTTAAAGACATTGGGGAACTTTAATACTCACGTGCCATTACTCCTTTCCACATCTAACCCAGTGGGTATTCCGGCACCCTGCAGCCCCTCTGAACTTGTACATGCAAAATAAAAAGACAGTTAGAGCGCATCGTGAAGCAGGCAACAAGCGCTTACTTACGTGCTTCCAGGCGCTTCTATTCATCACACGGGCTCCATCTTCAACTCACTTCAGCCCGTCATCCGCCATCGCCGGAACGCTGCAAAACAAGAAACATCATTACTAAAGACTTTAAAGACATTAGAATTACTCGAAACTTACCGTTCGTGCAGTAAACGACGGACAGCAGTCCTCTGAAGTCAAGAGGCCTGCTCCCCTTATCCAGTGAAGAAACTGGTTACAGCACCCTGCCCCGAGGAAGATGGAGAGCACGGCGTTCACTTACCTAAGACATCTTACCCTTCGAGTCAGACATACAGTGCACAGAGGTCCAGCCCAAAGAGCCAGCCGTGTGTTACACATCACCTTTGAAGATACGGTATACGCCCAGTCAAGACCGGCGCCTCTACGGGAATCAGGTGAGCGTTACACAACATTTGTTTTCAGTTCCAGGGGGATGCAGCTAAAAATGGCAACATGTAACAATTTCAGCTGTGCAAAGAGAACTCCAAGCAAAGGCTGGATACATACATCCAGACTGCAGACAAATCCCAGCACTCAAGGACAGAAAAAATGCTGAATAAAATGTGTGTGCTGGAGAGGAAAATCTGATGTAAAAGACTCAGTTTGAATGTGTTTTTCAGGAAGAAAGTGTAAAATTGCCTGTTTAAAAGCATGTTTTGGGTTAAAGGTTTAATTCTTGAAGAAAAGTCAAAGGATTGCTAATGTCAAAATACACTAATAACTGTGTTCATTTATATGTGTTAATGAAAGATGTTGGTAACTTAAAGTCAAAACCCAGTCTTGAGTTAATTAAAATATTTAATTCTGGGCTGACATCTTCAACCTGGGAATGGTTGGCACCTTGCCACTGACAGGAAAAGACTAATTGCTGCTGGAAGGTTCTCACATACTAAGAACTAAGAACTCATTAGACATTCATCTGTGGAACAGCCAAAGACAATGGCAAGTTGAACACTCATCCCTATGGGGAGAGGCAGGGAGCCTCCCTCTCAAGGAAGAGCAGACCCCACCCTGATCAAAGGAATTTGACAGCTGTTGCCAGTGAAAGAAAAGTATTAAAAAAAACTGCTAAAGGGCTTTTGGTGTTTAAATGCCTATTTGTTATTAAGCTTTAAAAACCTTTAATTTTGTCATATGAAGGAGGACAAATCTAAAAATTGGTAGTTGTAAATCTAAATTTACGCTCTTTCTGTGAAGACGTGATTGAACCCTGTACTACATAAGGAAAAAACCTGTTTACTCTGTGTGCTCACCTTGGAGGAGCCGGAGCCCTTTGCCACTGCAGGAGCAGTGCCCCCCTTCCCAGATGAGCCATAGCTTCATCTGCAGCAAAGGTAGGCCCCTTGGCTGTCCTGCCCCCCTTGCTGCGAGCAGTTTTCAGCTTTGGCGAATTCGCTGAAAAAACGCACAGTAATTCTATATATGCGCATCCGCTCGTTAATAATTTCCATCTGGCTTTAATACAGCCCTAAACACTGCTTTCTCATTGAAAAATGCCGAGACACCATCGCAATACACGAGGTTGCCCCAGTTTAAGATGGCCGCCGCCCCACTCCTTCGATGTAGCCTGGCCTCGACTGCCTCCAGGTCCTGCAGTCCGCCTAGATTGGCCATCTATCCTTTTTGTGGACCAATCCCTCGCCGGCAGGCGAGCGCCGGCCCACCCACGAAGGAACCCACCCAGAAAGGAACAACTCCTGTCCTGACCCTGCCCAGAGCCGACAGAGGCCAGGGCCAGGAACTCTGCCAAGAAACTGAAATTTGCATCTGTTAAATGGGTAGGAAGCCCTAATTCGACCCTGAGCCACACGAAAACACCCTTTCCACGCTCACACCTTAACAAAGTCAATTGTCAGCTATTTAGACCCATTGTTCTCTGATGTGAAATCCGCCCATCTGTGCCTGCTGTTCTGTGCCCCTAAAATTTGTACTACGTGTCACTTCCATGACAACGACACTCTTCACATCTGCCCATATACTTTTGTCATGTATGCTATGCTGATTACCCACCTACGATCTACCTGAATGTATTGCAGCTTATCATGACTTTTATTAGGTTGGCACCAGCTTCTTTAAAACTTGTCATTTCTTTAAAACTGTATTCACTGCCATGCGCACACCCCCTCACGTACGTGCAGCCTAGCTCATCAGTCTAAAAACGTGTGCACAGCTCATCACATTCAGCCTGCTGGGATCATATCCAGCCCACCGTAACTAGCCATTGCCTTATCTCTAGCCCTGAACCCTCGTTTCTGCATTAGCGTCCGTAGTATGGTATCAGCCGTCTGCACATGATTCTGCATTTAGCACGCTACCATTGCACTTAGCATGAACAGTCTGCATTATGCCTTCCATACCTTGGATTCTGCATCTGTATTTAGCCTCTGAACCTTTTCGTACTTAGCATTTGTCCATTGTATTGACTATGAGCTGTCTGTATTGAACCTGCTACACCTCTAATTTTGCATTTAGCTCTTTACCATTATACTTAACTTCTGTATCCAGCTTTCTGCGCCTGATTTTATACTTAGCATTCTGCCACTGTACTTAGCAAGTGTGTATATATATATATGGATTGCTATACCTAATACCTAACAGCTGCATTGTGCACCCAGCTGCCCTCTGATTGTTTGATTTCCACCATACTGTATACGACTGCTGCACTGCTTCTTGCTACCATCTGAATGTTGTATTTAGCTCCCAGCTACTCTGCCATTTAAATGTCGCATCTAGCACCTTGCTACCTACCTCTTGAATGTTACACCTAGCACCTAGCTGCCTACCATTTGAATGTCGCACCTAGCTACTTACCATTTTCAGGTTGTATTTGAATGTTGTACCTAGCACCTAGCAACCCTACCATTTGAATGTTGTACTTAGCTCCCAGCTTCTCTGCCATTTAAATATTGCATCTAGCTCCTAGCTACCGACCATTTGAAGGTCGCACCTAGCTACTTACCATTTGCAGGTTGTATTTGAATGTTGTACCTAGCACCTAGCAACCCTACCATTTGAATGTTGTATTTAGCTCCCAGCTACTCTGCCATTTAAATATTGCTTTCAGCTCCTTGCTACCCTCCATTGGATTATCACATTTGGATCCTTGCTACCTCGCCTCTCAATTGATACGCCCCTCTCACGCCCAACAGAATGTTCCTACCAGGCATTTACTCAGTACTGCTGAGAGTAACTATCTACCTCATCCACTCAACCAGCTTCCCAAGATTCACTCGTAGCCTTGCCCCTACAGGCACTATACCCAATCTCACTGTGTATTATACCCACCCCCTACTACTATCCACACCCTCTCCCACTCTGCCCTACCTCGCTACACTGTGTAGTCTATCTGACAGAAATGCCAGACTACGTGCCAGACTACCAAAACTATAATATATATATATATAACGTGCCAGGGATTCCACCCTGACTAACCGGACCCATCCCTCTATGCACACAAGCACTTCCACCAACTGTCCAAGGGATAGATCCAAGCATAACCTTACCAATACCATGACCAAGCACAAAAACCATGCCGCAGCAACCCTACCTACTAACACCAAAACTATCGCCCCACCCATAAGAGGCGCTTTAATCAATAAGCGCTCTGTAGTAGCACATGCCACAGATATAGCAAACCTCATTCTAACAGAAGAACCAGATTTTCTAGCCATCTCTGAGTCGTGGTTCCATGCAGCCGCCTGCCCAGCTCTCTCACTAGCAATCCCTGATGACTACACCATCCTTCGAGTAGACAGAACAGAATCCAGACGCGGAGGCCTCGCCATAATAGCCAAAACACCCCCCAACATTAGACTTCACAATGCTAATAACCTTCCTTCGTGCAAATCACTCACTGCCAAAATGCCCACGGCCAACTCCCAAACTATCACCATTCACCTACTTTACAGACCTCCTGGACCATATGCTCCTTCGAGGAAGACCTCACCACCATCCTGACTAACAACCTAAAAATTACCTCTCAGAGCCTCATTCTAGGAGAGTTCAACCTAGGCTTCAAAGACCCCAAAAACCCCCAGGCTACCATCATCAATAATACCCTGTCAGAAATAAGCTTCACCCAAAGAGTGTCCACCCCCACGCACAATAAAGGGAGAACCCTCGACTGGATAGCAGATCATAATTGTGTGGCCTCCGTCACTGCCAGCTCCCCTCAACCATGGTCCGACCACCACCTGATCACCTTCAACCTCGAAGCCTCAAGTCTTATCACCAACAACCTACTAGCCTCAGCTATTCCCACGAGAAATAAGAAATGCATCACAGCTGAAAAACTCATCGCCCTCATTCTCCCCACTCTGAACCAACTCTCAGCGGTCACCAATCCTCACCAACTCGTAGATGACTACAACAAAATCATGCAAACGGCCCTAGAATCTATTGCTCTGCTAAAATTAAGAAAATCCAAACCAAAAAAACACCTGAACACCTGGTGGTCTGTCCACCTTAAAGCCCTCAGATTAGAGAAACGAAAAAAGGAACTAGCCTGGAGACTTTCACCAACAGATAGCAACAAGCTGATCCGCAATAAAATAGCCTCCTTACACAAAAAAGAAATCATAACCGCTAAACAAGAATCTTACAACTCAAGAATATCACAAGCCAAATCCAGCACTAAAGAACTGTTCATGATCATTAAAGAGCTGGAAACACCCATCCTAGTCCCAGATACATGCGTGAAAGATAAACAATGGTGTACTAGTGTCCAAAACGCCCTCTCTAACAAAGTCACAGGCCTACAAACTAAAATCAATAACAAAAAAGAATCCCTAACCAAGTCTACCAACCCCACCAACACTTCCCCTCATCCCGCACCCCAGAACCCCACATCCAACCCTCTTACCTGCTTCAGCTTGTCCAAAATCTCCACACTAGAAGTGGAAAAAATCACCCTGAGTCTCAAACCGTCAAATTGCCAAGGCGACCCCTCCCTGTCACAAATTATTAAATATGCAGTAAGAGACCTCTCGAAGGTTCATTACCAAACTCATTAACGCCTCCTTTGCCTCAGGCATCATCCCTAACAATCTAAAAGAATCCTGGGTCCTCCCCCTACTCATAAAACCATCCCACAACCCCTCTATACCCACTAACTACAGACCCATTACCACCGTTCCATTCCTCCTCAAAATACTAGATAGGACAGCTTATCTACAAATTCAAAAATACCTTGAACTGAACCATCTCCTGGGAATCCGACAATCTGGCTTCAGACCTCAACATGGGACAGAGACAGCCCTCATCGATCTTAAGGCCCAAATTGACACCCTAAGAGACGATGGGAAAACGGCTCTACTGCTCTTGTTGGACCTTTCTGCAGCATTTGATCTAGTAGATCACAAAAATCTCTGCAAACACCTGGACTCGGCTGCCCACGTCTCTTAAGAAGCCATTAATTGGATTGAGTCGTTCTTGAGCAACAGATCTATGCGTGTTTTCTCTACCACAGTATCAGCTGACCGCATCCCCATCACTTGCAGAGTCCCGCAGGGATCATGCATCTCTTCCACACTGTACAACGTGTTCACTAAGCCCCTTTATGATGATCTTGATGGTCTGGGTATCACCTACACTAACTACGCAGATGATACCCAGATCCTCATCCCACTGACGGGAGATTACAACAGGGAATTGGCCTCGGTGAACAGGGTGTATCTCATCATCAAGGCAGGGATGGCCTCCCACAGTCTATGCCTGAATGATGACAAGACAGAACTCATCATCCTCGGATCCATCACTTACCTAAACAAACTGGATCACAACTACTCCAGTTTCCTCATAGATGGCAATTCTATCAAGGTAGCCAAGGAGGTGAAAACCCTCGGTATCTACCTAGACTCCACCCTCTCTTTCCACAAACAGGTCAGTTCCATGGCCTCCTCTACAGCCTACACCTGTAAGCTTATAAGAGCAGCCAAACCCTTCCTATCTACCCAAAGTTGTGTTACCCTCGCCAGAGCCCTTGTAAAATAGACTACTGTAACGCCCTCTACATCAGAGCCAACAAATATGTTACAAATAAAATCCAGACACTGCAAAACAATGCTCTCAGAGCAGGGCTTTGCATCCCCAAGACACAACATATCTCCAACCTCAGGAGAGGCCATAACTGGCTCACTACCACTGACAAAATAAAGCTCAAAGTAGCATCCCTAACTCACAAATGCCTTAATAATGAAGCCCCCCAATACTTAGTTGACAGAATAACAAGACACACCCCATACAGGCCATCCAGAACTGCCAATGCTAACCTGCTCACAGTGCCTAGGTTCAAATGAATCAAAACGGGAGGGCAACAGCTTCCAAGTGAAAGCAGCCCAACACTGGAACTCCCTACCACTCGCCTTAAGGTCACCTCAATCCTACCCCCACTTTAGACGCAATTACATTCATTGGATAAAGAACAATGGCAGATAATGTACCCTGCCTCCGAAGCCTGTAAATATGTATATCTGTACATTTTGCATATACTGTACCTGTTACCATTTATGTACTCACTGTAATTATGTACAGCATTGTACTCACTTTCTACACAGCAAAACACATTGGGTATGATTCAAGAAGTCACTCGTTACCTTAATTTTGATTAGATCATTAAAGCACGCTTTCTTTGTCTCAATCCCCTGTGGGCTTTTGCCTTTATAAGTCAAGTGTCACCTATTCTGTCTTACATTCCTTTGCACCTTTCAAGAAGAACATAAGATTTCGTTTGGACCCTGTTGGGAAAGCAGTCCTTTCTAAAGTGCTCTGTCAGAGCTGAAGATAGGCATTCCGAAGCAGAGGCAGGCTGTGCTCCCCACCCATCCCAACGGACCATTGGGGTGAACTTCTGTGGACTAAGACCTGCACTATCTACCAGCTGCATTGCTATCCAGGCTCCCAATTGAAGGTGAAGGAATACTGAAGTTGCCAGTTTGACTCCCTCGGGTGAGAGAGAAGAGAACAAAATTCAATCTTGTCGCTGAGCCCCTGGATTTGGACTCACAATACCAGAAGAAGTAAATCGCTGGGTTCATGCACTGCAGTTTTTGCCACTTTAAAACAAAGAATATAGCCACTGCTTCATATTTTATTTCATATTTATTTATTATTTATATAGCGCCTTGTGCCAATGTTCCTGTAATTATTGAACTGGCTCGACACTGCATCGTACCAAAAAGAGGCAGTCCACCTGTTTGACTTGAGCAGTCAGTTTGCCACTGCGGACAACTTCAAACTGTTGTCTTTCCGAGCATTGCATTGAGCCGAGGGGATTACAGCATCGTGCCTCTTTGTACTGTGACTCAAACCAATGCAGGCATATAGTAGTTGCTTGACTCGACCCAGCAGCTATCAGTGTCTCAAATCAACTTGAACTTTGGTCCAACAGTGGTGATCCCATTGAACTGCACTGCTCGAATGCTGCCTTTGAACTGCACAGAGCTTCTAATTCAAACCGACTCCATGCCGTTCACTGATTGGAGCAGCCCAACTTGCTGCCTCTTATTATAGTTCAACGCAAAAAGACAGCCTCTTGAGGCCTGGCTTGACACTGCCAATCTGCCAAAAAGCTGAGAAAGTTGCTTTTGAGGGCCCCCATCCCTCGTTTCCACTTTTGGAACCAGATGACTTCAGTGACTGATAAGGCACCCATTTGAACCTTTCCAACAAAACATATCCATTTTATTGACATTGTTTACACATTGTTTACACATAAGTGTAAAACCTTCCCTTGACCCACATTACCAGAACAAGTGAAGGAAGTATGTCTCTTGACTTTGCCTGTTTCAACTTTATTATTGGGATCATTGTTGGTTTGTTGAAATGTAGGGGCTGAGTAGGTGGTCTAGCTACAACTCATTCTTGGACTCACAGAGGGCTGCGTCATTTTGTCACACATTCAATGACAGAGTGTTTGAAATGAAAGAGCTCTCCCAAAAGGTTGGAGGCTGTGGAGGTGTGAACACTAAATGCACACTTCAGATATGGATTACGATTGTAAGCATTTACACCTGTAGCCTAGCAGCTACTGAGACTTATTTAACAAAAGTCCTCTAGGTAAATTGAACAAAATACTGTAAGCAAACTAGAGCAATGTACCTTATTTAACATTTCAGTTATGAAAAATACTGGGCAGTAATCCCACCGTCTATTGTGAGCAATGGCTCTATTGACATTTTCTGGAACTTGTTGATTTACTTTTCTCTGTATCCTCCGTTTCCATGTCGAGCGAACTCTTTAAATAAATGTTCATATGTGTACATTGACTCCATTGGTGGTCTTTTGAGGGGTGATGGGTAGAGTCAGAAAATGGCCATGCGTGCACTTTTACTAAAAATAGCATTTCTCGTGGCTACCAGTGGTCCAAGTGTACAAAAAGAAGTAGTGGAACTATGTTCCCTGCTGCCCTGCACCCACTCTCCAGAAAACCCATCACCATGCCCCCTCCATCACCAATACGAACCCCTAAACACATGCACCTGCTGCTTAAGGAAATATTCAGTGCGTTGCAGTGAAAGTGCAAGTTTCAACTTCTTCCTATACTTTTGTTTTAAAACGAAACCATTCCGGAACGGTTTCTTTTTAAAATAAATGTATAGGAGCTGTAAAACTTCATCTAAAAAAAGTAGAGGAGCACCGCTCCCAATCGCTACCGCTCACTTCGACCACTGGCGGCTATTTTCTGCCCAAGTCCATTGGCACACTCAACCTTGCTGAAAGAGAGGCTGCTGGGCTTAATGCTGCTACAGATGAGAGCAGGCCACAACCTCTACTGTCCATCAGCCCTCCACCGACTCGGCTGTCTCCACTAGTTCCTGCCCCAAATCGGAACCTACTTCGTAATTGCCTGCTGGCTTCCCTTGGGCAGTCCTTGCAGCTCCTCAGCCAGCTTGCCCTCATTACTTTTCAGGGTATGTGACGATAAACTTAAATCCTGCCTATGTTTTATGCTTGCTGTCTGCCAAAAATCAACAGTTCCTTCAGAGGCATGCCAGCAGCACCTGGCTAAGAAAATGTGGCCCGTGACATAGAACTAGGTGTGACTGAGAAGTGGTGCTAGTTCTAAAAAAAAAAATAACATCATTGAAAAGCAACACTTGTTATGTAAAGATAGTTCCTACATTGGACTATGTGCAGGATTGCACACAGTCTCCACAATAAGCCCTCTACATTATTGCCCCCTTCCTAATTTGGTGCTTAGTCCATGCACCACACACTAAATGTATTTTGTGTATTTGTATTATTATTTATGTAAAGAACAAGGATGTCAATTTCAATCATAACTCATTTACAGACGGCTGAGGCATTCCGAAGAACAGTGCCTGTGCTATAGCGCAATGATGATAACAAGTAGTGAGACAATTTGTGAGGTTGTAAAAAAGTGGGACATACACCAGGGGCAAACCAAAAGAAACAGAAAAGTGTATGAGAAAACAAGTGACATATACAGGTAACATTAACCTAACGGGGCATCTGTGTCAAACTAAAGAGGTGTACTTCTACTTGACCTCAGTAAAGGGTAATGTCCCTGAAGCAATTCCTTTTTGCCCCCTCTTTCCAATTGCTTTTGCCACGCTCACACATAACACATCTGGCATTTCAATATATGCCAGTCAGCGTGAGTCTCCTATTTTCATTGTTGAGGAGGCGCGATTATGTAGTTCTGAGGTGGTCACTTTGAATTCTTCTATTGCTCAAATTCAATAACTGGCGGACTCATTCATACATCCAGCCCCAAGACGCCGCAATCACCTTTTAGAGACCCAATTCCTCACTACTTGTCCATGTTGCAACCTGCATTAATGGCTATTAATACCACCCTTGTTAGCCTGGTAAAATTGACTGAGACTGTAGACAGCAAACTTGCTATTCAAACTATTAAGATGGAGGAGCTGACGACATGCTTCAAGAATAATCAATCCTTGTGCTATATTAACACGACTTCAGCACCACCAAACCCAAACCTTCCACACTTGTGTCATCCGAACTAGAGATATCCAGTTCTCGCACACTGGCTTCTGTTGCAAAAGACGCTCAAGTTGCACCATCTATGCCCAACCCCTCTCTACCATTTATTTCGGGCAGTATTCGTGCCATTGAGCAAAATTCAACGCCAACAGTTCCCCTCAGGTACGATCAGTCATGGTTATCTGATCCTTCGTCCCCAGCCCTGCCTAGGATGCCACCCGTTCCTTCTTTGGGTGAGGGGTGTCCCCACAACAACTTTCCAGTGCTGTTACAAAGGACATAAAACAAATCCAATCCCATTTACATCCTAGATGGGTAATGAAAGGCTGGCGCACATGTATAGAGAAAACAAAAACATGGCTGCTACAAAACCCCTCAGAGGCACGTTGAATGCCTTTTTCAAGCACTTGATCAATCAACCAAGCTTAAAAAAAAAACAGATGGGTCAAATACTAAAGGTGCTTTCTGCATCAAATGTTCCCAATGCTTTACAACAACAGGCATCAATGACACCCCTTGATTTAGAGCAGGACAAAACCCCTAAGCCTCTGCTGAACAACATTACACATTCTATCCAGGAGGGGGCCAAGGCAGACAAACATAATGCCCACATAAATCTTCCTAATAAAGCGGTATCCTTTTCTTTACCCGTGGCCCCATCAGCTTTGATTGATGAATCTGAAACCCAAACATCAATCAAAGATCTGCATCAAATGGTGGACCTTTATCTTGCAACTCGTTCAGCCAAACCAGTGGTCCAACAGTTGACTCCCCAAATTGGAAATCTGACCCAATAGAATACAGGACAACATGCAGCCAGTACTAGTATTCCAGCCGCTGCTTCTACTGCTTAGTCAACAGTTTTGGCGAGGGTAAGTGAATGTCCTCTGAGACAAGGGGAGTGGGCTAGCCTACCTCATTGCCATCCAGATACAGCACCAGCTTTGTGTATAATAATTCATCTAGATACGCCCATCCTCTCAACTCGCTGTGTCACATATTAATAATGAAGTGTAGAAACGGCTCATTTCCAACATATGATCTCAATAGGTGCAGTGTTCTAACATCTTTAGTGACCTGGTAGAATTAGGGGATGTTGTCTCGAGTGACATCGATCAAATTGAATTAATTTCTGAATCGACGTGTTCGGTGGTGCGGCTTTGGATAACATCTGGGGTGGTTATGAACACCATCTGGAAAGCCAAAATGGCGTTGTATAAGATGGGTTTTCTAATCGCACAAGATCCTGATCGCACAGCTGCCAGACCACAATATACCTTGCCTGCCCCCAATATTTATCAAAGCTCTCAGGGATCAGCAGAGGGTCCATCGTCTATTTCAAACCATATGTATAATTAACAATTATTAGGACCCTCCCCTGCGGTGCTGAACATTGCATGTTGGAACACAAGGGGCAATTTTCATCTGCAATCCTTGATTAAAAAATGTGCAGGTCATTATCACATTCTGGCCTTACAAGAAACATGGCTTCTAAACACGCCAGTGTGGGATAATTATGATGTTGTTTTATTACCAGCTACGCTTGGCAGAGGCAGACCATCATCTGGTTTAATGGTGGCAGTCAATGTGGCCTCTGGTCTAACGATAGCACCATGGGATTCTGAGAGTGCTTACATCCAGTTAGTGAAAATATCTTGTACAAATAAAATCATTGCGTTAGTGAACATATATCGCAACCCTGCGGCAATGACGGGTGTGACATTCTACCAAGGTCAATCCTGACTTTTGAACAACATTCTTAAATGCGTATTCATTACACATACCATCATTGTAGGTTACCTTAATCTTGATTGTTGGCACAGGGATAGAGGCATTAGAGAGGTCCATACATGGTTTTCCTTTATGGAAAATTGAAACTTCTACATGGTCAATGGGGCGGTTTCGGGCGATATACCACTACAACATACTTGGCATAGAGGAAACAGCAGAAGCACCATTGATTATATCTATGTTGAAGCATCACTATTGCAGCATATTCAAACATTGGTTGTAACAGACCAAGAGGAAAGTGATCATAGACTCCTATCATTAACCATTCTGTGGGACTCTGTTCTTCAAATATCCAACTTTTGTCCTCAGGCTATGGTCACTAACACTTAGAGATCTAGAATATACTGGAACCCAGGTAAACTGGCTAAACTTCAATCAGACATAGATCACCACATCTCAGGGAATCTTTCAATTGAATACCCAGATCTGCTCACAGCGTTTTCTAACACCATCATTATCCCGCGGAAAAATGTTATCCAACATGTACATACCTTTGATCCAGCCCTGCGTGCAAGACGTGTGGAATATAGACAGCTTTGGAAAATCCTTAAGCAGTCTAATCCGTTAACGCAACGGAAGGAGCTTAAAACAGCTAAATGCCGTTACAAGAATTGGATCAGTAGTCGGAAATCCCTTATGTTCTATAAAGATAGAGAGCACATGGGGTTAGCGATGGTAAATAAAAACTTGGCCGGCATGTGGCAACTATTAAAAAAACATTCTGTCAACATGCAAGCTGACGCACAGATTAATGGAGTACAAGAACACCAATGGGTTTCCTTATATTCAGATCTTTATACTGATGTTCATTATACCAGCATGTCTCATGTCTCTCGCTCAATGGATAACTGTCAAGTAGTATTTACACAACAGACCATTTACAAATTTATATTACAGGCAAGCTCATCCCGAGCGGCTGGACCTGATGGGCTCAATAACTTAATGCTCAAAACACACCCGACAGAATGGGCTCGGATTTTATACAAACTATTCCAGGAAATCCTAATAGCAAAAAGGGTACCAGCATCATGGCAAACATCGATCATGATCACAATCTTTAAAAGGGGGGATTGTAGTTTTCCTAGTAATTATCATCCAATTGAGCTCTTGGATGCTCCAGGATTTTTTTTTGCCAAACTCATCTTCAGAGATTTTAATGATTGGACTGGGAAATTTCATCTTAGAGATCCATCGCAGGCAGGGTTTGTGGCAGGTTTAGGAACCAACATCAATTTATTATGTTTGAACGCCATTAAAAACCAATGCCAAAAGTTAAAGCAGACCATCTTTTTGCATTTGTTGATCTCAACGCCGCATTTGATTCCATCTCACGCATGATCCTACTCTCTAAACTGAATAGAGATCATTGTCCATCATCTCTTTATGATATAATCTTAGCCTAACATTCTGACACGTCAATAGAAGTCAGACTATCTCTTGCAGGTCTATTATCAAGATCAATTCCCACAGCACGAGGCCTGAAACAAGGCTGTCTCTTGGCGTTTGCAATATTCAATTATTTCATACACGATATATCTTTGATCAAATAATTTCAGACTCACCTAAATTTAATGAACAATCAATAAAAGCACTAATGTATGCAGACGACCTGGTGCTAATTTCAAAAAACACAAATAGGTCTTCAAAAATTGCTTGCTGGTTTCCATTCTTATATCACACACAATGAACTACAGATTAATACTGATAAAACCCAAATAGTGTTCTATTCTCCAAAAAGAGTACACAAGACTGTCTTCATTTGGTTGATCAACAGTATACCTTTGATTGTTATCCCACAGTATATATTTTTGGTCATGGCCTTTGAAGGTCATAGTAATGCCAGGTCTCAAATTGTACAAATTGAGGTGAAGCTAGCCACAGCCATATCCCAGGCGAAAATTATTTTGCATTTTTCAATCAAACCAGCATGGGTGTTCTGCAATATGAAAATAGTATCAAGTATTTTATATGGATTAGAAACCTTATCTGGTGGCACTAATCTCCAATTCGATAAATGGGAAGCAACTTATTGGAAGCAAGTCTTGCATCTTCTTCAATGCATTCCAAACATTTGGCTGAGATATGAGCTGGGGCTGGTCTCCCTTCGAGCGCTCCATCTTTGGTGAGCATGTTCTCTTTTTAGGAAATGTTTGATATCTACAAATCAAAATACCATTCTAAGAACTTTGGCTAATTATCTGCTTTCAACAAAACATGTCTTTGTAACAGAATGGACTCACAAAGTATACCACACATTACCGAGGCCAACGTATCAATCAACGAATTGCTTACCAATCCAGACAAAGTAAAATCAAAAATGTATGAAGTGGATTGGATCAAAACTCTAGATCAATACCTGCATTATAAAAATGGTTCTGTAAACAGATTTTCACCAAAAAAAGAATGCACATTACCAACATATTTTATACGTTCTCCATCTGTTCAATTTCGTTCTGGAATTTTACGTATGAGATTTGAATTATGGCCCACGAACGCGCTCTTGGCCCAAAGTAAGCTCTTACCATCCACAGACATTTTTTGTCATTTTTGTCTAAGTCCAATGATCCCGGAAACATTGGAGCATTTGATCACAGCATGTGTGGTATTATGACCGGCCAGGAAGACCCATTTTTCACCCCACTGTAAATATTTGAGAGACCTAGATCCTTACCAATGTTGGGCGTAAATACTTTCGTCAGCACACATGCCGTTGCAAATTGCAACTATTAACATTTTAAGAAGCCTGGATTTAGACAGTGATGCAAATACCTAGAAACTGTACATGCGACTGTATGCATTTATGTGTTATCTGAATATTTGGTTTTGCTGGTATGTTTTGTTGCTATGGAAAAATTGTAACGTATAGTTTTATACTGTATTTTATTCATATGTCATTATGTTTTATTGACTTATTTATTTTGTCATATATTCTTATGTTTAAAAGTTTTGAAAGGTTGATTAATTTCAGCTAATTCAAATAAAAAAAAAGAGGAGTACTTCTAAATAAACACAATAACATTATTAAGCACTGGACGCAGTAGTGTGATCAGGTCGGGAGGATGTGGGAGAGGGCAAGGGGAGCTCTCTGTTTACGAAGTAAGTGAAGTTTAATCCAAGCTTTGATCAACAGTTGGGCTGGCTTTGAATGTTATGTGAAGTAGGACGAAAGAGCGCAAGTGAGAGGAGGCATAGGAAGGGTATGGGATGATGAGGTTGAGTGCAGAGGAGGAACAGATGGAACATGTTGTAAGCAACTTCAGTTAGTTGTAAAGATCTATAAGGACAAGTGGTTGATATTAAATCGTTGGCCATTTGGGGAGCAACCGGCTGAAAGGTGTGCAAGATGAGCTGGCACTGTGAAGGATGGGTGCTATTTCAATAGGGGAGGAAGAAGTAATCAAGAGTAGAATATATAGGAGGGATAGGTGATGGACAGAAGGAGGTCTGTGGAGGGAGATAGAGGATTTCTGTGAGAGTGTCATGAATTTTAGAGATTTTTGGTGAAATGTAGTGGGCAAAGTCATTGGCAAAAAGGGAGGTGATGGATAGAGAGAAGACAAACATTACAAACATTAGCTGGGGTGATTCTGAAGGAAGGGAGATAGGTTTCCGAAGTAGGAGGATTTGGCAGAGGTCTGTTCATAGGTTAGGGCAGCAAGGGATTCTTTTGTAGGTTAGGGATAGGGTAGGTGTCTGTAATTTACAGGAGATTCATTGGTCACAACACATGTTTGTTTTCAGGGTGTGCATTTTAGAGATGATCCAAGAATAAGTAAAGGAACAAGAAGGTGTGAAGGTGTGAGCAGGATAGTGTTGGCCAAATGGAGTTATAAGTGCACAGTAAAAGTCAGAGAATGCACAGTCAATGGAAGAGGCATGAATAGGGAAAGAGGCAGGAGGGAGGTCCTCACATCATCAAGGTAAGGAGAAAAGGAGTCCTGCCTGAATGTCCTCTTAGTCATTGAAGAGAAGTGAGGAGGAGTAGAAGGTGAAAGGAATAAGATGCTAAGGTGAACAATGGAGCGATCAGCTCGAGAGGAATTATGGAAGAGGTAAGAGGAGGGGAGTGAATTAAAGTGAATGGAAGATCAAGAGAGTTCCGACCATGGTAGGTAGGCTCATCTTTAAGGGAGTAGAGGGAATGGGAGGTATTTAAGTTCAAAGCAGGTGGCTGCCCTTTGGGAGGTTAAAGTTCCTTAGCATGGCAATGGCAAGAACAGTGAGAGTAGTAGGAGGAATGAGATGAATAGTGGCATATTCAAGAGAGAAGGAGTTGATAACATAGGGAGGAGAGGGGCACTGTTGCATGCCTTATTTATAAGGAACACCAGTCCGCCGCCCTTCCCAACAGGTCAGGGGAGTGGATACAGTTTCTAAAACTGCAACTAATTATTACCAGGGAAGCTGAGCACAAAACAGCTTCCAGGAGGGTCCGGAGATCCTGCTCTGATAGTTACAGCTCCAATTAAATACAATATGTTCACAGTCAAGCTCCAAGTTTCAAGTTCAAGATGCCTGCAACAAATGGGGGAGTGACTCAACGATTCACTTGCAATGATTACACCTCAACTCCAAAGCACCCAGTTAATGGCTCCTTGACACAGGACCAAAGTAATCTCTGAGACACTGCCAGGAAGAATTGCAACCTCAGGTAGAATTAGATTGGAACCTTATGAACTAGCTGCCATGCAGCAGTACATCAAGGACCACTTGCAGTTCCAACTCTGCACCATTCTGCTTTGGAACTCATACCATTACCATTCATCTTTAAGCCATAAAAAGGCCTGAGAATGTGTTATTGACAGTACACTCTTTTAGATGGATGAGAAACGTGTGTGAACCCAGGAAATTGAGTCCCAGGCATAATGTCGCAGCAGATCGACTCATTCCTGACATTTCTGAAGAACAAAAAAAGCCTTCTGAAGGCCTGAGGAGACAGGCACTCGTAGACAGTGGTAAGCGTGTGGTGTTGCTGTGTTACTCTGATTATTGAACTATCCTAAGAGACATTACGTGGCTGGAATTCAATGTGGTGTGCTGTATTGACAACCTCTATTGTCATTTCACCCAACTAAATGACCATCTTAATTATGATTTGTGGTGGAAAAAAAATAGAAATAAAGTGAATAAAGAGAAATGAAAATGGAACTAAGCCACCCCCTTAGCAAATATGTTCTCTTTCAGTGTACTCAGTGGGGTTCAATGTGTTAGGTTAAAGCTATGGCTTTGCTACTACTTATTTTCAGCAAGCTTTGAGTCTGCACAAATGAGGATAATGGAAAGGTGCTGTTCAGCCGGAATCAATTGGACCTCATTATGAGTGTGCCTGTGTGGTACTAACGTGTTTGTATTGCCTCAGACCAGCTCGTTACTGCACCAGCACACTCCAAATTTGCTGGTAGGGTGGTGGATTTACCTGTTATAGGGTGTTCTCACAAATAAGCTTATCCCGCGCCCTTGGGCAGCTATAGGGCGGGTTGCTTTTTTTAAACCCCCCCTTTTTTCTTTCACAACACTGCTGGGACCACGCACACCTTTCTAGGATCCTCTATTGACACGGGACACATACTGAGTCCTGTGCATACCTAATTCTCGTTGCCTTAGAGCAAGGGCACAGAAAGAAATAAGCACAAGATGGACCAAACCTTGAGCTTCAGTGAGGAACAAATCAGAACCATTATGGGGGGACCCACTTTTTTCAACATGCAGGGCATGAACCAAACAACTGCAGCCATGGCCTCAAGTGATGACCTATTCAAATTGAAAAAGAAATGTTTCAAAACCGAGCTCCATGGACATTTCTTGAGAGAATATCTCAGAGCAAATCTGGTTCCACTAGGTCTGAACCGGCACTATTCCTGGATGACAAGGAATACATGCTTGGATTTAGTCAGATTTAAACAAAATGCAGCAGAAACCTTATGGTTCTGACAATCACTACAGCTCAAAGAATACATTTGAAGATCAAGGACCCCTTGCCAATGAGCAGGAGAAATTCATTACCAACACCGATTTGGACAACGCAAAGGACAAATTTAAAGAAATCAACAAAAATATGGACTAATTCGTGGCAGAAGCCTTAGAAAATAAGCATAAAAAACTATCAAAGGATATAAGCAATTTTAAGATCAAGAATGTTTACCCTTACCTTGCGACTGACTATAAAGAAAATAAAGATAAAGAGAGGACCCAGAACATAGGGTCAAGGAACATACAAAAGAAGAAATGGGTCTTATTTTCAGACACCTCCAGTTCAGATTCCGGACACGACAACCAACAGCCTTTCTATGGAAATTTTCCATATCCTGGCCAATACCAGGTACAGCCACCTTTTTTAGGATTAGGGGACCCCAGAGGCACACACTGGCGTCCCCCACCAATGCAAATGTATGGCTTTCCGGGTGGAGACAACCGAGAGGGAGAAGGAGATTACAGCAGAGACAGTAGAACAGGACTCCAACACCATTCCCATCTTCAATATCTCAGGCTTTATTTAGACCAAAGGCGAAATTAGCATCCTCTCCAAAGGGCTTTCCTTTGTCCCCACCAACCCTACCAATTGGTTCAATATTGACTCAGAACTAAGAAGTTTCTTTTCGGAAGAGCAGACTGAAATCATACTTCCAAGAAGTAGGCAAAACATCACAAAAAATCGACACAGGACTTAGACACAAATCTACATTCTGCCCCGCAGAATCAGAAGTGGCACCTGCCATTATCACATTTGAAAAATGAGGACTATGGGAAGTTCAGAAAATGCAAAAGACATACCTTAACCAATGAGGAACGCAAAGCACTCACAATTCTGGCTGGAAATAAGGATATTGTCATCAAGTCAGCCGACAAGTGGGGTGGCATAGTGATTCAGAGTTTGGAACAGTATCAGGATATGGTGACCACATTACATTACTGGATGATACAACTAATTATAAGAAATTGAAGAAAGATCCCACTCTAGAGATTAAAAAACAAATACAGGAGTTAACAACATACGCTCTGGAGCACCAATGGATCACGAAAAAGGAAGAGGAATTCCTTAACTCGTCAGATGGACGAACACAAGCATTTTATGCACTACCAAAAATTCACATGGACGCTCAAAAGCCCCCGGAAGACCCATAGTCTCCGGATGTAGCTCGATTCTCAAACCAATATGCAAATTCATGGGCTATTTCTTGAAACCTCTTAGTCAACAAACTCCAACCTACCTGAGGGACAGCATGGCCACCATCCTGTGTTTTGAGAATCTGCAGTACAATCCAGCTTCCAGTCGTCTGACCACCATGGATATTAACTCATTATACACTAGTATCCCTCAGACGGAGGCAATTGAATGCATTCGGAGCTACCTAGCCCACCATAAGACACAGAGAAGGGACCCCACCAATTTCATCATTGAATTATTAGAACTAGCCTTGAACAAAAATGTTTTCTCTTTTAATGGGTGCTTCTATCTGCATACCTGCGGGACTGCAATAGGGGCAGCATTTGCACCCAGTTTAGCCATAATTTTTATGGCGGAATTCGAGAGGACATTCGTATTGGACCAATCTAATCCCTTTCTCAACAACATCAGTAATTGACGAAGGTATATCGACCATGTTGTTTTCATCTGGAAGGGAGACCTGGACACTTTGTTAAATTTCCAAATCTGGATTAACTTGTGCCACCCATCCATTTGTTTCTCATTGGAATCAGATCCCAACAACATCAATTTTCTTGACCTTAAAATATAAGTAAAAGACAACCATCTGCTCTGCTCTCTCTACAAGAAAAACACTGAAAGAAATTCCTTACTCCGTTATAAGAGCTGCCATCCACGCAATCTCAGAGACAACCTGCCCTATTGGCAATTTTTGCGCATCAGACGCAACTGTACAGAGTAGAAGGATTTTCGGCATCATGGTTCAGAATTACAAGAAAGATTATTGAACCGGGGTTGTCCCAGAAAACTAATTCCCAGCAACTACAAGAGGGCACTAAATACTCCCCGTGAGGCTTTAATACACCCCAAACCAAGGATTGAGAAACAAGACAAAATGACCTGCGTAACCACGTTCTGTCAAGCCATATGTTATGACTCAGGTTGTACCACCCCTCTACACCAATAAAAGATACAGGTTGGTATTCAAAAGGATACACGAGGAGTCATCCCTGATGTACAGAATGATCTGAGGTAGAACGACATCCGTCAATGTGAGACCTTCCAACTAATGTCACTCTCTGACTAGTTAATGTAAACAGCCAAAGGGAGTAATTAGTGGAAAGGGCGTGTAAGGACCAAAAAATACACCAGTCTGTAGATAGAAAATAAGGAATTACATTAGGAACTGATCTACCACCAAGGAAGTAGCAAATCATCTTTTTATGATACACTAACCTCTATTTCAGGACAGTCACAGGTGGAATCCAGATTAGTCACCAGGTAATCCAAGGAAAAACGACCAAAAAGGATGTTAGTAGAGGGAACTAACCCGGACGGAGCTGTCACAACCCTCAACCCTGATCCCCACTGGCAAGCCCATTGGCCAGGTGGAATCAGGGCTCGGATCACTAATAAGGCCTGGCATCCACTTCTCAGGCCCTCTTGGGGCCAGTCGTGGCGCCTTTGGCACCAGGCTCATCAGTAAGGAAAGACATCTGCTTGAGGAACTACTTTATTTAGGCTTTCAGCCAACATGGAGGCATCCACATAGCTTGATTCCTACAACCAAGCTATGCAGTCTAGTGTTTTGGGTGTGGTGGCCTAGGGACTACTTTACCTGGACTACTTTACAGTGTCTATTTAAACCACACCCGAACAAGACAACACGCTTCGCGTTACTTTGCTTCTAGCAACGTGATGCTCACCGTGTCCAGCTTTCTCACGAGCCTGGTGAATTCCGGACCTGCAGAAAAACCAAGAACATCGTTAGCAGCAGAATCTTACCTGCATTCATCATCCTTCACTGCTCGCAGCTCCTGAGCAGCTCTGTTGGTGGAGTTCACCGCCCGGATCGAAGGACCTGAGAAAAGGAGGAAGACATCATTAAAGGAGGTAGTGGAGACATTACAACCACAAAGCACTTAAAGACTTACCTGGTTGTATGCTTTTCGGCCGGCATAGCTCTGGAACTCCATCTGCACTGGGAACTCACTGCGACCTACAAAAAGAGAAAAGCACAGGTCAGTGAGGACAAGAAATCACTGTGCTACGCAAAGCGCCTCCTTACGGCATCATAGCGCTATAGCACACCATCATCTCCCAGTGAGAACCAGCATATCCATTTCTCCAAGCGGACACTCCGCGCTCCTAGGGAGATAAAAAAAGAGACATTTAGAACAGAGAAAAGGCATGCAAGAATTATGACGCCATCAATCGCAATAAGACCTACCTGAAAGAAACTACAAGGGCAGCAGACAGTGAAGTAACTGGACCGCCCGCGGCCACAAAAGACAACGCGCCCCTGCCCAGAGAGCAGGACGGAGAGCCCACCGATTCCTACAACCAGGTGAGAAGAGAACCTGGAGGGGCTGGAAACACAAGGGAGGTGGGGGAAAACTTACCTTGGTCGCCCAGTCCTAATATAGTCTTCATTTCCAGGCAGAATCCCATCGACACCAAGACCACACCAGGGAATCATTGGGAAGGGCACCAACGACCAACTGGCT
This sequence comes from Ambystoma mexicanum, assembly GCF_040938575.1. NCBI lineage: Eukaryota > Metazoa > Chordata > Amphibia > Caudata > Ambystomatidae > Ambystoma > Ambystoma mexicanum. The sequence goes on along the minus strand of NC_090933.1, from coordinate 971,783,074 downwards.
TGGTGGCGTCCCCGTGGATACCAGGTGAGCTTAACAGGAACGAGGGCCACACTAGAGTCGGGTTGGTGCACACAGGATAGCGTCCGAAAGTTCAGTGCACGAGTCCTGAATGGAAGCCAAGCCAAAAGATGTAATGGAATTGTAATGTACAGTTCTAGGTAGTGATTGTCTGAATAGTACCCCTATTAGGAATGACTGAAGTAGTCGGAATTTGCAAGGTGATTCAAAATACCAGATGCCCTGGATAGTGGAGATATCGCTATCAGGCTGACTGGAATAGCGGTTGCCACTATACAAAAACAGGATTGCCAATTGTAGAAATAGCCTGCTCCTATGTAAAAATGGAGCGGAAATGAGGCATGGAGGACCAAAGAGTAACGCAGTGCAAGGCTGCTCCAAGGCAGGAACTGGAGTGGGTAACGGGTAAATTAAACTGAAGGACTGCTGATGAACACGGTACCAAGCGGCTCCGTGGCGGGACTGGAGCGGGTAAGTAATTCTGAAGAACCGCTGATGGAGGCGGCACCAAGCGGCTCCGAGGCGGGACTGGAGCGGGTAAGAAAATCTGAAGGACCGCTGATGGACACGGTACCAAACGGCTCTGAGGCGGGACTGGAGCGGGTAAATAAAAATGAAGGAACGCTGATGACTGCGGTAAGGTTGAAGCCGAAAGAGAATAAAACTCAAACTTCAAAACTCTGGAACGCGAGGTATCCAGTAACGATTAGAAGCATCGTTACCCTGGATACGTCACGTTATAAAGAATCACATGACCACTCACGACTAGCCAAGGGTGTCATGTTAGCAAAGCGTATCACGTGATGTTACATGCAGCTGTAACAACCGTAAACAGTGTAGATAGAACCGCACGTGAAAAGATGTAGTACTATGCACTTAAAAACGTGTTTAATGGAAACGTTTCCCTGGCACCTTCCCAAAGAGTCTCCACTGTGTGTAAAAAGGCCTGGCAGTCCTAAGGGGTGTCTGGGCAGATAAGAACAGCCTATTGGGAGTCCTCCGTGTAGCAACTGGTGTGGAAGCAGATATACCGGGTTGGCCTGGGTTGGCAGGCATGACACCACAACACAGATTAAACAGATAATCAAGAAATGTAGGCCTATCCTGCAATTGAAAATCACTGATGAACCCTACCCACGCATGGCACTCAAACGTGCTAAAAAATCTAAAAGACCAACTTACCCATGCAAGACTAAAGCTGTTTCGGTACTAAGGTTAGGTCGGAACCTTAGTACCGAAACAGCTTTACTCGACCTGAAGATCCAAATAGATGCTTTTAGAGAATCAGGCAACCTCTGTTTACTCATGCTACTAGACCTATCAGTGGCCTTCGACCTGGTCAACCACGAAAAACTCTGTGCCACCTTAGCTAATAACTTCAACCTGTCAAACAATGCCACAGACTGGATCAAATCTTTCCTCGCAGATAGGACCTCTAGAGTGGCCATCGGTAAAGAATCAGCTGACCCCTTACCAGTTCCCTTGGGTGTCTCACAAGGATCCTGCCTATCACCCACTCTCTACAATGCTTACACTAAGCTTCTTTTCGCAGCTCTGGATGCTATGGGGGTCAACTACATCAACTTTGCAGACGACACCCAAATCCTCATCCCCCTCACTGGCAACCACGAGCAAGACACAGTATCTATCAACAAAATCTACTTGTTAATACAAAACTGGATGGCCAACAACAGCCTCTGTCTAAATGATGACAAACCAGAGTTACTAATACTAGGATCATCATCTAAAATCAACTCCCTAGAGACTGCCTACTCAACCTTCACCATTGATGGCACTACAATGCCAGTACTCAAACAAGTGAAGACACTTGGCATTTATTTAGATGCCTCCTTGACCATGACCAAACAAGTCAGCACCCTAGCTTCCTCCACCCCCTACGGGTCCAAACTCATCTCCCTCAGCCACAAATTCCTTACTGCCAAAAACTGTGTTACATTAGCAAGAGCACTTATACTCTCAAAGCTCGATTATTGCAACATCCTCTTTCTAGGCACATCCAACACAAACTTAGTCAAACTCCAATTGATGCAAAATAAAGCCCTCCAAGCGGCACTCTGCATAAAGAAATCCGACTACATTACCAACATCAGAAGAGAAAGCCATTGGCTCCCTATCAAAGCTAGAATACTCTTCAAAACCCTCAGCATCACCCACAAATGCATTACAATTAATGCTCCAAAATACTTCCTCAACGCAGTCACCAAGAAAAATCACACCAGACTCCTCACTTCGAACAACACTGAAAATCTAGAAGACCAACGATATAAAAGGGAAATAGCAGGAGGGAGCAGTTTCAAAGTACTCGCACCCAGGCACTGGAACGCCCTCCCTACCAACATCAAAAATGAAACTTCCTTCCCACAATTCAAAAAACTCCTCAAAACCTGGTTATTCAATCAGTTCTAATACATACACTCCACCTGACTAGCATAGGCTTAAGTCCTTGCTTCTTGTATACATTTGTACATAAGTTTGTTACCAATTGGTTGTACTAGTTCAGGCATCTCTGTGCCTGATCCCAACACTGTTTCCTGCCACTGTCTGTAACTACGCTGTGATACCTCCGGGTCCTGGGCGTATAACAAATGTAATAAAATAAATAAATAAAACCACACCTCGGAATACCCTATGGAACTCATGCAATCTGACGGGACATCAACCATGTGGGACCTGCTCCATTTGCAGGTACACTGTGAAGATGAAACACTTCAATGTGCTGGGTAAGGAATGGACACTGACATTTTTCCAATTGCAAAAGCTCAAATGTCATATACATCATTGAATGCCCATTTGGGCTGAGATATCTTGGGCAGACCAGCAGACCCGTACACAAGCGGATAGTGGAACACCAGTCACGGATTAGATGTAGGAATCACACAGCCCCATCACACTACTTAGAGTACCAACATAACCATGACGACATCAAATGGTGGGTGGCAGAGAAGGTATAAGGGAATACCAACATTGCAAACTCCCTTAACCACAAAGAAGCCTGATGGGTGTTTTAGTTGAACACTGTAAGTCACGGTCTGAAAGAGACCAATGTTGCCAACCCTGTTTTCTAGTATACAGGCTCTAACTATATTCACTGTACTTGATTGACATGCCTTTGCAAGGCTAGTGACAACGGGTTTGTCTCAGGCGGAGGGTGGGGTGTTGTACATTGGCTTGATGGGTAGACCTTGTTTAAGACTCATGGTGCAACCCCCCTTGTTTGTAATGTACAGGCTCCAACTGGACTGATTGCACTTGGCTGACATGCCTCTACAAGGCCGGTGACTATGGGCTATATTCAGGAGGATGTGGAGCCATCATGCATTGTGTATGTACATATCTGGTTCAAGTGCCCCAGCAATTCCTCTGTGTCGATACATTATCACGCGATCTGCCCATATATACATTTGGGCTGTACACTCCGGGCTGCAGCACAATGCACGCTGTGCAGATTCTGCACCGATCTATAAATGCTGCTCCATGCATTTGTAGGGCTTGTGGTCTTCCACTTATCACACATGCTCGATTTTCTGAGTACTGATCCTCATATTACGGCCATATCCAGAGCTTGGGTCATCCTTCGCCCTAGGGCTGAGACTGTTCCAGCCTTCCTAGTCCCACCCGGTATACTATATCAGGGGGCTTGGCTGTAGCATTAGACCCGATTACCAGCCTCTTGTCCTCCCTTGTTCCTCTGTTCATTTTTCACAACATTGAGTTTCTGCCTCTGCAGTTGCGCAGCTACGGCGCCACTTCACGGGCGACATTGCAACATGAAAACAAGTCATGTTCAGCCCTGTTCTTCCTTGTTTCCACAGCGCATGCGCGGGCTGCACACTGATGCGTTCCAACCATTGCACATGTGTAGCAACATTATGCATTTACGGTCACCACGACAACCTACATACAGCACGCAACTGTTGGCGTCCTTCTACACCACAGCTCACACGTCCTTGATTTTCAAGACCAGCACACGCGTCAGTGAGTACACACCATTTCTGACAAGATCTTAGCTGATGGACTCTCCCAACCATGTCTTGACGCTTTGCAGGAAGGGTGAGGGCCAGACATTCCAGCTGGGCCCCCATGCGGGCTACTCAGTGTTGCATTGATACGCCTGTCTCTATTCTGTTCCTTTGCGCCAACAGCCAAGGTATCCATTTTAACTTTGACCATATATGGCTTACCCATAGGTAGATTTCTACCTCTGGCACCATACCCTCCATTTTGAGCGCTCCAGGGCTCGAGAGCCCAGTCCACCCACTCCATCTACAGTATTTACATGATACAAGTAAGTCCCTGGCACGATGATTCCTTCATGGTCCACCAGGGTAGATGGGTTACACTACTAACAATGAAGTATCCGGACCAACTCCATTACTTGTTTTCTTTTTTTCTGCAGATGCTTCCGGTAACCATTTAGCTGGGACACGCCCGCTTGATTAAAGCACCTGCTGGGGCACACAGCACTCAACATTGGGCCCCTTTTCTGGGCTATCCACACGCCCTGGCTGTCAGCCTTTGTCTGACCAGCACCATATTTCCAAGAAGGTCCTCTCTCCAGGTGTGTGTTGCTCACCCAGTTATTAACACACCTTCAACATTTCTATCCACCACTATGTTTTATGAAACCTTCCCATTCTTTGGCAGCCCTTGGTTTGTCTTCGTCCCCAAGACGACCTCATGTTTTTAATAGTGTGTGCTCTTTCTTTGTAGAGCGACATCCGTAGGTCTAGATGAAGGTAGGATTGTGACACAAAACAACGTGTCAATCAATATAATCGTCCTTGTTGTGTCTTCTCGAATCCAACGCGAGCAGCGGCGATGAGCTTTTCTGCAATGCATGAGGCAGTAGCGGCCTGGAAAGGTGCTCATGCGCTGCCCACGCGATAAGAAACAGCCCTACACCAATTTTTGGAACCCCTGCAGTCTTTACCACCGAAGAGGACTGCAACACATCCAGTGACCACAGCATTAGTGGTTACAGGATGGACACTTAAGCACAGAGTGCAACAAGGTACCAGAGCTCCAGCACCACCACTGCACAGTGGATAAGGTATGTCAACCATCTGTCCAAGTCAGGTTTGCGACCTCTGACCCCGTTGGGAGGTGCCTGTGCGACCTGTGAAGATGTTGGATAGTGATGGAGAAGCAACAGCAGCACATACGGTTGTACGTAGACAACAGGGTTCACTACTACCTATGCAAGAATTTGACACTTTGGGTCCTCCTTCAAAGTTGGGCCCAAAATGGCTGTTGTGGATAAAAAAATTGGACATGTACTTCACCGCAACTGGAGAAACCAATGACGATGCCAAAAGGGCGACTCTTCTCTACTCAGCAGGGATGGACGTTCTTCGCATTTACAAGTCCCTAAATTTTCAAGTGGTAACTTATGATGCTGTTAAAACTGCCCTCAAGAACTATTTTATTCCTCTATCTAATAGATTTCTCTTCTGCGGCGAAAAACAGAGGGAAGATGAATCACTTGACCAATTCTACGCTTGTCTGCGGCAGATGGCTACAACCTGTAGATGGGACAATGAAGATGTCATGGTCTGGAATCAAGTGATCCAAGGATGCAGCTCAGGCAAGCTACGCAGACAAGTTTTGCGAGAGCCAGGTTGGACTTTAGTCCAGATTCTAGACAGCAGAAGAATATATGAGCTGGCTGAGTCGAGAGGGGCAAAGATGGATGCAGCGGTGCGCCCTGGCAAGCCAGAAGAAGCTTTTGCAGTGGGGAGGCAGACGTCGTCAAAGGCTCGGTGGGTCCAGAAACATCCATTTGCCAGTACTGCGGATATGACCTACCACACTCTGAAGACTGTCCCGCCAAATCGAGGGTGTGTCGAGCTCCTACGCCAATTGCGATACAAAGGGGACTGGCCAGGACGAGTGGCAGTAGTTCTAGGAGGCAACGGAGCATTGCGACGTTGGAACAAGATGCACAACGTCTCAACATTCCGGAGGAAGAAGAGGAGGAAGATGAGGTCTTCTTCATTTCGAATCTAGCAACAGGGGCAAGGAAAAAGAGGCAGCCCAAGTGTGTTGGCGACATTCAAGGCGTGCCAACACAAGTACTGATAGACACGGGAGCCTCTGTTTGTGTGCTTGCCACCAAAAACACTACGAATCGATCCCAGGACCACCACAACTGGACGTATCCACAGCAAAGATCTTCACTTTTGGCGGAGACACTCCACTTCCAATTCAAGGGGTGTTTGTGGCACCCGTTTCCAAGGGGGCTAAGACCATCAAAGCCAGATTTTTTTGTCACCGACGTCAGCCCGCACTCCCTGCTCAGCTGTGCGGTGTTGGAGGCATTAGACATTGTACATTTTGCTTTTGAAGTTGATCAGGTAGACATTGAGCAACTGCTGGCCAAGTTCTCTGGCATTTTTCAAGGAGTGGGCAAGTTAAAAGCTCCCCCAGTGCGATTACACATTGACGACACCATTCGACCCACGGCGCTCAAACTTCGACGGATCCCGTTCTATCTCAGGGAACAGGTGGAGAAGGAACTTCAATTGCTATTCCAAATGGACATCATTGAAAGGTTGGAAGGATCAACGCACTGGGTCTCGCCCATAGTCGTAGCCCCCAAGCCAAAACAACCAGGAGTGGTACACATCTGCGTGGACATGCAGCTCCCGAATGCTGCAATTAAATGAGAGAGACACATTACACCCACCCTCGATGATATTATAGGGGAATTACAAGGCGCCAGAGTATTCTCGAAGTTGGATCTGAGGTCGGTCTACCACCAGATTGAGCTCCACCCAGACTCGAGATACATCACAACTTTTACTACACACGAGGGCCTCTATCAGTTTAAGCGCCTGAGCTTTGGCATCTCATCTGCGGCGGAGGTCTTCCAAAATGCCATCAGGGGAGCACTGACAGGACTAAAAGGCGTTCTGAATATGAGTGATGACATTTTGGTTTTTGCCGAATCTGAGGCAGAACACATGAAAAGACTGGAACACACTCTAAGGCATCTGAATGAGTTGGGGCTCACTTTACACCACGAAAAGTGTGAATTCTTCAAAGACAAAATTGGTTTCTTTGGCTTCATCTTTCATGCCAGCGTGGTATCACCCGATCCTGAAAAGGTCAAGGACATTCGCGAGGCCATGGCACCCCAATCCCCAACTGAGTTACGCAGCTTCCTGGGGATGGTTAACTACTGTGGGCGTTTCATCAAAGGACTGGCATCCCTGTCAGAACTCCTCAGAGCACTAACCAAGAATGAGGCCATCTGGGTGTGGGACAGGAAAGAGCAGGAGGCGTTTCAGGAAATCAAAAATGCCCTGTCTGATCGAGATACCATTGTGTATTTTGACCCCACCGCAGAGTCTGAGATTGTCGTTGATGCTAGCTCAGTCGGACTGGCGGCTGTCCTTATGCAAGCGGACAACAGAGGTGACATGCGCCCCATTGCGAGCAAGGCTCTCACGGACATGGGGCTGCCGCCATTTTTGTTTATACATCTTGGGCAAACCGGTCATGGTCATGACTGACCACAAGCCACTCCTGCCCATCCTAGCAGGAGCATTGTCTAAACCACCCCCCAGAATAGAGCGATGGATGCCAGCTCTCATGGAGTACCGGGTCAAGCTGGTGTACAGGCCTGGGACCAATAATCCGGCAGATTATCTGTCTCGCCACCTGAACTATAAGAGGGCAGATCAGCCCAATGAGGTGTTCGACTGTCAAGGGTTAATATGCCACGTGGTAGAGAGTGCTATGCCGGATATGTCACGTGGTAGAGAGTGCTATGCCGGTAGCTCTGTCCAGGATCACCATAGCGACTGAATCGTCAAACGATGAAGTATTCCAAATCATCAAAACAGCAGTGAGAAGCGGTGATTGGAAAGAGGTACTTCAGAACAATTTCAGGTGGCATGAGGGAGCACAGAAGGATCTTCAGGCGCTCTGGAGGGTGAGGGACGAACTTTCGATATCAGAATATGGGCTACTGCTGCGGGGAAGGCAGATTGTTATTCCTCAAACCCTGAGAAATCGCGTCCTGAAACTGGCACATGTAGGGCATCAAGGGGTTGCCAAGACAAAGGCGAGGCTCGGGCCTAAGGTATGGTTCCTGGACCTAGAAAGCCGGGTAGAACTATATGTGAAAAGATGCCTACCGTGCCAAGCAGCGAGTCTGTTGGAGAGGGCTCCGCCCACCAGCTCTATGGAACGGAGTGAGAAACCCTGGGGTACTGTCCACGTTGACTTTGGATTGACGGGGAGGAGCATGTATTTCTTGGCGGTGGTTGACCAGTGGTCAAGATACCCAGAGGTGGAGGTAGTTGAATCCACAGCAACCGGCCACACCACCAGGGCCCTAGACAGAATGTTTGCAGCCCATGGTTTTCCCGAAATTCTGTGTTCAGACAGTGGGCCCCCATTTATGGGCAGCCAGTTTGCTCAATACTTGAGAGAGAAAGGCATCCAACACCGGAAGGTCTCGCCCCTCTGGCCTCGGGCCAACGGGGAAGCTGAAAGACTAATGCAGACTTTGAATAAGGTGTTGAGAATATCGGCAAGTGGAGGGGAAGACCTACAGCAGAAAGTGGTTGAGTTCCTGAGAGAATACAGGACCACGCCAGGGGTCTACAAAACAAGGAGGTAGCAGTAGGTGACTCGGTGTTGGTCAGGAATCGCCGCCCGGAAGGAAAGCTGTCACGTTCGGGATCGCGCATGCGCGTTCTTAATTAAGAACATCCGTGCGGCAATTGCCGCCGGGACTCCGGAAGACACACACGTATGTCCTGAGTCTCCTTGAGTGAATGTGCGTGTGTGGCAGTACGGGGCGGCCCGAGGTACGGGCTCGCCCATAACATCTGTTATGCTCTTTGCTATATTCATGACTGTATGAACTTTGACTTTCGTACAAATGTATTGTTTTGATTTTTTTGTTGTTTTTCTTTAAAAAAAAAACTGAAAATGTCCTCAATAAATAATGCCCACTAAGTGGAACAGTGGCATGCTAGAGTTGTATCCCTTGGTTGGTGCTCGTTATGCTAATATCATTTGCCATGGGTAACTAATCTGAACATCCAGGGCAATCACAGGGTTCCAAGTTCTTGTCTGCTCAGAAGCTATTTTATCAAATACCTCATCCTTTCTTCCATGAAGTTGCACCAGAATTAGAAGTGTGCCTCTAAACATTGCAAGCGAAGGCCAGACCCCTTTTGTTTACCAGCTGGCAATACCTCTGCCACTGTACTTAAAAAGTATAACATCTAAACACTATAGGTTTGTTCTCACATGGTTCTGGGTTGGGACTGTTGCCAATTAGAATGCAAGCTGGCAATTGGGGCGCAATGTTGGAAGTGAATGAAGGATAACATGTTTCTGTGTCAGGCTTGTGAGAATTTCAATACTTTGTGGTCTTTTGCATGTTATTCAAAGATGACAGGAGTAAAACATTAGTTCAAGCATGACAGACGTTTCAAACTAGAAATTAAGGAGTCACACTTTTTCAACGTTTAGCGCAGCCTGATATATTCACTTGCTTTCTGGTGGCTGCATTTTCAAACTACATTGAATATAGAAACATTCTGAAGTCAGCTGATTACATTTTTTTAATTTTGTATTTGTATAAGGTTTATTCAAACCTTTACAAAACATCAAGACAAGCATTTAAAAACATCAAGATAAGCATTTAAAAATGTTTTCACAAAATACCAAAACATCTCTACCTCCAATACAAACAGAGTGGAATTTGACATTATAAGAGAAAGAGAGAAAACGAAGATATTGAATACAATACTCATTGTACTCAAACATTGCATAAGTCATTTCCCACTCCTGACAGAATAACAAACTTTACTATACATTATAAATTTAAGCTTTTCATGAATCCAGATAGGGCAAAGCCCTCATGAGGGGTTTGGATATTCAGGCATCTTTTCCATGCCCACTCCTCCTCATACACAATGGGGTTGACTTTTAGAGGTTCCAGATATTTTACCCTGAGTGGATGTAGGGTCACACACTCCATAACCAAATGTTTTAAGGACTCCTCATAGTCCAAGCAGAACCTGCATCTAGCAAGATCTGCAGAAATCAATCCTCTTCTGACCAAAATGTCTCTAGTAGGAAGGACATTCCATCTAGCTCTACTGACAGTACCTCGATATGATCTGTCTGGGAATTGTAAAATAACCTTCGTGGGGGATCCACGGGCTCTATGTTCATGGTTCAAATGCACTAATGAAGGATAAGAATGGAATGTATCTATAGTTTCACACCAATCGAGATTGAATAGTGCATCCTTTACAGACATAGGATTACAAATCAAAGTCTCAGTTGACATCCCAATCTTTTCTAATATGGCCTCTGAACGGTCCCTTAAAAAAACCAATGTACTCGAGAGATATAGATTTTTATCTGATAGATAGTACAATGTGTTTGGCACAGCGGTTTTAATTTTTGAGTACTGAGTTATACAGGCCCAATGTACCCGAGCCCACATTGAAATAATACCCAGTTCGAACCTAATTGCAGAGATCGGGATAGCATTCGGCATACCCAACAGTCTTCTCCAAATGCGGCCCTCAATGCGATTCAATATATCGCTCACTCTCTCAGGAAGCAATTCAGGCCATTGATTAATTTAGGTATAATTTTCCTCTCATAGAATATCAAAGCAGGCTTCAGAGAAAGTTTGCCAAACTTTCGATCGATTGTGACCACCTGCGCGTCTAACAATTTTGCCTTATGTAAAATAGTTTTGATTAAAGCCTTAGAGCCAGGCTAGGCAGAGATATTGAAACCCAAATATCGCACAGACTTAACCACTTTCAAAGGAGTCTCACCCAATTTACCAATATAACCTGATGTCTTGACCTTCGCTTTTCTAAAGGACAAAATTCGAGTTTTAGAAGGATTAATTGTTAAACCATTGGTTTTAGCATATGCTTCAAAATTACTCAAAGACCGTTGCAGCCCCACCTTGGTATTATCAAAAATCAACAGATCATCAGCATATGCTAACCAAATAATTTTGTCCTTGCCGATCTTGGGGGCCAGGAGTCCTTCTTTGGCAAGTGAGATGGCTACATCCGAAAAATATTGGTTGAACAGCCAGGGTGCCAATGTGCAACCCTGTCTGACCCCCTGAAACGATCTTATTCTCCTTGAAAGATCTCCCCCTTGATTCAAACGAACCCAGACCCCACAGTTCTCATAGATCCCACTGATTAGTCTCAGGAGCCCTGCAGGTAGTCCCCAACCCACCAATTTTAGCCACAGTAAACTTAGCTGTGTAAGCCTCAGACTATCTTCGCAGCAAGGAACCATTGTAAGTCACCCAAGTTATTTATAATTAACAAGCCTAGCTGCTCCTTGGCAAAGAATCGTTTGAGATCAATATTTCTCAACCTCATGTTCTCATAACTAGTATTTGTTTGCTACTTTTGCCAGGTTGCTTGAGGCAAAGGCATCTCCGATTGGATTTGGTGAACCTTTGTAAAGGATGACTGGGATTTAAGGCTGAACCCACATCCTGTGTATTTGCATGGGATGAAGCCTGGGAAAGTTTGAATGTGCAACCTCGTGATTAGGTGGACACCAAATGTTTGAACAGATTTTGTATGATTGGAGGCTGAGCGCAAACCCAGCTTTCAATATTTTAAGATGTGTTAAACTGCACCTTTACTTTGACAATCACTTGGACAAGCAGCAGGTAGTAATCTGAAATTTTCCCAAGATCACAAAATGGTGAAGCTCTGTTTAGATCATTTTTTTCTATCCTTCAGAAAATCCAAAGGGCACTGTGCTCGGCAGTAATCTCCTGTTGACGTCACAGCACCAGCTTGGTTGAAAGCTGCCCAGACACCTCTGCTCCCAGAAGATGCCTGGCTGCTTGCCCTGCATGTCTTAGACATATAGTTCGAATGAGTGTGGAAATCGAATGAATCTCTAGATCGGATGAGTGTGTAGAATGGATGAACATGTCGAGCGGATGAGTGTGTAGAGCGGCTGGGTGTATAGAGCGGACGAGCGTGTAGCGCGAATGAGTGCGTAAATACGGAGAAGCGAGTAGAACACAGGACTGCATAAACCAGATGAATGTGCAGAACGGATGAGCGTAAACCAGATGAGTGTGTAGAACAGACTAGTATGTGGAGCGGATGAGTATGTAGAGCGCATTAGTGTGGCTAGCGGATGAATACGGTAGTGCGGTGAATGTGTAGATCGCCAGGCAAATGAATGTATAGAGCGAACGAGTGTATAGAGCGCACGAGTGTATAGAGCGGACGAGTGTATGGAGCGGCCGAGTGTATGGAGCGGCCGAGTGCCTGGAACGGCCGAGTGCATGGAGCGGCTGAGTGTATGGAGCGCCCTAGTGCTTAGAACAGATGAGGGTATAGAACAGATGAGCGTATAGATGAATATATAGAACAGGATATTGCTGTTGATTGCTTGAACACACAAGTGCTTAAAGCGGATGAGTGCGTAGAGGAGATGAGTGCGTGGAGGGGGACGAGTGCGTGGAGGGGACGAGTGCGTGGAGGGGGATGAGTGCGTGGAGAGGGACGAGTGCGTAGAGGGGGACGAGTGCGTAAAACAGGTGAAGGCATAAAGCAGATGAGTACCTGGAGCGAACGAGTGCCGGAGCGGGTGAGTGCATGGAGCGGGTGAGTGCATGGAGCGGATGGAGCGGATGGAGCGTGTAGAGGGGGATGAGTGCATAGAGGGGGACGAGTGCGTAAAGGGGGACAAGTGCGTAAAACAGGTGAAGGCATAATACCGTGTGGGCATAAAGCAGATGAGTACCTGGAGCGAACGAGTGCCGGAGCGAACGAGTGCCCAGAGTGAACAGACGTGTTGTGTAGAGCCGACGAGTAGCCGATTGCATCCAGTACTGATGAGTGCGTAGACAGGATGAGTACGTAGAGCTGCTGAATGCGTAGAGCGTGGGGCAGACAAGGGTGCATGCGTGGGGCAGACAAGGGTGCATGCGTGGGGCAGACAAGGGTGCATGCATGGTGCAGACAAGAGTGCATGCGTAGTGCAGATAAGAGTGCATGCGTGGGGCAGACAAGAGTGCATGCGTGGGACAGACTGGAACATGAGGGGCGGACTGGAATGCGAGGGGCGGAATAGAACGTGCGGGGCTGGCTGGAAGGCATGAGTGTGTGGAGCGGACCAGAGTGTAGAGACCAGACTGGGATGCATGGAGTGAATAGGAGCGCACAGAATAGACTGGAGCGCATAGAATTGCATGGCGTATATAGTACGGTTGGAATACAGAGAACGTTTAAAAGAGCATATAACCCATCATATCACACCACCACGCTTACTCTCTCCTTTACATCACCACTCAACTAGAACACAGAGATACTATGACACCATTCGGTATAACTGTTCTCATACCAACATCCGCCGCTTACTCCACATCATTCTAAGTAAACACTGCTGGTCTCACACCCCCAGCCAGGCGTTCTCCTCAGGCCTAACGCAGCCACATCCATTCTGGATAAATCCTGCCAGAACAAACACATTCTCATGATCTCTCAACCACCACACCTACCGCTAAGAAGAAACATAACATAACATAACACAACCTGCCCCGGTCGACCCGGTAAAACGTGGCCGTCAGGTCAATTGAAGCCATATACGTGCAACCACCTGCTGTTGACCATGCCGCCTCTTGTACACACTTCAGGGCAAGCCCGTTAACATTGGTCAAATGACCCCTTCTAAAACCCGTCTGGAATTGATCCAGTGGGTGACTCCTGAGAGCCCACTCCTCCAAGTGTGACAGCAGGAAGGAAGAACATTTTTTACAGTCCGCATCAATTAACAAAATCGGACGATAGTTAACCGGATCAGTCCTGCTGCCACACTTTAAGAGTGGGACAACATGAGCTGTGTTCCAAGATACAGGGGTTACCCCTGAGGACAGTATATCACTGAACTCCAGGCACAACAACTGGGCCCACAAATTAGGATTGTCCTTGAAAGTGTTATTTGTTAGGCCATTTGGGCCTGGAGCCCTTGAATGCTTACATCTAGCGATCAACTTTAAGATGGTTTCCACCTCAACTTGTGGATCCCACCTGTCCTCTCTAGTCAGGTCCAAAACTAATGGTGGAGGACTTCCCAAATCTATTCTCCAAGAACTTGAGCCATTATTTTTCAGAAATCAAGTTCAACTGGCAAGTTATATAGTTTGGGTCCTGCCCATTAACCAAGTACCAAAATGCACTTGTATCTGCCCCATTTACGGTTCCAAGCATCTTTTCTGAATCTTTCTGAAGTATTGCAGATTTAATAGATTTACAATAGTTCTTATATGATTGCTTAAGTTTCCCAATTTTCTTTCTGCGCAGTGCCTCGTCCTAATTAGTGCTCTGAATCTACTTCACTGTTCTCCGTAACTTCTTTTTTGCAGATGCTACATCAGTATTGTAACAGTGGGCATGCCTAACTTGGCCCGGACCATTTGTTCTCATTCCCAGTGCCATTTTATCAGTCATTTGACACACAAACGATTGGAACTCGACTGCATTAAAATGTAGGAGTTTCCAATCATAAGTTGATTGGTTCAGTACATGATGTATTTCGGAATTCAAGGCACACATTTTTGGGTTAGTCCACTTAACAGCATTGCGCCCTACCTTGGCCACTAACTGTAATTTTTGCCGACATTTCCTAATATTTAGAACCCAATTAAATTGTGCCGTGAGAATGCAATGGTCACTCCAAGCATTTTCAAATATTTCAAATGACAGACAAGAGTGTATAAGGGAAGTGTCTACAAAAATATAATCAATCAGAGAAGAACTGTCCCCTCTGTACCAAGTATGCCATTTACTAAAGTTCCCTGATGCAGTGCTTTCCCCCACCAGTGGAAAGAGACCCCTTCCACCCAGATTTGTTATTCACCTCTGACCAGCCACTTGCTTCTCTGAATTACCCCCACCAATCTCTTCCAACTCGCACAATTTGTGAGAATGAGCACAGTCTGCATTTAGATCTCCTGTAGCTATGACCCTGCCATCTGGGTGAGTTTCAATCCACTCATCCAGCACCCGGCAAAGGCCGTCTACAAATGGATCAACCAGTTCAATTCCTTTGTGCCAATAAATATTGAGCAATAGTAGATTGATCGAACCATCCATTGAACTACAATCAACCCCCAATACACCAAAGGGTAAGTCTGTAATTACCACCCCTCTAAGGCCAAGGGAGATTTCTACAGCAGTCAAAAGACCCCCCGATGGTCTCTCTGCCAACCCATCTCAAGGGGGTTGGATAAAAACACCATATCCATCCAGAGTGGGTGCTGAGGTTAACCATGTCTCTTGCAGACAAATGCCTTTCTCAACGTTTTCATACACACAGAATTAGTAAAAAGATTAATGTTGCCGTGAGTATTCCAAGATTTCAAATATACCATTATACTCTTCCAATAATCACCCAAAGAGGAATTCTTTTCATGGGACCAGTTTTTGCCATAAAAAGGAGATGATGGATGCCCAATCCATATCATTCATCACTCCACTCTGGGCCAACTCATCAGAAATAGTGGCAACCTTGGGAAAGCTAGCAATAGATTGACTCATACCATTCTTGCCAATTCCCTTATTTGGTTCCTGTATGTGAGAGATTTCAAAACCCAATCCTGCCAGTTCTTTTTGAGTGAAAATTAGTTCTCTTACTAGCGGAGAGGACAGAGACATAATACTAGTACTCATGTCCTCTCTAATTGGGAAGGAAACTCTCCCAATGTCAGCCGATGATACCAAAGCTAGGTTTGGAATAGATGCAAAAATAGTTGGAATATTTGGCTGATTCATACAGATCTGATACTCCAAACCCAGGGTGCAGTGGATCTTAACTTGGTGTACATCACGGCCCCCGTGTACATCACGGCCCCCACCCTTCAACTTCTGTTGTGTAATTATTTTCCCTTTAAGTGCATCAGAATAAGAATGTTTAGTTGGTGGAGCACTTGATGAACCATAACACGGATTACCATTCCCTGCAGGTGCACCAGTGAGCCCTCTAACAGTAGCACCTGGAGGGTAGTGAAAACGCTGCAACAGATTCTTCATTCTGGCTGAGACTCTGGGGTAGTTAGATTCTGGGGGGAGGTCAGCCACCTCTTTGAGGAATGTTGATTTTCCCATACCAGATACTGCCAACACCCTGTCTATAGACAAAATAGGGTAGAGACATTGGAGGGGCAGTTGTGTAATTGGAGTATCCTCTGTAACCAACATAGAAATGGTGAAGTCGTTCGTAACTAACTAACTCTTTAATGTGATACAGAATGAAAATAAATTCAAACTTTACACATACCATTTTTTACACATTTCAAATCACAAAACATTATGCTCAATTCAAGAATATACATAAACATGCAAATAAAATCATAAATGAATACAGTATTAAAAACTACAACTGAAAAGAACCATTGCATAAACTACGTAGCTAACTAATTTCCATCTCCACTGAGGTACTCTATATGTTCTCTTGTACTCCTCAATCTTGGGATAATTCCAACCCACCCTTCAGTCCAAGTTCCACTTGTTGCCAGATGTTATAGAGTGCAATAAATAAGTGCATGTTGCTGGTGTTGGTGCAATAGAGCCAAAAAGACATATCACGTATTGTTGCACAATCATGTACAAAGTCGCCCAAATGGCGTAAAATTGTGTCTCTCAGTGTCTGGCATTCAGTGAGAAGGTGTCTAGCTGTCTCTAGACAATCTGGGGATTTACAGAGACGACATATGCGCTTATCCACCGGGATTTTCTCCCAAGCCCCTCTGCTATACAAGGTGGGCAATTGCTCTAATCTAAACAGGATGATGAAGCATCTAAGTCTTCTGGAGGGGCAGAGGGATAAGTAGGCTTGAGGCTTCATAAAGTTATACAATCGATATTTAACAAAGTGATATGCCTCAAGATTACTTATGTGGGCGAAGTTCTCTAGCCAGTCCCAAATGTCTACTTTTTTACCTAATGCATGTAAGGTTTCCTTTGTGACCATGGTCCCTCTGTGTATCCATCCAATGTCAATGAAAAATGTAACCATATCTTTATAGAGGGGTGAGGTAGAATATTTTTTGGTCACCTCCTGGCGGATCACGGATAGTAGGGGGTTGGCAGAGTCACCTATCATCTTAAGGTGAAAGCCAGCTCTTTTCCTCAGTACCCTAGCTTTGAAAGAGGGAAGACCCAGTTCTAGTCTGATCAGAGCCATCGGTACCCCCGGGGGTAACCCCAAGATCCGTCTCCAGAACTTGCCCTCCAGTACTTGTAACCACCCTAGATCCATAGTATGCAGTGACTCGAGACCATAGACGATCATGGGTGCAAACACTTGGATATAAAGATGACACGTCCCCCACAAGGTGAAACCGCCCTGCTTATTTGTAAATGAGGAAATAAGTGAGGTGACTTGCATAGCTCTTGTGATTCGCCCGTGTCTACAGAGTAAATAATCGCCTAGGGGCTCAATGTCAACTCCCAAATAACGATAGGATGAAGCATAGGGTATAGAATTTCCATGTACCATCAGATTCACGCGTTTTGCTCTTCTTCTTGTGAATCTTAGTACTTTTGTCTTGTCCAGGTTGATGGTTAATCCATTTATTCTGGCATAATCCCATAGTGAGGTAGCAGAGCGCCTTCAGCCACCTATGGTATTATCAAAGACAACCAAATCATCCGCATATGCCAATACTGTACATGATGCTTCGCCAACTTTAGGAGGACGATTGTCAACCTCGGCCAGGGCTGCAGGGATGTCGTACACATAAAGATTGTAGATGAGGGGTGCTGTGACGCATCCCTGCTTTACCCCACTGTCTTGAATCACATTGCGAGTTAAGTTTCCTGCCTGATTCAATCTAAGGCACGCCGTAGTATTGTGATGGAGTAGTTTTAGATAATATAACAAGCCTGTCGGGCATCCCAATTTCTCTAGCTTGGTCCATAGTCTCCCTCGGGGGATGGAGTCAAATGCGGCCTTAAAGTCGATATACAAAGCGTTCAACGGGGGCTGCCCCTTACTAAGTGCCCGTGTACGAAGTAAATCCATAACCAGAAGGTTATGTGAGGTGGAGAAATCCCGCCTAAACCCGCATTGAAATCTGCTGAGTATTTTGGAATTGTCTACCCATTTCTGCAACTCACTGAGTAACAGTGAGGCAAACAGCTTACCGGAGATATCTAACATGGATAAAAGCCTGTAATTATTAGGATCCAAGCGGCTACCTTTTTTAAATACAGGAATAAGAATGGCAGTTTGCTATGAGCGGGGAATTACCCCCTGCTCTAAGATTTTATTGAAAAGTAAGGAGAACAGATCGGCCCAGAATAGAGGATAGCTCTTAATCACTGTATTGGCTAACCCGTTAGGTCCAGGGGGGTCTAGAGGACTTGAGGGCAACTATTTTGTTCAAAATTGCCTCTGCTGAGACATCAAAAGGCAGCTGAGAGGGAGCCTTCACCCGAAAACTATTCAAGGTTTCTATACCTCCTGAGTTCCGGTCTAATAGGAATTTTTCCCACGCCTCCTTACTTATTGGATTAGTTAAGGGGCCTTTGACCTTCTCTCTGTTCTCATTAAGGAGAGACCAAATACCGCGAGAATTTTTTGTGCAGATAGTTTGTACTAACTTCTGATACCTAGCATTTTTTTCAGTGCTCTTAATGTTCTTAATATCTGCTCTGTATCGATTTTTGATTTTCCTTAGTTTCTCACAGTATAAGGCTCCAGGTAAATTCATCGGTTTCAGTCCTCGAATAGCCGCTCTTAGACCTCTCTTAGCATCCCTAATTTCCCTGTTAAACAGGAGTATAAACCCCCCTGTTTTTAACATATGTCCCTTGTTGGCCATGGCATGCTGGCCTGAGAATCTAGATATCCAATCCTCAATCTCATTTATCGACATGTGTTCGAACTCATGGGATCTAGGATTGCAATAAATTTAAATGCTTCCATAGCCAAACTTATATTTCTCTCGGACTACACAATTCTGGATCCTGCACAGTTGGTTTGGATACTACCTATATTAGAAGGTACCGATGTAGGAATAGGGATGCATAGAGTGCACTGTAGCGACGCATGGTCGCTCCATTCGTTATGCTTCACGGCCATATCAACTACTCTTGTCTGCAGCTCGGGGCACATAAATATATAGTCTAATGTGCTAGTAGAATCTCCATTAGATCAGGTATGTTTCCCCGGCCGATCTCCCATGGTGCGGCCATTGATCATAGCCATATCCCAAGCTCCAAACAATTGTAGCCAGCCTAGCCCTTCAGCTTCCCTCTTTCCATGGGTCATTACACACCTTGTACTAAGGTCAGGATTAGAGGATATGAATGTTTCATCAGTTATATGGCAATTAAAATCGCCCATGACCACCACAGCAACATTTCCCGCTCTCAGCCACCAGGAAGACAACAGGTCCTGTATCGCCTCCTGTAACGAATCATGAGCCAATTCTCCTGGGGGGTTATAAAGATTGATTACTAGACACCTTCCCAAACCTCTTTCATCATGAAGTTCGACTTCTACTGCCAGAAGCTGCTCCTCAGCTTTACACTGTATCTTACGAGACATAATCGAATTCATTACCCCAGTTAGTAGGCCCCCATAGGGACAACCCTTGCTGCCACGTTTGGCCACCGCTTGATGTATAACAAAACCGTCTAGTAATAGTGGGTCAAGAGACCATGTCTCTTGAAGACAGATACAGCTGTATTGTGACAGTAGGTCCACAGAACCCTCAGATCTCAGAAGGTGGGAAAAGCCTCTGCAGTTCCAGGAAAGTAATGATAAGCATCAATGGTTCTTTAACATTTGCGGGATGGATTCTAACAGTGACTTCAGGGCTTGCTGTATTTCAGCCAGAGCAGGGTTATCCAATTTTAAGCACAGTATCCACCGGAGCTGTTGACATAATATCTACTGGTTTAGGCAAAGGGCCCTTCTCCATAGGGTCCACATCAATCTCAATGTCCACTGCCATCAGATCCTCTTTGTAATTCCTGATTAATTGCGCCGTGGTCGGGAAGATACAATGTATGGCTGAGACATTGGGATTAGGGCACCCAAGTGGTTCAATGAAAAGAAAGTCCTCAGATTTTAAAACACGCAATTGAGGTATGTGATATAGTCTTGCAAGCAGCTCTGAGCGTGCTAACCAGGGATTTTTGCCACTGGGGTACAAGTTCTTAATGAAGCAAGTGCGATTAGTAGTTGTATTATTCACTGCTCTCTTCTGGTCCAGTGATGGAGACTCACCAGGTTCCTCTAACGCCTGTATCTCAGGAACATACTCCAACTGTATATATATATACTGGTTTCCTGGTCAGGCTCATCGCACAGCACGGATACTTCATTATTGTCCACTTCAGTTGCCTTCTCTTCAGGTATCAGCCAATCTGACAGAGGACCCTTTGCCCTAGCCGCCGGTTGAGCTCCTCTCACCATTCTTTTCCTGGCCTTTTTTGACCGTGTCTCAGGTGCTAATTTAGGTCCCGATATAGGAGGTTGGGCACCTATTGCTGCTGGCTTGTTCTTCAGTGCCTTTTTTGCCAATCTACGCTGTTTACGTGTAAGGGGGGGACTGGGGACTATGCTCCTGCTCCTGTTCATCCACCTCCTCAGGAGATATCTCGATTATACTGTTGCTATTGGGTGCGTGTGGCCCCTCACTCTCTTCCATCTCCACTTCCTGCTCGTTGATCTCGTCTGCTGTAAGTAATGCAGCTGATAGATTAATTTCTGCCTCTTCTCGAGGAAGGCCTTTAGAGCCTAATGCCATAGTAATAGAATTGGTATTAGCCAGGATACGTCCCGACATCTGTAAAAGTATCTTGAGGGCAAATTGCAGGGCCGCCACCGACGATTGGAGCTCAGTTATCTTTGATGAGCTAGGGTGTAGATCGATGTTATCTTCCATCACATTGTCTGGATCGTCCTCCATCGACGTCATTACTAAATTAGGAGAAGCAGACGATCGTCCACTCCTTTCCGGAGCATTATACTCCCCTGTGGCACTATTCATGCTGTTTTCTTTAGGGGGCGTTATACCACTGTTTGGCCTCGTAGGAGTTTGTGCCTGCATCCCTCTCTGTATAGTCAGACATAGATCTAGGAGGGAGTTATTATCTATGTCGTCGAAGTTAGAGGTATTTAAGGAGATGCCACCATTATGTATCGGTGCTGCCGTCTCCTCATTTACTGTAGAGTTGATGGCTGGGGGAGGATTCACCGGAAAAAACTCAGTTATGGCCCCTTGCACCACCGGTAGGGCGTATTTAGCATTCTTTTTAATTTTTCCCCCTTTCTTTGGGCACTCTTTAGATTCCTTAATGGGTGGATACTTATTTTTGCGTAGATTGTATATCGAGTGGGGGGCTCTTCTACCCCGCTGCATGTCTATGTTACAGCTCACTTCGCTTCACAGTCTAGTGAGTGTAGGGAGGGCTGATGTTTACGTGGCGAGATGATTCCCCTCGTTCCATGCTGGTATGCAAAATTGATTTCCCACCTTTTCCTGTGATCCCCCCTTGTCGGTCAGCCAGGGGGCTACGAAGCCTGGATCCCAAGCCAAGGTCCACAGTCTCTGGGTGATGTTGGCAAGTTCCCCTTCTTCACACGTATGGCTCTAGCTTCCTTCCGAGGATAATCAGGCCAGGGTAGAGTGTACTTATTCTCTGCTCCACTGCACCACTTATAGGTGACTAACCGTCTCCTCTAATCCCTGCCCCCCTCCTATCAAGGGGAGAGGTCCGTCAGGGTAGAGTGACTGACGTGTACACTCCCTCAGACTTATGCCTGCGGGCGTGCTGCAGGAGCCGCACCACCTCTTTCAGGTAGGCTCCTTTTAATAAAGGAGCCAATCACCCGGTACCACAGCTGGCTTTATGCCGAGACCAGTTGGGCCTTCGGGACCAAGCACCACTGGGAGCCACAGGGGGCCGCCGCGCCGTGCCATGCAATATTTAACACGCTCGCACAATTCCGGAACAAATCCGGAACTCGGTGTGGCGCGGCTAGCCAGCCAGCCTCCAAGCTTTCCCTGCTAGGCTCTCACCTGCAATCTTGCCTGTGCTACTCCTCACGGCCGGGGCCTCTCCTTCTTCTTCTCCTTCTCCCTCACTTTTGCCCTCGTTGTTGTCCTCGCTGCCTCGCTCCCTCGCCCATACACTCAAACGAAACGGGATACAGGATTCGAGGAAAGGACCCTCCTACGCGTCAAAACGTGTCAAGCCGCACCTCTGACAATAGCACTTCTCTCAGAGGCCGCCTCCGACACTGAATGTTTGTAACACCCCGACTCACCACCAGTAACTCATCGTGGCTACAAGAGGACTTACTGTTGAACATACATGCACCATTTTTCCCTCCACTCTGTTCCCCAGCATCGTAGAGATAGTTGCGCCATCTGATGGGCCCCAGATAGACTGAGATTGGCTAGAGAATGGGATGAATCTATAAGTGCCTCCACCCTGATCACCCCAAAACCCAGTTAAGTGTGGGAATGGAGTGATGGGAGAGTCTTTCATCGTCACACCCAGGCTCATATCGGGAGCTCCGACTGCCTTAGTAAATTCCATATTCTTTACAAGTGACTCTGTAGTAGGACTCCGGGGAGCTGGGACACCAACCACCCTATCTGGTAATGTTAGAATATTCTCAGATGTGATCTGAGATTCTAACACTGGTTCATGTATTGAAATTACCTGTTCCGGAACAGGGGATAGTCTAGCATGAAACAGAGTGTGGTGGGCCTTTCATAAGGATAAGATTCTATTTTTATTGGCCCCGGCCCTCCGCTTCAAACCTTTGCCTTTCAACCCAATAGTAGTTTTTTTTGGAAACTGGGGGGTTCTCTTGCCCTTTGGCTAAGTTCCCCTCACCCTCCAAAGGCACATTTGCCACTTCCCCGACCGGAGATTGATCATTAGTAATATCAATTATGTCAACAACAATCCCAGTAGTTCCCTGTGCTGGAATATCAATTAAAGGATCCATTCCACTAGGTGTTGACCTCACTACCAAGTGGGTCAGCTGACCATTTGAACCTAGATCATCAGAGATTTCAATGAAAGACCCCAAGGCATTATCAGAGTTTGCCTTAGGCTGTGGGACATTCCTAGTTTCAACCTCATCTCTCATAGCTACATTGGCAAAGCGAATCTCAAACTCTAGTTCCTCAAGTTTTGAGGTAACATTAGTCAACATAGTATTAGTAGATTTAATTTTTGCCCAAATGTTGTCATATAGAGCAACAAAAGAATTTAGCACCATATTCAAAGCCGATGCAGTGGGGTGAGATAGACGAATACATTCATCCACCTCCCTCAAAGTATGGTGTAACTCTGAGGAGCCTTCATGAACTCCTAAGCTAGCCCTCATTTGAAAAGGAACTTGACAGTCTTCTTGGTCAGGGCAAGATGATTCCTCATTTATTACTTCCACCAGGGGGGTTGGCCAGTCAAAAGAGGTGGCATTAAGAGGCTTCTGAGACTGTAGATTAGACCGTTCATTGTTCAGAGCCTCCAATTGACCTTCCGCTTGATCAGCCAGTTCAATGATGCTAATATCAGTCCGGTCTCTGAGCCCCCCCAAAATTGGGCTGCAAAGACATCACTAAGTGGTCAAACATAGCTGTTCCCTTTAGTACTGGTAAGGATTTAATCTCTGTACTTGTTGTGGCTGATTTAACAAAATAGTGGTCCATGACCCTTTGACCTGAAATTGGCTCAAAAAAACTGCATCGAATTAGATGCCCGAGAGGCTGATAAGTTTGAAGTTACTGCCTTTCTCCCCTTCCGATGCACTTGGGGTGTGATAGTCGGAGTAGGAAGGCTTTGCACCATTGCCTCTACTCCCTTCTTTCAATTACTAATCTCTTTACAAATAGTCACAATTGTTTCAAGTACAAGAGGTGGATTGCCAGGCATATGAACAATTTTTACTGCGGTTTTCTGGGCTTCACATGTCTGTTCCTCCTCCTCAGCAGTAAATGTTACCCCTGTTTCAGGATGTAGGGGGATATTCACCATGGTAACTAAACTGCATATTCGTAGCTGGTATTATATGATCACCCAACTGAATTCCACTAACTCCACAGGGTACCACCATGGGCTCTTGTAAAGGTGTATGTAGGCCAGCTCCACTACGTAGTCCGGAACTCATTAGGATAGATCCACAAGCAAATGACTAAACAGAGGTCGGGTCAAAGGATAGAGACAATAGTCTCACCCCACAGTCCCCGAGCCCTAGGCTAGTTATGTTGTACTGAGCAGATCCACTTTGCTTGCTAATGCAATTTAGCACCGTCAGTTGAGGTGTTCGCGGAGCCAGGAGTCACTGCTCCTCGCACAGAGCACAGCAAACAGCCAAACAGCACCAGCCCTTCTGCCACCGGGGCTTATGACGCAAGGGTGGCAGTGCAGTGAATTTAAGATTGCTGGTGTTATCACGTGACTGCATCACGTGGTCCTCAGCGGCTCCGCCTCCCTCAGTGCAGCAAGAGCCAGATGCTCGCAATGCTGCTTGGAGAGGGGAGCTAGCTGGTACTAAAAGCAAGTTCAAAGTAAAAAAACACACTCCTGCTGCTCCGTTAACAATGTCTCCAGTGATTACTCTCAGCTGAGCACAATTAATTTGTATCTATTTGAAAATTACTGTTTAAATAGTGATCATATAATGTAGCGTTTACTTGTGAGATATGCTCAAATTTGAGCAACGTTTATGATCTGTATCCCGTGTTAAAGAAGCTAATTTTATTTTTTATTATTGGAGAAGCATGATTATATTAATACAATTTATTTTACTTAGTAATAATTGTGTGTTGTTCGTTGTATTCATTTATGATGTGCTTTTATGGATTGTTACAATCTGTAAATATGTTATTTGACTGAAATAATAATTACTGATTAGATATTCAGGCCCTTGTCGGTGACTTAACCATTCAATATAATGTTGTTAACTGATACCTCACCCTTAATTCACTGACAGGGCAATTGAATGGGCAACTTGGAGTGAACTCGGGGATTCAAATGGGAGGACATTGTTTTGGTATGATCTGATCTGAGGATGAACTAGAAAGAGCCTCTGGGTCACCAGGGCCTGGATACAGTCCTCTCTTTAGAGACTATTGATTTCATTGAAGGTTACTACGCTCTTCCTTTGGTCGGCTAAATGAGCCTTAAGCCCCTACTTTAACTAACTCTCAGATAGCCTGACTAGGCCATTTTGAATGGCCAATTTTGCAATATTATTGGCCACTGAATGTCATTTAATGAGGCCGATGTAGAACATGGACAACCGATGGCCCTTTGGGTTTGTAGTCTGTGCTCTTTTCAACATTTGTCTCACCTGTACCAATAAGAAGATTACTTTTTGCGTGTATTAGAAGGCTAAATCCTCAGCCAAACCACCAACAAGTCCTCTCTGCTGCAGCCTTATTGCCAGGATTTGCTTTGCATGGGGGAAATTCGGGGGCCTCTGCGGTCTCAAACAGACAGGAAACTACATTTCCCAGAATGTCCAATAGCAATGTGCATTGCGCGCGTGCCGCCAGAGCACCCTTACGTCTGCCTCTATGTGTGCAGGCAGGTGGAGGAGTTTGAGCGTAGCCTGGAGAAGTATTTCGTGAGCAATGAGGACACACTGCAGGATCCCGTCAGGAAACAGGAAGTCAGGTTCAACGTTAGTAGACCACGCTCATCCTCCGCTTACCTGGGGATGCAGGTGAAGCTCCACGGGCCTCAGATAAGTGAACACCTCGTTTTGTTTAAAATACGTTTATTTTGGTGCACGTGACATACCACTGTGCGTTTAACAGGCGGTTTTGTGGTGGAATAGCTACACTTGATTGCAAATTCCACTGCTGCTGTGACATGGCTCAAACTCTTTAAGAGGATATGGAGGTTTGTTGCACTTCTCAGTGTTTTTGGACAACGTTAGTCGCTGTCCTTGGTTGGGCAGTTTAGCGAAGCATGAAAACACTATTAGTACCAACATAATATGTATGTGAATAAGTATCATCAATGCATTGGTTTCCAGTCCCATACAACCAAGAAGGGGACACTGTTGCATTTTTCTAAGTGGTGTTACATGTTCCTCTCACCTGCTTGCTAATCATGTGCATGTTTGTGTAAGTCAGGTACGACGTTCATTCATCCCCCATTTTATTATCGCTGCACTTTTTGTTGAAAACCTTTTTCTGAAAAAATCATCGAAAAATCTGGGGGGCGGCATATACGGGCTAGGGGGGGTGTATAGGGATAAATAATAGGGGAGGAGGGATTGGGCGGGGGTGGGGGGGAGTCCCAAATTAAAAATAAAACATTTGGCAAAAAATGTTCACCCAAAGGTTCAGTGGAAAAAAAACAGGTGATGAATGAAGATAGAACAATATATATGTTGTGTGCTATCCTATCATGACCAGCACTTGGTATGTACCATTCATGACTTATGTGTAAAGGCTTAGGATTATAGGACGTAGCTACCAGGATTTCAGAATTTGGGCATTTTCCAGTGCTTTTCCCCTATCTATCCAATCACGTACCCTAACCCTCTTTCCGGTTTCCCTAAACCTGCCATAGCTATCCACAACCTCTCCCCAGTGGCTGCCTCGTGGTTCCCTGTTAGTCTAAACCAGGAACCTGTGCCAACCAAGGTTGGAGGATCGTATCCACTTTGGCTTCCGTGGTTATGGAGGGGTTGTGAATTTAACCTCCTTGCACATGACACTTACTATGACAAGCTAAGATGATACCTTACTGCCCCTCCATGCCCGCCCCCGCTGTCTGGCTGTCAGTGATGAGACAGAAGAAGGTCTCGACACTCATTAGATAAACAATTGTCTTTGGAACTCTAGGGCCTGGTCTATGTTTGGTGAATGACACAATTATAAGGACATTTTTCTTTGTAGGACTTTAAAGTTATTTAACCCATGAAAACCTAATATGAATTGTTGCTCCATCTGGATTTTCACACTAACTTCTCCTTTATAGTTTTGCATATTGCACTTTTTTATTTATTGTACCATTGTATTGTACTGTATTTAATAAGGTCACTAGGTATTATAAAGGCCTTACACGTTAAAGTAGTTTGGATTTCGCCAATTGCTCTTTTTATTCCATGTGACTGGTGCCACTTTTGTGCACATGCCTGTTCTGGTCTTCTGTAGGAAGTGTCTTAAATTTTTGCAGCAGTAATTGCTGTGCATTGGTAGTATGAGCCCTATGATGATATGTGTGATGGCGTTGGTGATCCTGTTATGCAGGAATCTCCAATATGCAACAATTCCATCTCCATGTGGGATATTGAAATCATTGAGCTGACATGTAACATGGACAGAACTGTATTTGGGGGATACACAACCTATCTCGCATACCCTCCTTATGAAAGAGTTTTGGGTGAGACCCATGTTTATGTAACTTTATCCGTGCCAAATGTCTACGTGTGTGTGTGTGTGTGTCTATGCCATGCACTTAAAGCAGGAATGCACTTTCACACATATGGTTAAGCATGTTTTGTTTACAGATGAATGGACAGTATATACAAAAATAATGAGCATGCTTTTACAGCATGAGTCCTCTTTTTAGGGGTTTGTTGGACGAGGACCAGATATATAGCAAAACATAAAACGGATTTCCAACAAACTACCATTACATATCCTCACCAGAGGTCAACATAACTGGATCTCACACCAGATACAAGTGATCACAGAGCATCAATCTTTTAGCAAATATAAAGAGATGGTAGGCTCAATTCTAGCAAAACATATTTCGTCAATTTATCATATTTTTCTCATAAAAACAGACCATTAGGTCACAATTGTACAACTCATTATACATAAAATAACACAAATAAAAAAGAGACATATAATCAATAGTTCAAATCTTGTGATGTGTTCACATAATATTTGGTAGTCAGACAATAGTGATGTTAGTAACACAATGGGTGACTGTGCAATAGCCTGGTATTGTTTTTGCTAAGGCGGCCCCACTTTGTTTGTGTCAACGTGCACAAATACGTTTCCAGCCTTAATGTTGTTTCACGACTTTTCCTTATTTCATAATACTTAGTCGTATAGATAAGGCTTTCTTCAGGACACAGTATTGACAAGTATAACGTGTCACACAATCAAACGTGCAATGTCTCAGTATATCAGCAATCATCCGGAATGTCAGTCCTCTATATTGCTATGGCCTTCATTCTTTCTATCGGCACTTGGTCCCACTAAGGAAATTCCGTTGTAATTTGGTCCTGTCGGCAGAGCTTTTCTTTGCCGGGCTCTGCGCTGTCACAGAATCAATCTTTCAGGTATGTGGGATGTTTTTACCCATGCATCCAAGCCCTACAATAAAACTGTGCAGTACTGGCATGGAAAACATCATGATGGCCAGAACTCCCCAGAGAGTGCACAGGGAAAACATGAAGAATAGGCTGCCACCCATTTTTGCCTATGTTGTGAGCACAGGAGGGCACTGCCTAAAACCACAAGTGGGCTACACACACAGTAGCCTCAAACCATTGGGAATGGCAATGCTGATTGCCAAAAAAGCAACTCAGAACTGTGGGGAATTCATTTTCTTAATCCCAAAAATGGTTGCATTACCAGTACTCACCACTATCAGAAAGCCGTTGTTTTAAAACCACCAGACTTTTGTGTAAAACTGAACAAATGAAACAAAACCAGACCAAGGAAAGACTTGCTAAGAGGTGGATACAATGTAAAACTATATTCTGAAATGACTTGAAGGAAGTAATTATTTAATGTATATGTAAAAATTGTCAGTTTGATTTGAATGTAGAAAACTGGGAACAAAAAGTGACATTTAGCTGAAACCTGGCTTAATGAAACTGGATTCTGCCTGACAACTACCCCCGACAGGAGTTGAAACTGGATCAACAGCTGTGTTCCCTGCCAGGCCTGGCTGCATCCTGAGGTCACATGGCCCTGTTGATTGAAAGGGGAGTGGCAGCTGGGGACTACAGGGAGTTGAACAAAGGCCTGTCCTGGACTCAGGCAAATGTTATATTGGGGGGTCGTAAAAGTGGCTTCCTCTTAAGGGAAACTGGGAGGGGCAGTGCCTCTGCTAGCAGCTGAGCTTGGGGGAAGTGGATAAACCAGTTATTCCACCCTGTGATGTGGGAAGCCATACCCCTTTTTCACCAGGGCATAATTTTAAAAAGCTAGATAACTCATAGTGCGGACTTGTCAGAATTATATAAGTAATATCATTATTTTTGTGATTTTTCTGTGAACATTTTGAGAGGCGTTAGGACCCTGTGGTGTATTCTGGGGGGTTGCTAGCGTAAAATAGGGTCTCACTCCAAATGTCTGCATGTTAAAAATCTGACACTTCATCAATTAATGTCCATACTCTTTGCGCACATGTGTGTAATTTTGGGGAAATGTCCGATATTGCAAAACCAGTTAAAAAGCGCAAAATGTTGTCATTTTTGAATGCAAGCCCCCAGGAAGATCAGAGACGGACAAGCATGGACCATAAGGAATATATAATGTGGACATGTAATTTCAACAAATTGTATATCTGGGAAGGATGTATTTGAATCAAATATAGATTTGTGGGCAAACTGACCAGGGGAGGATCCTCTGACCCATAAACAGACTGCATCATGCTGACAATCCATTTTCTTCCCCCAATCATGGGAGAGGGGAGAATTGGGCCAATGACAAGTAGAGAGGGACAGGCTTAGCTAGGCCCAGGCACACACCCATTTTCAAAACACATAAAAAGAGACTGCTGGGACAGGTAGAGACATTCAATTCCATTTGCTGCGGAGCATGCTGACCGACGACTTCACATCCAGAGATCCAGACTTGAAATCCATCAATCTCCAAAGACCAGAACTTTACTTCAGAACTTAAAGCAAGGGCCTAAACCCACAAACTGAGAACACTTCTCAGCAGGCCTCAGCAACCTTAAAATCATTTGCGAACTATTCCACAGCCGGGCGAGCTGTTTGAATTCTTTTGCCAAGAACAATTGCCAGAGACCAGACCAGAGATCCAGAGTGACCCAGACCGCTGTGAGCAGAACCAGAGAGCTGACCCAGATCACTGTGAAGTGCCGAGACCAGAACCGGAGTCCAGTCCAAAACCTGACCAGATCCATGGCGAGGCCTATTTCAAATTTATATTGTGAGTACATAGCAGAACTGTGCAGAATCAATCTCTTAGTTAAAATAATCTAATTCAAACTATTTTAACCTAAGTAGAACAGCCTCCTAGAAATCGTGTCATCTGTCATTTGTAAAGCTGCAGAACTGTCACCTGTCAATTCTGCAGCTGCAAGCTGTCACCTGTCATTTGAGTTTACTTTAAATCCGAAAAACGACCTTTACAAAATCGTTCATATCTCTGGAACCGTTTGTCCTAGGAACTTGGATTAACTTTCCTCTGAAAGCTTGGAATCTCAGCTTTCCAACGAACCTAGAACCGACTACTCCTTATACTTTTGCCGTAATCACGATTCACGAACTCGCAAATTTTTCCGCGATTTGCGATTTGGCCTGATTTCTTTACCTGTAAAAAGATAGCAGCTTTTTGCTTTCCTTTGCTAAAAATTTGTTTGCCTCTTAATAACCATCCCTGAATCATTGCTAAGTGAGCCCGAGCTCATCCCAAGTATCTCTCACTCACCCTCAACCTCCTAAACAGAATTAAAAGCATTTTCAGCATATTTCTCACTTCATTGCCACCACATTCAAAGCACTTGGGCCTGTGTTTTAAAACTCATACCTGTTTTCTCTAAGCTTGCTGGGGTGGGAATTGAATTTCGTATTATCTTTGATTGCATTCCTGAGAACTGTGTGCTCCTCTTTCCATCTCCTTCCATTTCTTACATTGCATAGGGGAGGGGGGTGAATTGCCAGAGAAAAAGTGATTATCTTATCTTTTGCTAAAATCATATCAAGTATTTCTGTACTGCATTTTATTCCTCATTGCTTTTCCCTTGAAATCATAAAAGTATTTTTGCTACTTTATCCATCCTACACCAACTCCTCATTGATTATAAAGAAGTGTGCTAGTGTCAGATTACCCATTGTTGATTAACATTATATTTATAAGGGCGATATCGATGATTAATTTATTATAAAAGCGTGGTATATATATTTTGTTTTATTTCTCAAATAAACCTTTTAAACTTGCAAAACTGAACTACTTCTTGGCTCAGTGGGGTCAGGGGGATTCTAAGAGAGGGGTGTTAAATAGGGGTAGTCATCCAGAACTCATGAACTGGACATAAAGATATATCAATAAGGGTTTCCATTCAGTATCCCAGACTAGGCAATGACTTAGTTGTAGTGTTGAATTGAATCCTCTTACAAATTGGGGGCTCGTAGCCGGGGATTCCGGATTAGATCTATCACTTGTGCAGATTAATCCAGTGTGCTAACTGACAAGATACATACATCCGGTCGGATCACCACGCTGTGTTACGCTGTAAAGCACTCCTCAAAGGAACGCTCTAAGGAAACGGCTGGTTTGCAAAAATAAAATACAAACTTCTGTAAGTCAGGAAGGAACTCAAATTCCAGAATGACGACACTGGTAGACATCAAAATAGCCAGAGAGCACTTCTTACATAAGCTATTTGTGAGAGGTGAGTGGACTCATCAGGACCAAACGGTCTGGTTGCAGGCAATCGCGCAACAGGTCACTGAAACAGGGTCAGATATATGCAGAGATCAGGGTCCCCTACATGTGGCCCTGAGTGAACTATATATGGCCCCTAAAGCCAAAGATGAACATAATAAGATTGCCAGGATAGCGGCATATTTGTACCTATATATGGGAGCCACGCAGGACAAATGTGCTGAAGGCCAAGATCTGGCAAATAGGCAACGGATGGCGTTAGAGAAGGCCCAATCTGATCTGGACTCTCCTGAGCAGAGGCTGCTCAGGAGCCAGGAGTCAGAAACGGACAGCAGACAGTACATCACTAAAATAAAGGAGGATATGGATGTGCTGCAACAGGAAAAGGCTGACCAGGATACCAGATTTCTGGCCTTGCAGAAGGAGTACCAAGAAGGTTTGGACTCCCTACTGCAGAGCCAGAAAAAGCTGAAGCAACAGTTAGACTTCAATAGGGCATGTGCTGAGCAGGTAGTCACCCTGCAAAGCCACCTAGATAGGGAAAAAGAGGAAAGCAATAAATTGATTCTGAAGGACCTGGATACCCAGGCAGAGTTTGATCAGGAGCGCCAGAAAGCTGGTGCCTTCCAAAGGCAAAGGGACGACCTGGCGGCACAGATGCAGGCTCTTAGTCAGGAAAGGGATAGATTAAGCCAGGAAGTCTGCCACTTAAAAAGGAAAATGGAAGAAAATCTCCTGGCCCTCCAGGGACTGGGTGACCTCCAAAAAGAACACCAGAACTTGTTAGAGCACACCAGGAGGGTGGAGGAGGCTCTGGCAAGAAAGGAGCAGGCCAGTAGGGATGGGACTCAGGAGGTAACCCTCCTGCAGCAGAGAATGTCCCAGTACTCCAGGACCAATCAGGAGGCACAGAGAGAGAATGAGGCTCTCTGCCAGCACAGTGATAGGCTCCAGCAACAGGTAGCGATGCAGGAGAGACTGATAGAGTCTAGTAAGGCCTTAACTGAGGAACTGAAAGCGCAGGCTCTTGCATTGCAACAGGGAACAGGGGCGGATAGAGATGAGGTTCGCTGGGAAAGAGAAACTCCTGAGTATAACCTCAGGAGCCCTAATGCCAGAGGCCTTCACCTCTACCAGTCCCTGGACTCTGCCACCCCCATGTTCCCTGGCGCACGTGAGCATGGGGCCACAGGGATGGCAGATTACTATCCAGCTAAAAGTATGGGGCTCATAGGCCAGTACCACCCAGGAATGGAGGGCCGGGCATCCGGGTATGGGCACCCAAGCACAGTGCAATTTAGTGGGGAACCCCAGGAGAGTAGGCCCATTAAGGGCATCCTGAAAACCTCTGCCCAGTTAGGTCAGTGGGGGGGGTACCCATCAAATCCTGGCAGCAAGGAGGGATCTGAAGACTCCTCTGAGCATTACAGGACACAGGAGACCAGGTCCCCACATTCTGCCAGCCATTCCCAGGCTCGCAGAATCTGGGAAAACCTGGAAGATCAGACGGGCACCTCTGGGAGCAGTGCTTCTGAGTCGGAGGATGAATGGACCAGGGTTACCCGAACCAAAAAGGCCAATAAGGCAAAAAGGGCCCTGCTTAAGGACCCATTGAAACAAATAAAGGCAATCAGGAGTGTCATCACTCCTTATCATAAGAACGCCAAGTATTCCGTTTGGGAACACTTGGAGCTCTATGAGCAAATGATGGAGACTTTCCATTTGAAGGACAGCGGTAGCTGCATCCAGTACGTCAAATGGACATTCTCCCCAGAATACTCCAGTTTCTTTGTTGGGCTGGAGGACCAAAATCATTTAAGTTGGTCCACCTACAGGGCGGCCATCTTGAAACATTTTTCTGTGCACAAAAATCCTCAAGAGGCTCGTAAGGCAGCCTACAATTTGCAATGTGGGGAGGATCAGGCCCCACAAGAGTTTGTGCAAGAATTAAAGCGTGCTTTTGCACAGACCACCAGAAGGGTGCACACGGATAGCAGAGAATTTATCAATACGTTTTTCCATGCCTTACCCAAATACATAATGACCCAGCTCGTGAGAGATTTTCATGAGAAAAGATCTTTAGACTGGGTCATTGAACAGGCTACCCGGATCTATGAGGTGCAGAAGCCTATCGAAAATAAAAATAACGCGCAGAAAAACCCCAAAACCAACAGCATCCCTGCTGCTGCCAAGGTGGCAGAGGTAAAGGTTGCCCCCCTTTTAGATTTGGAGATGGGGGGGCCTAAAAACCTGCCTGCACCAAATAATTCACAGCCCAGAAGGCCCTCGGGCCAGTCACAGACAGGGAGTCGAGGAGGTAGTCCCACAAATGGGGTCCCCAGCTCCCCTGACTATGTAAGTCCCCGCTATAAGGGAAACCGACCAATCCTGGGTTATGTGTGGACTCCTCCAGCCCAAGGGGGGGGGGATCCAGCCAAGCACCTAACCCAGGGAACTTCCCTCCTAACTTCCCCCAGGAGGGCAGAAATTCTCCAAATCCTGGGCAGAACTTTTTCCCCAGGTATCTACCCAATTTCCAGCCCCAAAATCATCCATCCTTCTTTCCCCAATTCCCTGAGCCCAGACAACCTAATCCGGGAGAGGGGAGGCCAAGGGTGGAGGGGTACCAAAATCTTCCCAACCAGGGGTAATACCAGAGAAGGGATAGCTACCCTTCCCTGGATCAGCCCAGGGGAGAAAATAGAGCCCCGTATCAGCCTGATCGGGTTTCACAATTTGAGCGCCAGTTCCAAAGTATGGCACGAGATCTGGGTCACATACTGAGAGCTCAACAGAACCCTCAGATGAGCATGCCAGCGCAGAATGCCCCAAACTCTGGACCTGGTGCTCCAGAACAATGACGGGGGCAGCACCCCGATAACCCACCGGTTCCCAGGGAGGAGGCACAAGGGGAAGGGGGTGTAAAGCCTTGGAGGAAGCTTCCTTCCCAACTTGTAAACAGCCCCTGGAAAACCAGGAACCAGAAACAAAATCTCCTGCCCCTGAAAGCCTGCCTCCCAAGGAGCAGAGGGAGGGTAGGAGAAACAAAGGACCCAAACTGACCCACTTTGTGGAGGAGGTACAGGTCTTCCAATTTGAGGGAGAGGGATCCTCAGAGGATCCTGGGGAAAGGATCTTCTCCTTTAGAGATGGGGGAACTCCTCCCAAGGAAAAATGGGGCCCAAGGGATGCCAATTCAGACTGGGGAGATGTGGAGACTGAGCTACCGCCGCCCATCATCTCCTCCCAGAACCAACAATACCAAAATCCCGTGGGTCAAACCCATCCTGAAAACTGCCTCCAAAAAGGGGGGGTGGCCCAGAACCCGAAACCATTTCCAGTTGCCAACTTTTTCTTTCAGATTCCCCAGGCTCTCCACAGAATTCTGCCCAAATCTCTTCGCTAGCAATGTCCAAAACCAGAAAGTTAGCCCACCAGTTGTCCAAAAATGTGCATTATCTGTGCCCCCTTGAGGAGAAGGAGGGAAGATACTATGCGCCGGTACAAGTACAGGGGCAGGGTACAATTTTGGCACTGGTGGACACTGGATCTCAAGCTACCCTTCTGTCCAAAAGGGCCTTTGAGGAACTAAGTGCCGGAAGGGGGGAGAATTACTGTATTCCTCTCACCTCTCTTCCTGGACAACTGCAGAACTTTGACGGGAAGGAAATTCCTGTCGAGGGGACTGCGGATTTGGACATCAAAATTGGGCGACACAAAGTGAAACACCCGGTCATAGTAGTGACTCCAGAGGGCACCCCTTGTTTACTAGGGAATGACCTCCTGAGAAGGTTGTCACCCCTAATAGATTGTGTAAACAAGGTCCTCTGGACCCAGACTAGCCGACCCATAAAATTAAAACAGAGTGTCAACCATGTTAGTTTAAACGGCACCTGCCACATGGTTGAACAAAAATCTGACCAAGTAGAATTTCACTTCCAGAACAACCAAACTCCAGACGTGACAGTAATAGCAGTAGGACAACAGACTGGTGATGGGGGATCCTCTCTATTTCTGAAAATCAACCTTCCTTCCAGTTTAAGGTGGTATTCCACACTGGAAGGAAACACTCTGAAATTCTTCACCAATCCACAATCAGAAACTCCCACTCCTATAGTCCAGAAAGATGTGAAATCAGCTCAGAGCCTGGCTGATATTCAGCAAATTGGAGAGCAGTTGTTCATCCCTGTTCAGTTAAATGATGGGAAGGACTCTGTTCTCGCTCGAGTGTGTGTGAACAACGGTAAGAGCTTCATCAGCGAAGCCATGTTCCGCCAACTCCCAAAAGATCGAGCCATTCCCACATTCAAACTGATAGACGAATGGGAAATGGACCTGGAAGCACCTAATTCCAAACATCTCCTGCAAGCAGGTGTATGCTCAAAATCTCCATTGGCAACAAGAGCATAGTCCATAATTGTAGGCTCGTGCGAGACGTCACTGCCGCCTTTTACTTAGGCAGTGACATTCTCAATCGCTTTGCCATTAGTTTGGACCTAATAAACTTCAAAGCTTGGTCCCGATTAGCGGATAATCCCATGGGCTTTGATGATCCAGAAAAAGCATTTAGGTCAGCTCAATTGCTACCTTATGCAGTTGAAATTCAGATCAAAGAGGAAGTCACCATCCCAGAAAGGACCCGACAATTCTCCCTGGAAGTGAAAGTTAAAAGAGGACAAAAATTGCAAAACCCTGATGCTTATATACATCTAAATGCTTCTCTCCAACAGCAAGGGTTAGGGGTAAACCCAACACCATTAGTCAAGATAGAACATGACACCATTCCAATAGAGGTGGATAACAGCGACTTAAAGAGTGTTACTCTAGCCGCAGGCACCATTATTGGAATGGCTGTTGATGACTGACATTTTTCCATTGATCTAGGAAATGAACTGTTAGAACCAATCCCCAAGGACTGTTTTGACGTTGACAGTGATGACAACACAACACCAGACAGGATTTTCACCCGGCATGGGGGGAACTTCCTGGTGTACACTTCTTACCCTTATGGTAAGGAAGATGTTACTTGTGACTTCAGGAGGGATGAGGTGATTTTCCAGGTGCATGAGGGCTGCCTTTCCCACCTGAAGCCTCCAGTCCAAATCAGCACTCTGACCAGGGACTTCTCCACCCAGCTGGAGGAGGCCGCTGAGATAGCCAAACCAGAAGTCTTTCCAGGCTTCAGGCAGATGGTGGAAGAGAGAGTCAACCTAGCTGATGCCTGTGTGACTCTGGAACAGAAGCAAAAGTTGAAACAAGTTTTCTTGGATTTCCAAGATCTCTTTGCGGTATACTCATATGACTGTGGTCGCACCGACATCCACACCACAACAATTCCCACGGACCCTGTAATGACTCCAGTGTTTGTGAAGCAATATCATTTGCCTCTCGCATCCATGGAGTCCCTTACTGAAATAATTAAGAACCTTGAGTCCCGGGGAATAATCCGTCCAGTTCACAGCACTTTCAATAATCCGGTGTTGGGAATATTGAAGCCAAACGGCCAGTGGAGACTCTGTGCCGACCTTAGGGAGCTCAACAAACGGGTCCATACTTCCCGATGGCCTCTGCCCTACATTGACCAAGGGCTGGCCCAGATTCAGGGGTCACAGGTATTCACAGCAATAGACCTGACCAATGGATAATGGACCGTGCCTGTCAGTAGGGAGGACCAATACAAACTGCCTTTTACCTTTGGGGGCCAGCAGTACACATGGACCCGGACTCCCTTCGGATACCTCAACTCCGGCAATGAATTCAACATTTTCCTACATAAGGCCATGCCCGACCTTGGTGCGAGGGGTAACCTGGCTTATGTAGATGATGTCCTCATCAAAAGTTCATCTGTGGAAGAACACATAGCGGAGATCCGTTATGTTCTGACGCAGTTGAGGGCCGCCGGAGCAAAACTTTCCATTCAGAAAGCACAGTGGTGTAGAACCCGTGTTAATTTCTTGGGGCATGAGATTACTCCTCAGGGTCTCTGTCCCCAAGAAAAGAAAGTGGAAGCACTCCAGAAACTGAAGAAACCCACAACTCTGCGGGAACGAAGGAGCCTCCTTGGACTGACTAATTACAGCAGAAAGTTCATTGAGGGCTACGCAGAGATCACTAGACCCCTGATTCATCTCTTGAAGAGGGGGGTCAAGTGGGAATGGGGTCCAGAACAATCCGAGGCGGTAAGACATCTCAAAAGAAGCCTCTCACAAGCGCCTTGCCTAGCTTACCCTGTCAGAAACAAGGAGTTCTTCCTGGAGACGGGGTTCTCTAATACGTGCTTGACGGCAGTATTATACTAAAAGCATGGCAAGGTCAATAAAGTAATCTCCTATGCGAGCAAAACTTTATCCTCTGTGGAGGAAAAATTCAACGATTGTGAGAAGGCACTCATGGCAACGGTGTGGGCATTGAAGAATTACCGCCCGTTTATCCAGGGGGAACACATCATAGTGGAGACTCCACACCAGCCTCTGCAATATCTCCAAAGTGACAGAATCCGAGCCGGAAATGTGAGTAATTCCCGAATTACTTCCTGGATTCTGTCAATGCAAGGCTTTCCTGTGGAGGTCAGATATGGCCAAAACAAGAAGAGTCCCCTCGCGCAAGGTCTGGCTGACTTGCATGATTGTGCCAGAGAAAACTGTCTCGAGGACGAAAGTCTAAAAATCAAGGACAACATGGAGGCATACCTTAATTCCCCACACAAAGTCTTTGAAGAAGACAAGTGTGAGGGAATGCCCACTGTCTATGTGGATGGATGCTCTTACCATGTTGACAAAGACGGGGAGAAAGAACTGGTGGCTGGCGTAGGGAATGCATGGGTGAAGGAGTTCCCAGAACCCTCTGCTGGATACAAAATTGGTCCCCGAAGTAGTCAGGTGGCAGAATTGATGGCTGTGCATCAGGCCATCCTCACTGCTGTCCAGCATCAACTCCACAAACTGGTCATAATCACAGATTCGGATTATGTACGGAACGGGTTCGTGGAGCACCTGGTTAACTGGAAAACCAGAGGCATGTTATGTGCTAATAACAAACCCTTGAAACATGGGAAGTTAATTCAAAACATTGATGATCTGGTCACATCGAATGGGATGACCACCTACTGGAAAAAGATCAAGGGTCATTCCAAAGTAGAGGGACCAGACAAAACTGGAAATGACTTAGCTGATCAGCTGGCCAAAACCGGGGCCATCCAAGGGGATCTAATAGAAATAGAGTCCCTGTTGGGGGAAATCCAGGTCACTGCTATCACTAGGTCCCAGACAAATGCTCACAATGATCTTTCAACTGCACAATGGAGTAAGGAGACCCCTGATGCTGATTTAATTACAGCTCAGAAGGGGGATCCAATTATTGGTAAGTTTTACCAACACCTTGAGGACCCTGAGAACTTTCCCCTGACGGATACCGATTACATTGGGAAAGAGGACCTAAGAGTGTTGATGAAATGTCCAAAAATGTTCCGAATCCAAGACAGTTTGTTGGTAAGGAAATCCCAAGCTGGCCATGATCAGTGGGTGGTTCCTACCTCATTCCGAAGCCTGATGTTAAGTCACGCCCATGATGCGGCCACCGCCGGTCATAGGGGGTTTCACACAACACTGGAAATCTTAAGAGAGGTTGCATACTGGCCACACATGGGGCAGGACCTCGACCAATACTTGAAGAGGCATGTCTGGTGTGTG
Organism: Ambystoma mexicanum; assembly: GCF_040938575.1. Taxonomy (NCBI): domain Eukaryota; kingdom Metazoa; phylum Chordata; class Amphibia; order Caudata; family Ambystomatidae; genus Ambystoma; species Ambystoma mexicanum. The sequence continues at coordinate 971,743,717 of NC_090933.1, read as the reverse complement.
CACAATTTCAGCCATCATCCCTCACACACCGTGCGCCTCTCCAAAAGAGGTGGATGACACTGCCATGGTCAGATTTGCAAATCGACTTTGTAGGCCCTGTAATTCACTCGTCTAGAGGAAACAAGTATATGTTGACCGTTACATGCTTGTTTATCAAGTGGGTGGAATGTCTCCCAGCCCCATACTGCAAGGCAGAAACAGCAGCTGCCCTGATGATTAACCACATCTTTTCCCGTTTTGGTCTACCTCAAAGGATTGAGTCAGACAGGGGTAGCCACTTCACCAGTGAAGTAATGTCAAAGATGTGGGAGATGCTGGGGGTCAAAAGAAAGCTACATATTACTTACCGGCCAGCTTCTTCTGGAGCAGTAGAGAGATATAACTGAACCATTGTGAGCATCTTAAAAAAGTTTGTGGCAGATTCTGGGCCAAGTTGGGATATCCGATTACCTCTGGTCCTAATGGCCATCAGATCTACCCCTTCATCTGCAACCAAAATGCCACCATTTGAGTTGATGACTGGGCGCAAGATGGTGCTTCCCCAGCATTTGCTCTACAGAACCCAAGAGCAAACGTTGATAAATGCCTCCACAACTAATGAGTATGTGGAGACCTTAAGGAAACACCTTCAGCATGCTTTTGCCTATGCTCAGCGGAATCTAGAAAGATCAGCCGAGAGCATGAAGACTATGATTTAAAAACTACCCGAAAGGAATATAAGGTGGGTGATCGGGTCTATCTATACAATTTCCAAAGGAACCAGGCCAAACAGCGAAAATTCTTGCCTACGTGGAAGGGACCGTTTGAAATTATAGACAAGATCTCCCCTGTTGCCTATAAGATCTGCATCCCCAAAGGCAGTCTGGCGAAAGGGGAAGACAAGTGGGTCCATATTAACCAGCTAAAGTGTTGCCATCCCAGGCACACTTTGCAGCAACTGGAGGAGTCCTCTGCAATACCAGAGGGGACCGCTCCAGATTAATTCAGTTCCAACCCTAAAACATCCCACATATAGTCTCTAAAATATTATACTCTTGTAAGCCACTGTCTTTGAATGATAACTTGTATCTCAAAAGTAAAATGTTAGGTATGTTAAAGTATAAAATGTATATGTCTGCCACACCATTAGTAGTGATGGAAAAATGTCTACGAATAGGTATTGCCGCTTTTCCTTTGTCGTCCTAGGAGAAAGAAAACCTGTAGACTGGCCGAGGAGGACGATCCGCAGACCGGGAGCAGAGACCCAAGGGGCCCGGGGTACCGCCCAATCCTCCCATCAGGACCAGCAAGGAGAACTGATTGATCGACTGGAGGGAGGAAAAGATGCAGAACTGTGCCACCTATGGAATCAGAAGAAGAGGAGGCGAACATCCCAGATATTGGGAGTTCCATCAGTGAAAGGACAGAATGGCCATCGCAAGAGGGGGGGCTTGTGGGATGTTTTTACCCATGCATCCAAGCCCTACAATAAAACTGTGCAGTACTGGCATGGAAAACATCATGATGGCCAGAACTCCCCAGAGAGTGCACAGGGAAAACATGAAGAATAGGCTGCCACCCATTTTTGCCTATGTTGTGAGCACAGGAGGGCACTGCCTAAAACCACCAGTGGGCTACACACACAGTAGCCTGAAACCATTGGGAATGGCAATGCTGATTGCCAAAAAATCAACTCAGAACTGTGGGGAATTCGTTATCTTAATCCCAAGAATGGTTGCATTACCAGTACTCACCACTATCAGAAAGCCGGCGTTTTAAAACCACCAGACTTTTGTGTAAAACTGAACAAATGAAACAAAACCAGACCAAGGAAAGACTTGCTAAGAGGTGGATACAATGTAAAACTATATTCTGAAATGACTTGAAGGAAGTAATTATTTAATGTATATGTAAAAATTGTCAGTTTGATTTGAATGTAGAAAACTGGGAACAAAAAGTGACATTTAGCTGAAACCTGGCTTAATGAAACTGGATTCTGCCTGACAACTACCCCCGACAGGAGTTGAAACTGGATCAACAGCTGTGTTCCCTGCCAGGCCTGGCTGCATCCTGAGGTCACATGGCCCTGTTGATTGAAAGGGGAGTGGCAGCTGGGCACTACAGGGAGTTGAACAAAGGCCTGTCCTGGACTCAGGCAAATGTTATATTGGGGGGTCGTAAAAGTGGCTTCCTCTTAGGGGAAACTGGGAGGGGCAGTGCCTCTGCTAGCAGCTGAGCTTGGGGGAAGTGGATAAACCAGTTATTCCACCCTGTGATGTGGGAAGCCACACCCCTTTTTCACCAGGGCATAATTTTAAAAAGATAGATAACTCATAGTGCAGACTTGTCCGAATTATATAAGTAATATCATTATTTTTGTGATTTTTCTGTGAACATTTTGAGAGGCGTTAGGACCCTGTGGTGTATTCTGGGGGGTTGCTAGCGGAAAATAGGGTCTCACTCCAAATGTCTGCATGTTAAAAATCTGACACTTCATCAATTAATGTCCATACTCCTTGCGCACATGTGTGTAATTTTGGGTAAATGTCTGATATTGCAAAACCAGTTAAAAAGCACAAAATGTTGTCATTTTTGAATGCAAGCCCCCAGGAAGATCAGAGGCGGACAAGCATGGACCATAAGGAATATATAATGTGCACATGTAATTTCAACAAATTATATATCTGGGAAGGATGTATTTGAATCAAATATAGATTTGTGGGCAAACTGACCAGGGGAGGATCCTCTGACCCATAAACAGACTTCATCATGCTGACAATCCATTTCCTTCCGCAATCATGGGAGAGGGGAGAATTGGGCCAATGACAAGTAGAGAGGGGCAGGCTTAGCTAGGCCCAGGCACACACCCATTTTCAAAACACATAAAAAGAGACTGCTGGGACAGGTAGAGACATTCAATTCCATTTGCTGCGGAGCATGCTGACCGACGACTTCACATCCAGAGATCCAGACTTCAAATCCATCAATCCCCAAAGACCAGAACTTTACTTCAGAACTTAAAGCAAGGGCCTAAACCCACAAACTGAGAACTCTTCTCAGCAGGCCTCAGCAACCTTAAAATCATTTGCGAACTATTCCACAGCCGGGCGAGCTGTTTGAATTCTTTTGCCTAGAACAATTGCCAGAGACCAGAGATCCAGAGTGACCCAGACCGCTGTGAGCAGAACCAGAGAGCTGACCCAGATCACTGTGAAGTGCCGAGACCAGAACCGGAGTCCAGTCCAAAACCTGACCAGATCCGTGGCGAGGCCTATTTCAAATTTATATTGTGAGTACCTAGCAGAACTGTGCAGAATCAATCTCTTAGTTAAAATAATCTAATCCAAACTATTTTAATCTAAGTAGAACAGGCCCCTAGAAATCGTGTCATCTGTCATTTGTAAAGCTGCACAACTGTCACCTGTCAATTCTGCAGCTGCAAGCTGTCACCTGTCATTTGAGTTTACTTTAAATCCGAAAAACGACCTTTACAAAATCGTTCATATCTCTGGAACCGTTTGTCCTAGGAACTTGGTTTAACTTTCCTCTGAAAGCTTGGAATCCCAGCTTTCCAACGAACCTAGAACCGACTACTCCTTATACTTTTGCCGTAATCATGATTCACGCACTCGCGAATTTTGCCGCGATTTGCGATTTGGCCTGATTTCTTTACCTGTAAAAAGATAGCAGCTTTTTGCTTTCCTTTGCTAAAAATGTGTTTGCCTCTTAATAACCATCCCTGAATCATTGCTAAAGTGAGCCTGAGCTCATCCCAAGTATCTCTCACTCACCCTCAACCTCCTAAAGGGAATTAAAAGCATTTTCAGCATATTTCTCACTTCATTGCCACCACATTCAAAGCACTTGGGCCTGTGTTTTAAAACTCATACCTGTTTTCTCTAAGCTTGCTGGGGTGGGAATTGAATTTCGTATTGTCTTTGATTGCATTCCTGAGAACTGTGTGCTCCTCTTTCCATCTCCTTCCATTTCTTACATTGCATAGGGGAGGGGGGTGAATTGCCAGAGAAAAAGTGATTATCTTATCTTTTGCTAAAATCATATCAAGTATTTCTTTACTGCATTTTATTCCTCATTGCTTTTCCCTTGAAATCATAAAAGTATTTTTGCTACTTTATCCATCCTACACCAACTCCTCATTGATTATAAAGAAGTGTGCTAGTGTCAGATTACCCATTGTTGATTAACATTATATTTATAAGGGCGATATCGATTATTAATTTATTATAAAAGCGTGGTATCTATATTTTGTTTTATTTCTCAAATAAACCTTTTAAACTTGCAAAACAGAACTACTTCTTGACTCAGTGGGGTCAGGGGGATTCTAAGAGAGGGGTGTTATATAGGGGTAGTCATCCAGAACTCATGAACTGGACATAAAGATATATCAATAAGGGTTTCCATTCAGTATCCCAGACTAGGCATTGACTTAGCTGTAGTTTTGAATTGAATCCTCTTACAGGTACACACAGGTTACGAGCATTAGTTACCGCTCGACAATTATCCAGTCTACAATGAGAAAGTGCAATGTCCCTAATCATTCTTGTTAGCCAATCTTGCAGATTGGAGCTGCGTCACTATGGCTTGAATAAATCGTAAGTCTTTTTGTGCTGGCCTCCCCTTTCTAATTGGCCCCCTCGAGTTTTGGCTGTAGGGCTCTCGAGATGGCAGCGATCCCAGCCTTCTTCAGGACATCATTCTATTTGGTATGGGAGTGGTGGACTCATCCTAAATCAAAAGAGATTAGTGTTAACATTTCTTTTGCATCCATTGACCAGTATTAAATCAATTGTAATGGAAAGACTCTACCTGTTAAAATTGGGGAAACGTGACAGCGTGGGACATTCACCAGAGGTCAATGAACGGTCATAGAGGGAGAAGGGTCTGATGAGTGAGTGCCAAGTTAGAATATCAGCAGGGTGGAGGAAACAGAAAAGGGAACCTAGCGTCAGTGGGGCAGGGTGTGGACAGAAGAAATTGGACAACGTCCATGCATTTGGGAAAACAGAAGGTTGTTGAATTCACTTCGTTCCGCAATTCTATCGCAATTCTATCCGCAATTCTATTGGTAATTTATTCCAGGTCAGGGCTGTCTGGACCAGGAAGGAGCGGCCATTTCCTCTTACATGCTTGATTAGTGGACAGCTCTAGTGCTTTAACCTTGTAGTTCGTGCTGGTTGATGATGGGCAAAGCACTCATGTAAATATGAGGAACCAGCCCATACAGACATTTATGGGTCAATGTATTGACTTTGAAGCAGATCCTCGCAGTAACTGGCAGCCAGTGAAGGTCCCTTCTGTGTGGGGAGATATGTTCTTTCCTAGATACATTTTTAATGATGTGGGCTGCATCATTCTGCAAGGTATGGAGTTTCTATATACTGTTTTTGCTGGCACCACTCCGTAATGCACTACAGTAATAGATCCTGGGCATTACGATTGATCTCATAAAGGTCTCGCAATTTTTGATAGAGACGTATGGCCTAACTGATCTTAGCAGTCTTAAGTGGTATTGGGATTTCTTTACCAAGCTGTCCACTTGAGTATCGGCCCCAAGAGAGGATTCAAAAACAACTCCTAGAGTTTCAACCTTATTAGACACCTCAATGTAATGACCATCAATAAAAAAACCTAAACTGTGTTCCCAATTTGACTCTTGCTTGTTACGGCACGAATATTAGAAACTCAGTTTTAATGCCATTGAGGCAGAGCCAATTCGTTGACCTCCAAGTTTGAATTGCCTAATAAATACATTACATTTTGTCCAAATCATTAGCGGGTAATCTCGACTCTATTACGAGTTGAGTGTCATGGGCATAGTTAGTAAATTGGGTTCCCAATTTTCCAATTAGGTCACACAAGGAGCGAATCTAGACATTAAAAAGTGCCGGTGAGAGGCATGCGCTGTGGAGCACACCATATGTAATCCGTTCTGATTCAGAGGCCACCGCCATCCCGCCCCCCCCCTGAGGCTGACATTGTATTTCCTGTTCTCCAGGAATGATTTTATCCAAACATAGCTTCTAATAGCTTCTTCACAGCAGAGTAGCAATGAGCCTCTCATGGTCCACAAGGTCAAAGGCTGCTGATAGCATCACCAGTCCTGTTCAACATATGGACTTGTAGGTCCACCAAGGCACACTGGGTGCCATGGTTGGATCTAAAACCTGATTGTCTGCGGTGTCAAATGTTTGCTTCTTCCAGGTGTCTCTGAAATTGTGCAGTGGCAATTTTATCGACAATTTTCAATAAAAATAGGACATTAGTTATGGGTCTCAAGTTACTATAAACCTTGGGATCTTGATCCGTTTTTTTAATTAAAGGGGTCAATACAACGTTGTTTATATTATCTGGAATGGTATTGTGCAAAAAGGTGGCTCTGCTAACCTGTTTAGTTACTGGCATGAAAGACTAAAGAGATGGGGCATCTCTTTGTCCTTTCAGATTTGGCTTCAGCAGCATGTGTGTGAAACTGAATGTGCTGAGGTGCATGGACGAAGGCAAAGGTTAGAGGAACTTTTTCTTTGTAATAGTCACCATGGGTTTCGGCAAGGGGGCATTGCAGCATGGACATTTACTTAAAGTGACATGGCATGTTTTCCTGCCATTTGTGGGCAAAACTAACTTGATGAGCATTACGTGGATCGATTAGGGTGGGCGCTTTAGTACAATGGGTACATTTTCTTTCGGTGGCATGGCTTTTTGTACTCCCATTAAGGGCAAGGCAAATATGCCTGTTCTTACAGCCTGCAAGGAAATGTTTCCTTGATATAACGTTGTACTGTCGTTAAGCGCAATGTCAACATTATGAGTGTTGTTATGACATGCCCTTTTTTTTACTGGTTTTTAGGGCTAAATCAACATGAGTTTTATTGCACAGGCAAAGGGCATTTGTGCATCCTGCATGATGTTTCCTCAATGTGGCTTTACATTTTTGGCATTAAGGGAAAAACCAATAGGAGTATGTTCTTACATAGGGATATTGGCATACTTTGGCAGTGCCTGCATGTATAGTTTTTCTTATAGTACAATTACTGTGCATAATATTACTGTCCATGCACGTACATATGGCTGCCAGAGACCGGGCACAGGTGAAAGATTTAAGGTTAGATTAAAACACATACTTCCATCTTTCACCTAGTGCAGTGTGTCACATGCCCCTGCAGCAGCACAATCATCCACATAGGAAATGGGTGGTAGTCCAGGATGACCTTGAGAGTGGCGTGGGCCATGCCTTGCTGACGAGCTTGTGCAAGGAAGCCACAGCATCAAACACCCTATTTAAAGCCTTTTAAAGGTTCTACATATACGGATCCATCTTCCAGCTTGAGTGCTTTTAACGGACTTTCCCGAAAATGTTCATCTTGGATGCATTAAGGACGCATGCCCCCAAAGATAAATAGCCAACAATGCCTTTGAGGTTCCCAATTGGGAGTTTACTCTTAGCCACATATGATATGATATGATAGGTTATTTATAACGTGGTTAATACCCGGAGGTTTCTAAGCACGGACCCAGGGATCGAACCTTTGGTGCTTCGTGTCATCTTGTTTCCAAGGTGATCACATTGCCGCTGAGCTATCCTCCCGTGACATTCCTTAGGAAGCATGCTGAGAGCAAGTGGGCCATATTATCAGTATACATGTTTTCATTATTCTGCTTTTCCACCGGCAGACCCCTGATTTGGACCAGGAGGATAGCTCTGGTGCAACGCACTCGACATGGAAGCAAGATGACACATAGGAACACAGGTTCGATGCCCGGGCCCGCGCTTAGAAACCTCTGGGTATTAAGCAGGTTATAAATAACCAATTATAATATAATATTTAAAAACTACTACAAAGTAAATTGGATACCCATGTTGCAGGATACTCAAATGTATCCTAAGATGCTCATTTAACTTTCTGTATTATTTTTACAGCAAGCTGCAAACACGCAAGGGTCTTGTCACCAATGGTTGTGTTAATCACTAATAATTGTAATTTGTTGAATGTAAAGGGACAACAACGATAGGCCTATGTGTTTCTTCTCCAGGGCTCTGGGAAGGGTACTTAAGCTGTGCACGTTACAACAAGGCACTGCAGAGAGAGAGTAGCATGAACTTCAGAAGGACAGGATTTTGGAAGAATCGCAAACTGTTTCCACAGATGTTATCACCAGGGCATGGTGAAGCCTTTTTAATATATGCAACTGCTTCCAATAAATTATACCAGTGAATAATGCACATTTATGGAAACAAAGTTGGTTTGATCCGGATGCTGATGTTACATTTGATATATGCCTGTGAAAGTACGATGTATTTTAACAAAGATTTTCTTAGGTGTGTCTGTTATAAGACCTTCAAGATCAATTCATCCTGAGAAAGTGCAAGCCAGCCGGGCTGATTTTATTCCGGACAGCAAACCTTGACTGCATGCCAGTGTTCTGCAGAGCAATTTAGTATTGGCCAAATAGGCCAATTTGCGGTGTATTTTATATGGTGACTGTGCGATTTGGGCAATTGCATTGACAGTGCCTGCGACATGAGTTACCCTCAGATAGCATGAAAAGGCCAGGACCTTCTCCAATGAGCCATTTCATCCTTTTAGCAGTCATGAGGAAATCATTTTACCATTGCCTGTGTGTACAATTTGGAGTTAAGCTCATGAAAGCCAAAATACGCTTTTAAGCTATTTTTATAGGGTTTCTTCTGCCAAGGCGTTTTGTCACAGACACAAACATGGGAAAACATTTGATAGAGCGAGCCATTTAGGGCCAGATTATTTAAGTATTTACTGCTTAACGTTAGAACATTCATCTTGCATATTGCACAGAAAGGGATCTGGGAAGTGACTGAAAGAGGGAAGCGGAGGAAGAGAAGGTACAGAGTCCATATGAATCTAATCGGTCAGTGAATAATGGTTCTAAGAGTGTAATCCTATCTGAATTTTGCATCGCATAATATGAAAAAAGACTGCTTTGATGAGAGATAACCGCAGTGGCGTAACACAAAATGTGGGTGTTGGGGAGAATGTTCATTTTAGTGTGTAATTCCTCCCACCTTAGAGACCCCCAGCACTTTTGCTGAACCTTGGGACTTTGTATTTTTAATGCTATGTGTTTTCTGTGATTCTTTTTGTTTTGGAGTCTGACAAACTCCATAGGCATCATATTTTGTACATTGTGACACACAGCACCCTCAGTGTAGTGTCACAGAGAGATCCTTTGGATCTCTGCTGCGGTTTAAATACCTTCTCTTGGATAACTTCTGTTTCCAAGGTTAGTGAAGTGAAACTGACTTTACTTAGATTTTTCTCTTTGTAGACCCAACATATACTATCTTACAATAGGGGGCTGGAGGGTTATTTAGTATCCCCTTTGTTTAACTTCTTGTGTAACATTTTTATGTTACCCTTTCTACAATTAATGGCTGGTGGCAATGGTTAACTTTTTCCTACCATTGTGTGTTTTTACCGGGGGTTGCGTTCACAGCTGCAGTATAGCACCCATGGGTGCCCATTTTGTCAAACTGGCCTGGTCTTCTTTTTTAACCATTTCTTGTTGGAAGAGTCCTTCTGGAGATGTACTCTGTGTGGCAAACCAGGTTTGGTCCCTTTGTTTGTTTTGTCTTTGGTGGGATTCACTGGTGAAGCCCGCCTCTGGCTCCAGCGTGTCTGGCAGGGCAGGAAGCAAGAAAGGTGCCCAAAACTCTTTGGGCTTTGTCTCCTAGGTTTCAGGAATGGACCCAAAGGTAATTGGCCGGCTGGCTGTCCTTGGTGGACAGCGAAAAACAGGTAGAAGGAAATCGGGTATATCAATAGGTTTCAAGGGAGCAAACCTGACATATCTTGTAGGTAAACACAACAAAAAAGGCTCTCGCACCTAGTATAGGTTTGGACACACGATTCACTGGATGAGTGGAAATTATCACACTGAAAAATTCTAGACTGTGATGCATAGAAGGTCATGGAAAATACAACCTGACTTCAATACTGATTATGTTAAAATGAAATTTTATATAAAACAAACAATGTTAAAAACTTATACAAAAAAGCTAATACAGTGACTAGTGCTTCTTCAAAAGTGTTGTGTGCTAGTCACCAGATGACAAATAAAGTGCAAAATATGCAATTAGACTGTATCTCTTCCTTAGATACAAAAAAAATCTCCAAGTGTGCATGTAAACAAATATACAGTTGTACAATCTTCAACCTTCAAATTTTATTAAGCAAAAACACACAAAATATAAAGGATGATGGACAGCCTCCTTGCTGTGTGAGTGACAGCTAGGCTACGAATTAATGGGAGAGACTTGCATAAAAGACGAGGTCTTTTGTAAGGAATGCAGAGTCGACCACTGGATGAAGGAACCGAAGAAAGAAACTGGAAGGGACACTTTCTACAACTCCAGGACCATTGGTTTGTCACAGTATATTGCACGGCACATGCCAACTAGGGAACTCCTTCCCCTACAATGGACGTGGCACACAATAAAGCACTTTTTATCTTTAATATACTACAGATTCTTTTTGAGTAGGCCTCCAACCGTCTTGCACCCAACCTCCACATACACCCTGTGTCACAATGGACTAGGAACCATGATGTTGTGTATCAATAATATATTTATTATTTTATTATTCAATGTAAAGGAATATAATCAAAATACAGCAGCCACCAAAGTTGGGGCAACACAAAATGCAATAATCACTACAAAACAACCAGGTTAAGATATCCTATTCCTGTTAATTCATATGTTTAATGGCAAAACAGAAAAAGAACAATTTACCACAAAGTGATAGCATCTACAGTTAAGCACTCACCCCCAAACCTCACTTAAAGTTGATTACTTTGAGTGGAAGGCAGCGGCAAGGAGTAGGTATATAGGGGGAAATTGGATTTGGGGTGAAGCCCACCACCACAAGATGGGAAGCCAGCAAAGAAAGGGAACACCCATTTTTGGAGCAAAATGGAAGAATGGGGTTTTGATTATTTCTCACAACTGCTTGGGGACATAATAGAAGAAAATCTCTTTTTATTACACTTAGGAAATAGGCCAAGTTTTAGAGAAAACTAATCAGCACACCAGGGCAAAATAAATAAAGTATGAACATCGGTTTTTGGGAGATAGCAAATGCAAAGGGAAAATACAGTGGCAAATGGAAATTCATTTACCCTGATGCTTATAATGACAGGCAGGCTTCTGAGAAAGGGGTAATTTACAATTGGAAGATTGGTCTTCAGTGTCAAGGACAGAGGCACATAACAGGTAGACTTCTAGGCAAAGGGATTGCTCACACTAATGAAACCAGTTGGGGTTTAAACTGATAGATGCAAATAGGAATTTGTTTGGTAATGCACGCAATGCACTGACAAATTTGGTTTTTAGTTACAAGGAGAATAATTCTTTTTAGACAACACTTTAATGACTATAACAATTAAATAAAAGCACCAGGAACAAGATGGTTGATTTTAAATTGCAACAATCTTGAACCGTGAATTTCAATGGGGGAATTAATTGATTTACTTAAAAAAAAATACTAAGGAGTTACACAGAAAACTGAGAGGTTTTTCAAAGGAGATATGCTAACATATACAGGCAAACAAGAGATTCTTCTATGGGGAGATGACTGAACTACATGGGCAATTGGGGTTTTCATTGGCAAATATTGGATGTACTACTACAAAAAAAGAAGGGCTTATGCAGTTTAGGGCTGGGGTTATATACTACTTACAAAGCAAGCCTTAGTTTAGGATTCTGGAAAGCCAGCTGGATCTCTGAACCCTCTGGACAGATAGGGCATGGGATCTGGTCACTGCACTTTCTAGGATGGTAAGGTTCAGCAACCTTCTCTCCGTCCTCCTTCTCCTGTCTCCCTAGTTTTTTGTGTGTGTGTCCTTGTTCTGTCCTCCTTTATATAGCAAAAATTACATCACTAACTTTACAATCTAGGGGGAGTACTGTGTAATTACCCCTGCCACTAGAATTGGACAGTTACCATCCCTATCTCCGCCTCCAGTTGGGATTGGTTCAGGGGAGGAGAGCATCACCTAACTTATCCATTTGTCATCCTCCTTTTGTTCCCCTTAGCACTTTTTGGCAAAAACTAGTTATATATCATAACTTCATAATTCTACTTGCCACTACCATATGAAACATATATTCGGTTTTTGTTTATCATGGGGAATTAGATAAACCAATCACCAAATCTGTACGATGTAGCATGGCCATGTGGCACGTTTTTGTAATTTTCATAAAATGTACAACAGTTATGAATATTTAAATCATCAAGTATATTCCTAATTTCAATGTCCACGTTTTCATCAAATCCCATAATTGTCACATGTTCAGATCAGCCAGAAACCTAACCTAACTGGCCATTACAGTTCCCAAAGTCCCAGGTAAATCCAATTTATATCCTTAAAACTGCCTGGAAACTACATGAAAAATGGCATTTAATGGAAATAATCCTTAATCTGATGGCTGCGCAAAATGCCAAAAATGAAAACATTCTTTTAATATTAATTGGGAGTGTCTTGTTCAACACATGGGCGGGCCGCTTCATCCCCTACAGCCATCTGTCTCATTGGGCTCACCTGTGACCAGAATGTTTTTTAATAAGTCCCTTTGAAATTGGCAGTTTGCTCTTTGAAGTGGGTACTACAATGACTCATACCTTCTTGTCATGTTTCAGCCACATTTTACCTTCCTTGAAATCTCTGGGTTCATGCCATCATGTCTGCAGAATAGGGAATTTTGACATCCTCAGCAGCATCACATTTTATTGCGGGATTGTTTAGAGGGGAGAGGTGTGATATCCAGCTGGATGTGAGGCTTTCATTGTGAAGTTCCTGCCTCAGCCAGAACCAGTTTTCCTGAAGTAGTGTCTCTTCACAGGTTACATGGAGTGTTTTCGGGTGAAACCTAATATACATTTGCTTTGGTCACACCCCACATCATTTTTCCCTGACATTTTCTGTGTGAGCAGTGATATCTTTTTCCATTGTGGATTTTTAAAGCCGTTTTATTTGCAACACATGTTCAGGCCGTTTTTGCTTTTAATGTTTAAAATCCCGTCTTGCAGGTCACAGGATTCTTTGATCTCTCCCCATTGGGTGAATTTACATTGCTGCTGGTCCATTGATAATGATGGGTAGGCCCCTTTCACCATGGTTCTTTAATTTGACACAAACAAAAAGAAAAAACTAGGCCTTTTGGGTTGCAGTGTTAACATTATTGCCACTAATGTGAAATAAAAGCAAAAGCCAGGCCATTTTTGGTTGCAGTGTTTAAATGCTTGCCACTCATGTGACAGTGAAAGCAAAGCAGTGCCATTTTTGGTTGCAGTGTTTAAATGCTGCTGCTCAGATGAAAGGGACTTTGGTTTGGGGCCTTTAAATGCACCCCACAGGTTTTCCTGGTGAAGCCCTGCTGCAGTGCTGAAGCTCCTATTTCGACTTCGACTACAGAAGCCCGGAATGGATGACTTCTCCCCTTGGATTGGTGGGACCAACTGACCCAAAGACGAACTGAACTGAAACCCCTCTCTCTGCTGGCTATACTTCCATTGCTGCTGCAGGAACCGAGTGCCAAGGGACAGGAACATCAGAATCGAGTGCATAGTTTTTAAGCTGGATCTGAACTCCTGGAAGATCCTCCGTACTCCCTCAAAGCAGGGCTGACCAATCCTGAGCCACCTCAACAGAGTACTGGACTCCAGAAACAAGGAAAGCCTGAAAGGTGTCCAAGAACAGCAGTGGTGCTATTAGTAGGAAGATGAAACCGCAAAGTGCTGCGGATCTGAATTGCACCCTTTGCTGCCGCAGACCTTCAAATCATAGTGCAGGAGACGCCAGACAACCTCCCTCTTGTCCCCACAACTGAGGCCCAGGAACAACAGGATCTGCAGGAAATACAAAAGGAACAGACGCCAGCTGGAACCATTTCTTCAGTCCTAAGGTACTGTGAACCAAGGGGTACTTACCTCTTGTGTGTGTAGCTTGCTTGCTCTCAGTTGAGACTTGCACTGGCTGCCTTTGCAGAGTTACTCACAGCTTTGCCCTATACAAGCCTCCCAGTTTGTGGCCAAAGAGTGATTTCTTTTTCAACAAAACTCTATTTAAACATTGTGCTTGACTTTTACTTACCTTCAAGAAGTGCCTAAGCTACCCTAGACGTTGCTCAAGTGGCATTGTCTGTCCTGGCTCCCTGAAAGACTCTTCTCACCCTCTGACTTTGTGTTTAACTGTCTCCCCAAAAAGTCATACATACCGTACTTGTATAGCTGGGAAAGGGTTAATCTACATTGCATTGGGGGGTTCAAAAGTTCTTACTTGTTTGAGAAATGTGTTAACATGTGTTTCCTTCCCTAAACATTTCCTTTTTGCCTCAACTTCAGTATTACCATTTAAGTGTGAAAAGTGATATATTAATGTCCACAGTGTCCTAGCAATTGAAGTCACCTCAGGGTGTAGGAAAATGTATGTTCCATCCCTAAAGGGTAAATACTTACTTTATTGAAGTGAAGGAGTGTACTTTGAAGTGTGTTTTTATTTTTGCCAATTGCTCCCCTCTAAAGAAGGATTATTTTAAAACTGACTGTTAAATTAATAAATAATGATTTAATCAAGAAACCTTGAGTATAAGTGTTATTTGAATACTTGTTACTGTGAACCTCTATGTTGCAACCCTGCAGCTCATATTGACCCCTCTTGAGATAAGTCTGGCTGCTCAGTCACACTACCAACTTGTGTAGTACAGAATCTAAGTGATTTGCCCGCGGCTGTAACTACCACGGGCGAAACGTTCGCAGGAGAAAGGTGCGAACTACAAAAGGTTTGCACCTTTCTCATGCGAACACACATACATGCTCACACCCACACACACAACACACCCATAACATCCCCCCCACCCACGCCCTCAGCACACCCCCACCCACACCATAAACAAACCCCAATTACCTTCATCTTCACGCTGTGTTCCTGCAGCGCCAGTTCCCTTTCACTTCCGTGATCGGGAACCGGCGCCACAGAGTCTTTTTCTTTTTTTTTTAACAGAAGTCTGCGGCGGTGTCCCTCACATCCCCCGCTCACTATACCATGATGTGTAGTGAGCGGGGCGATGCGGAGGACACCTCTGCAGCCCCCGTTTTTATTTTTTTATAATGCTACCACCAAAGGTTCAAACTTTTTGGTGTTTGCACCTTTGGTGGTAGCATTTTTAGAACTTTTGGTCATTGCGACCATTTGTTTTCTGTAAAATCGTCCTATACCTGTAGTACAGGCCTATACCAAAGGTTGAGTTAACTATTGCCAAGAGGACAAGGCTCATGTACTCTCCCACAGGGTTACTACATACAATATTGTCTAACTGTGGGGGCCCTCCTGTGAGCTATGCTGAGCCCCGCCCCCAACCTTGGCAACAAAGCACGGCCCGCGCCACACTGTGGGCATGCCTAGACCACCATGCATGTGCAATGTGCATGATGATCATGCTGCTGCATGGAAATGCTGCGTACTGCACTAGCCAAAAGATGGAAGTATTTATTTATTCATTTATTTTAAATCTAGCATCGGCCTCATGGCAAACATAAAATATTGACCTGACAGACACCAAAAGCTGAACAGGGGGATTGGCACGAGAAGAGGCAGACCCCATTAGCAGGTTACGTAACCTGGTTTAAATTTGACAAATGGGTCTTGGTCAATTTCTTAAAGTTTTTGAGGGAATTTACTGATCTTAGGGCCAGTGGATGCCTATTCCAGGAAAAAGGTGCCTGGACATCAAAGATGGTTCCACCGAATTTGATGAGCTTGAACCTTGGTTAAACCAACTGTGCCTGGTCTTGAAACCACAGAGTGCGGCAGGGGCAGGCAACTTTGAGGCGATCAGTAAGGTATTGAAATGCCTCATGGTTCTGACATTTGTAGGTCAAGGTAAGTAGTTTCTGTCACATGATGTTGAACAGGGAGTCAGTGAAGCCCCCTCCTTGCCCCAGTGATGTGGTTTCTCCAGGATATAACATGGACCGCTCGGACAGCTCCATTTTGGGTAATCTGAATTAGTTTATGATGTACCCACCAGTAGACTGTTGCACTAGTCTATGCATGAGTTCATGAGAGCATTGGCCAGCAAGTATCGGTTGCTGATAGAAATGTAAGGACGGATGTAGTTAAGTAGTTTTGTGATGTAGCCACACGTTGCACGAATGTGGGAAACATGAGACTTTATAGTGAGTTCTGCATCATGAATTACAACCAGTGTTTTAACAGTATTGGCCACTGCAATTGTGATTCCATAGATGATAAAAGACCTATAGTCAGAGTGCAACTTTTTGAGTTGTTGAGCTGAGGCCAGGATCGGTAACTCTGTTTTAACTGTATTAAGGACATGTGAATTGTTTGTCATCCATGCCTGGATTGACTCATAGATTGTGTTGCTATCAAGTAGATCCTGAGCATAGATGCCTGATAACTCAAGGATGACCTGAGTGTCATCAGCATTGTTGGTATACTGAACACCAAGGTCATCCAAAAGCGAGAGAAGGGGCATGACAAAAATATTAAACAATGTGGGGGAGATGCAAGACCCTGTGGAACCCCACAGGTGAAAGCTGAAGGTAGGGAGCTAACGCCCTCCATTGCCACTCTGGCGGTCCAAGTTCCCAGAAAGGATATCCATTGTGTGGCAGTGTCTGTATAGTGAGCTTGTTCTTCTCGCCTTGTCACCAGTAGGGAATGTTCGGCCAGGTCAAAGGCTGATGAGAGATCTAAAAGCATAAGAAGGGCAGGCTGACTTTTTTCAATAATGCCGGTGTGAGATTGGCTTTAACAACCACTATGGCAGTTTCCGTGCCATGCTTGGCTCGAAAGCCTGACTGTCGGAGATTAAGGATATTGTTGCATTCCAGGAACTCTTGTAGTTGTATATATGCCACACGATCCATGATTTTTAACAAAAAAGGAACGTTAGTTATTGGCCGATAGTGTATGGGTATAGAGGGGTCCAGATTTTTTTTCTTCAAAAGGGGTGTAATCCAGAAACCGGAAATCCTTTATCCAAGGGTAGAAACAAGGGGGCTGCACCGGTCTCCTGAGTCCTGACTCCCAAACGCACCAGCCAACTCTGTTTGTGGCCAGTAATATTATGCACAGTTATGATACCATAAGACCACATATTCATGCTGGCTCTGCCAGTATCTCCCTATATGAGCATTTTAATCCAGAGATGCTACAGATTAAATTCACCAACAGTGCACAATTGCATTTCTTTAATTCCTGTGCCCACAATATATGCCAGTATTTAAACGTGTTCACGCTGGCTGTGCCCAAACATGTCCACTTTGTCAGCACCTATGTATATGCCGGTATTCCCATATAAGAACATGTTCATGTTTGTTTTGCGCATAATGCCAGTTTTGATACTATAAGAAAATATGTCCAGGCTGGCTCAGCCAGTGTCCCCGCGGAAGACGTACTCCTGTTGGCATTGCCATTCAAAATGACATGCCACAATAAGAAAACATGTCCAAACTGGTTGCATAAAAATCCCAGTCTACACATATAATAAGACTCATCATGTAATAACATATAATTCTTGCTTCATTATGGATGGCTGTCCATAAAATATGTCATTGCACAGTAAGAAACCGCTAAACTGACTGCACCCAAATGCCAATCTAGCCAAGTAATAACACTTATCATGCTTGCTTTATCATACACACCCATTAAACAGTGACATGCCACAGTAGGAAATGGCTAGACGGCCTGCACCCAATTGCCAGGTAATAGTTGTTCATGCTTGAAGCTTGCTTTATCATGAATGGATGGCCAGTGACGTAATTGCCATCCAGGTGTCCCGTTCCTGTAGTAAGCAGGATAGACTCTGCTTAGCTTCAAAGCGAGAAAGGGGCCAGCCTTCTCAGGCCATGTTGCCTGATAAATTAGTCAGTCTTACAAGACCACTTAGAGGAATGGGCAGGCCCTTTCCTTGCTTTGAAGTGAAGCAGGGTCAGCCCCTCTTTTGAAGTTACTGCATGGATGGGTGACCGAATGGGTGTCTGAATTATTGATTTTCTTTTTAAACGGTGTTACTGTTAGTCCTTGAAGGTTTTGCACTCAGAGATCATTGTTTTCCTTTTGCTGAATTGCATTCTGGTATTTGTAGTCTCCCAGTCAATTATACAAACTAGGTATTTTTACAGCAACGGTGGGTTTCCTATCCCTGCAGTAACTGGGACGAAACCAGCTTAGTTTCAAAGTGAGGAAGGAGTCCGCCCACTAAGGCCATGTTGCCTAATATATGGGCCCTCCATTGGATGAACACTTAGAGAAACATGGCCTAAGGGGGCTGGATCCTTCCTTGTTTCCTTGTTTCGAAATTAAGCATGTGCGGTTCTGGTTACTGCATGGATGGCAGACTGTCCATGGTCCTGAATGCTGTGTATTTTCTTAGTTTTAAATATCTTATAACACACGGCATCCACATTTTTAGAAAACAGAATAAATTAAATTTAAAGAAATCACATTTATGCTGAACACTGCGAACAGAGTACTCTGGCCTCAAGGAGTTCCCGACACAGCACTTAACCATTATGCTACAATGATGTTATTATTTAGATTTTCACAAGTTTCCTATCCAGTCTTTTATCATTGAACATATAAAATGATAGGGTGTTTAGATGCTGGGTATCGAACTCTGACAAACCAGAGTTCAAGGCTGTATGTTTTTTTAAATTTAATTAGAAGAAAATCAACGCAAGTGGGAGGTGGCGAGGTTTGTTGAGGTGCAGTTTGGTTATCTTATTTAGCATGAAGGCATTTAGACATGGCTGCAATGTCAGCCACATCCAAACATCTGTCACCTTTGCTTAAAAATTTTGTGCCGAAAAAAGGCTGCGCCAAAAGGGGTTC
Source organism: Ambystoma mexicanum (assembly GCF_040938575.1). NCBI lineage: Eukaryota > Metazoa > Chordata > Amphibia > Caudata > Ambystomatidae > Ambystoma > Ambystoma mexicanum. Next base: position 971,724,832 of record NC_090933.1, on the reverse strand, counting down.
TGCAGCAAAATGGGCGCGCCAAATGAGCTAAAGAATTGGTTGAGACTCTCCCGGGGGCCATCCACCCAAGAATAGGTCAATGGGCAATGTTCATGCCGGTCGAGGGCCGCCCACAACCCCCCCTTGTTTTGCATATTAAGTAACTTTGGGTTTCACCCTAAGTTACCAGGGGAATACAGACATGGACCTCTTGCTCACTTTTCTTAGAGAGGCACAGCTCCACCTCACTGATGAGGCCCGACTAGGCTGAAACAGGTGTCTGGGATTGCTGTTGGTACTCTTGTTCAGAGGAGAATTGCCTATTATTTCTGTGTTGAACTGTCTCTGGGCACGGCAAAGACTGATATGCAGGGATTTCTTTCCTCTGGGAAAGGTACAGTGAGCTAAAGACTTGGTTGAGACTCTTCCAGGGGCAATCCACCCAAGAACAGGTCAATGGGCTGTGTTTTTACCAGTAAAGGGACTCCCAGAATCTCCCTTGTTTTACATATTAAGTAACTTTGTTTTTCACCCTAAGTTACCAGGGAAACCCAGACGTCGATCCTTGCTCACTGTTCTTACAGAGGCACAGCTCCACCTCACTGGTGAGGCCTGACTAGGCTGAAACAGGTGTCTGGGGTTGCTGTTGGTACTATTGTTCAGAGGAGAATTGCCTAGCATTTCGGTTCGGAACTGCCCCTGGGCAGAACAAAGACTGATATGCACAGATTTTTTTCCTATGTGAGAGGGACAGTGAGCTAAAGACTTGGTTGAGACTCTACCGTGGGCCATCCACCCAAGAACAGGTCAAAGGGCCATGATTGTGCCGGTAGAGGGACTCCTAGAACCCCCTTGTTGGCCATGCCAAATCGTCCCACGCCAAAATTATGGTGCCAAAAAGGGGTGTACCGCTTGGAGAGCGCTGCTTAACCAAAGTGTGTGCTCCATGGCAAATAATTTAATCTCACTGTGCATTGCCTAAATACATTGTGAGTTCTCAAAATTTTAAATATCTCATAACACAAGGCATCCGCATTATTTTTTTTTTAAACCATGCTACTGTCAGTCCTCAAATGTTTTGCACTCAGAGAATTATTTTTTGCCTTTTGCTGTATTGCATTCTGGTATTTGTATTCTCATAGTCAAGATGGGGGAATAATGCCATAATTGTACACTTTGCCTAACATACTTCTTTAAGGATTTATATACTTGAGTGACACTATGGTATGTGTACTTTTGAAGTTAGCTTTATAAAGCAGAGTATTGTTGAAATACAGACATGGGGGTAAGGAGGGGAAACGATGAGAGGGCAAGTAAGATGGGATGCAGCCAGTTTAGGCAGGGAAATCTCGGCACAAGGATATTTTGGCGTGAGAGGTTGCAATTGCCGTGGCATGAACCTGCAGCCACTTTGCATTTTGTACCTCTCGGCACAAGGATGTTTTGGCACGAGAGGTCGCAATTGCAATGAACCTGCATGCACTTTGCATTTTGTAATATGTACTAAATGTGGAAAAGATTTATTTACTGAAACATTATAAAACAGGATGGGACATGTATTACACTGTTGTTGCAGATATGAACATTTATTAAACACATTTATTTACTGCAACATTATAAACTGCATGCAACAATCCCTCTCAAACAACTTTACACCATGTACACACACACACGCTCACACCAAAAACACACTATGAGATGACATGCTCACCCTCACACCACACATCCCCCCTTACACTGCACATATATTCAAAAAGAGGACTACACCATCTCTGGGCAGCATTATAAAACAGAAAAAAATGAAATAAAGAAAAATCACATTTATGCTGAACGCTGCTATCAGCGCACTCTGGCCTTAAGGAGTTTGAGATGCAGTGCTTCACCAATCTGGTACAATTGTGAAAATCCAAATAATAACATAAGTTTCATACCTAGTCTTTTATCATTGAACACATACAATGATAGGCTAAGTATAAAATGTATGCCCCCATGAAACACCAAGCCATTGTGGCCTAGTGGTTAAATGCTGGGCCTTGAACTCTGGCAGACGAGGGTTTGAGGGTATATGTTTTTTATTTATTTAACTAATTTAATTTAATTAAAAGAAAAGCCTGTGTTCAATCTGTTTGCTTGTTGACTGTTAACAAAAAAAAAAACGCAAGTGGGAGGTGGCGAGGTTTGTTGCAGGGCAGTCGTGTGATCTTATTTAGCATGAAGGCATTTACATGTGGCTGCAAAGTCTGCCAAATCCAAACATCCCTCGCGCCAAAATGGCTTTCTTGCGGAAATGGGCGCTGTGGTGGAATGGGCATGCCAAATCGACCCGCGCAAAAATGATGGCCACGAAAACCACTTGGAGAACACTGCTTAACCAAAGTGTGTGCTCCGTGGCAAATAATTAACTCTCACTGCGCAATGCCTAAAACATTGGGAGTTCTCAAAGCATGCAATCTGAAAGCCCTGGCTAATAGTCTGGAAGCCTTTTAAATGGACAGTGGGCATGGCCTGACTGTGATAGTGGTCTAGAAGCATTCTAAAAATCTGTGGAATAGCAAAACCCTTGAAATTCAAGAAAAAAAACTTTAGTTTCAGGGATGTTAAGGTGAGCAATACTTTGTAATACAACCTTTAAAATTCAAGGAACAAACTTTAGTTGAAGGGACATTAAGGTGAGAACTTAATGCAACAAAAAGCCCTGAAAAGTCAGCTAAAGCCACCTGAACTATGCACCCCTTTTGCGTAGACTACGACCACAATGATGACATCACAGATCACATCATTGATGACATCACTAATTGCGTGTTGTATGGGCACGCTTACAAAATTTCAAATCACATCACTGAGGCCATCACTGCTGACAACACTAATTACATTCTGTAAAACTGATTACATCAATAACGGAAATAGACATAACATCATTTATAAGTTTTGCACATTTCTATCACGCTAGAGGGAGGAGTCCCTAGCCGGGGAACCAAAGCAGAAAACATCCTAAAATAAATGTGTTTTTACAGCCTTTCTAAAAGCCAATTAGCTGGAGATTTTTTTAATGGCCAATGGAAGTTCATTCCACAGCTTTGCAGCTGCTATGGAGAAGGCACGTCCAGCAATCCGGGCACGCTTATAGGTGGGAACCATCAGCAGGTCGGCCGAGGCAGAGCGCAGACTCCTGCTGGGGAGGTAACGAGTAAACTTGGCCTGGAGCTACTCGACCCCCTGATCGTGAAGGGCGCAGTGGACAATACACAGAGCCTTAGAGTTGACTTGTTGTGTGACCGGGAGCCACTGCAAAGATCGAAGCACCGGAGATATATAGGCTCCATAAGGTGTGGCTGTTGCCACAACAAGCTGTCAAATTTTGCAGTTGTTGCAATTGTTGGATCTGTCCTTTTCGTTGTGCCAACTAGAGAGTTACAATAATCCAGCCGGGATATCACCATGGCCACCACCAGCGATGGACATAGGGGGGCGGGAATAATAGGCAGAACTTTCTTTAGTGTTTTAAGTTGGAAATGGCTGGATTGACATACGGCTGTAACTTGCTTGTCCATGGATAGGGAAGCGGACATCAATAAACCAAGATTTTTACCTTATCCACAGGTATAGGAAGAGGACCCAAAGAGGAAGGCCAGAAAGAAGACATCCAAAGTATAGGATCAGATGGGCAGCCCGCCACCAATACCTCAGTTTTGTCTCCATTCAATTTGAGCCAATTGTGGTTCATCCATTCCCCCATAGCCGCCAGGCACTCCCGCAGGCACAACGAGATCTCCGTCTGATCAAGATCCAATCGGATCAGGATCTGAGTGTCATCGGCATACGAGTAGCATCGGACGCCGAAGGAGTGGATGAGACACACAAGGGCTCAAATATAGATGTTAAAAAGAATCAGAGACAGGGAGGAGCCTTGCGGCACTCCACAACTGAGGTTACAGGAAGCTGAAAGAAAAGGGGGCATGGAGAGGGCCTGGGAACGATCTGCCAGGAATGAAGTGAAGCAGTCAAGTACCTGTCCAGATATTCCAAATTGGGCAAGGCGGGCCAGCAGAATGGAGTGGTCAACAGTGTCGAATGCCGTTGATAGATATAACAAAATTAGGGCACCCACTCCTGCGTCAACCAGCCTGGTCATGTCATCCTGTATGGCAACCAAGACACTCTCTGGGCCTCTACCCGGCTGGAAACCTGATTGAACAGAATCAAGAAGATGAGACGATTCAAGAAAGGTAGAGAGCAAAGAGGACACCAGTGACTCTAGGAGTTTAGAAAGAAAAGGAAGGAGTGAAATAGGGTGGAAATTAGACAGTATAGCAGGATCCAAGGATGGTTTCTTCAATAAAGGGATCACCCTGGTAGCCTTCAGTTCTTGTGGAACTGACCCTGACCCTGACTGACATGAGTTGTTAATAGCTGCTGTGATCTCTGCAAGGAGATGTGGATCCAAGGATGGTTTCTTCAATAAAGGGATCACCCTGGTAGCCTTCAGTTCTTGTGGAACTGACCCTGACCCTGACTGACATGAGTTGTTAATAGCTGCTGTGATCTCTGCAAGGAGATGTGGGGAGATCTGTTTCATCACCATCAAGGGAACAGCATCAGAGAGGGAACAGGATTTAATTTTATGGATGGCACCCAGAACTGTTTCTTGGGAAAACCTGGGAAGGATAGACCAATGCACCGTGCTCGCGGGAACCACTTGTTGAATGGGGTAGTTCTCACTTGGGAAAGAGGTGTTGGCCGCCATTGATATTTTCTGGCAAATAGTGGTAATCTTCGTAATGAAGTACTAAGATAGGGCATCACACAACTCCTGGGTGGGAGTGACCCTGGGAGACTTAACTTCAGAGAAGAGTGCTCTAGGTTGGGATAAGGATGACTCAATATTTCCAGTTATATAAGATGTTTTGGCTGAGTTAATGGCTGCAGAATATTCAGCTGAAGAGGCCTTAAATTGCTTTTTTAAAGTAGGGTTATAGGCCCTGTGCCTCTTTCGCTCGGCCTGTCTTAGTTTAAGTCGAGCAGACTTTAAATGATCCGAGAACCTATGTTCTGAGGGCAATCTGCGCAGATGGACCAGCCGCAGAGGCGCCACTATATTGGCAGCCTCCACTAAAGCCTTAGAAAGAAGGGAGAATGAGGCCACAGGAGCAGATTGACACTTGGCACTAACAGAGGAGACCAGGCTTTGGGTATCTGCAGAACGCCACAAGAGCTGCCATATTCTGGCCGCCGAGGTCTTTGAAAGCGATCCCACTGTCTTAAGCATGCAAGATACCAAAAAGTAAACAGACCATATTATGATCAACTGACTGCACTGTCAGAGGGACTCCTTAGAGAAGATCAGGTCTAACATGTTACCCAGCTTATGTGTGGGATGTTTCACAAGCTAATGTAACTCAAAATCAGATAATCTGTCAAAAAATAAATCCGAAGCAGGAGGTCTGGGTTGATTGAATTTCACATTAAAATCACCCAGGACTATCAGATGAGTACATTGCAGCTGGAGATCAGCTAATAGGTCAGGGAACCGTTCAAGAAAGTTCCCTAACGTATTTAGGGGGGCGGTAGATTAGCAAAAAGTGGCATGTCATCATAGGAGAGATAACACACCTAAAAAAGAGGGCTTCCATAGTCAGGTTGTGAGTGCAATCAAGCTGAGTGAGAGTAAGGTCAACTCTATAGATGGCAGCAATCCCACCACCACGATGGGGAGGCAGTCGATCCTCATGTATAATACAGTACCTAGAGGGAATTTCCTGCACAAGAGATGGAGTGGAGGTCGCCTGCAGCCATGTCTTTGTCAGGCATAGCAAATCAGGACGGCAGTCAGCTTGAAGGGACCATATTTCGTCAGCATGAGCGGGCAGGGAGCAGGTATTTAATAACAAAAGAGGAAGATAACTAGGATTGGGTGCCTCTATCCACAGGGATGGAGAGGAATATATCCGACCCTCAGGGGGGTATTGTTCCAGCCAGTCGGAAATTTGGTGGCATCAGGAGCAAGCTTCAGTAGATATGCCCTTGAAAAATGGAGGCCCTGTACTGCCCCGATCGTGGCACGGACAGGCACAGACAGTATTGCCTTAAGCCCACCTTCCGCGCACTAAGGGCCCCCCGTGGCGCCTGTCAACTGCATGGGTGGTCTGCACGGCACATAAATGCCAGTGCCGACACGAAAATGAGGCGTAAACCCTTCCTATTGGAAAAACAGAAAGAGGACTAGCCTCTAAACTCTAATTCAATAACAATTTAGGCTGTGGACTTGGCCATGACAAAGGATGAGGTCACTGGCCAGCACCAAAGGCCATAGCTAGTCTTCGGTTAGTGTAAAGAATGTGAATCTGCATTGGTAAAAGCCATGCTTAGTAGTCAGTCACTGTTTTAAAATATAAAGTGGGCAACGTTGGAAGCTGTAGTCAGTGGCCAGGGCTAAAGGCCATAGCTAGTGTCCATTAATATGTCAGAATATACAGTCATCACAGCCAAAGGCTGTGGCCACTGGCTAGTATTATGCTGAAAACCATGGCTAGCGGCTAGTTAGTGTATAAAATATAGTGGGCACGGTCGAAGGCCATAGCTAGTGGATGGTTAGTGTTGTGGAATACACAGTGGGCACTGTTGAAGGCCATCGGTTATTGCATTTTATCAGTTTAAAATGTACAGTGGTCATGGCCAAAAGATGTACAAACTGACCACGGTCAAAGGCATGGCTAGTGGCCCATTTATATGTTAGAATATATAGTGGGCATAGTCAAAGATTGTGGCCATTGGCCAGAATTGTGCTAAAGACCATGGCTAGTGCCTGTTCATTGTATATAATATAGAGTGGACGTGTTGAAAGCAGCATCCACTGGTAAAGGCCAAAATCTATGGTTCGTAGGTTGTTAGTTTTTTAAAATATTCAGTGCACATCGGTGAAAGTTGTGATGGTTGGTAGCTTGTTAGTGTTTTAAAATATTCAGTGCACATGGGTGAAGGTTGTGATGACCACTGTCCATAACTGAAGGCCATGACTAGTACCCATTCATGTGTTAAAATATATTTAGCCATGTACACTGACCATGGCTGAAGGCCATGCTTAATGCCAGTTACTGTTGTAAAGTAATTAGTGATGTCATCAGTCATGTGATCTGTGATGTCATCATTGTGGTCATAGTCTGCACAACTGAGGGCGTGAATTTAAGGTCTCCAATTGGCCAAGAGGGTGATGCACCCACTGATTGGATGGTGAAAAGCGTGAGGTGCGTCTGATTTTTGGAAACGCCCGCTATGTTGAATTCACAGACTTTCGCCGGTGTCATATGTCATGAACATAGCGGTCAAAACCTGTTAAACACCCAACATTATACTTGTCAAACTCATCAAACAATCTCTGGGAGGAGGGGGGTGATGAGTGTGGGATGGGATATGGCCGTAATAAGTCAAAAAACAGGTATTTTTCATCCCCAAAGTCTGCAAACATTTAGGATGTTCGGGAACAGTGTTGTGATGTTCATGAACACTCCAGATGTTCGGGGACATCTATGCCTATTTCTGCATTACTGGGTTGGTGAAAAGCAGTTTTTAGATGGCTTATAATGTTGGCGCCACTCAATGAAACTGCATGAAATTTTTGAATATTATTCCAGACCTGATTCTGAAAGTGAGGAGCTGTTTTGTCAAGAGGGAACAAAATTAGAGGGGGGGTTCCAAAATGTTGTAAAGGCTTATAAATGTGGTGCCATTTGATGACTCTGCACAAAGGTTAGCATAACAATTTTAAATCTAGATAGAAATGTGTTTGCAAAGTTTGGCAGGATTCTGTCAAGATAGGGCAAAATTAGAGGGGGTCCCAAAATATTGTAAAGGCTGATAAATGTGGTGCCATTTGACGACCCACAGAAAAGTTTGCAAAAAGATTTTAGATCGAGATATATATGGTTTTTAAAGTTTGGTGGGATTTTTTTTTAACAGGGAGCTAAATTAGAGTGGGGTTCTCAAAATGTTTAGATGGCTTATAACTTTGTTGCCGTTTGACGAATGTGGACAACAGTTTTCAGAAAGTTTATAGACCGAAACTTGAAGGTTTGTTTAAAGTCTCAATGGATTTTTTCGAGTGGCGGCTAAGTTATAGGACTATTGTATGTACACATATTTTGACACTTTTGAAAAACTAAAACATGGGCGGATTTCCAGAAAACTCATGTAAAGAGCATTGGAAAGGACCTTAAAGCATGGTTTTACAAATGTGCCTGTGTTTTATTTTTTGACAAGTGTCATAATGTAGGTGGAAAAAATAGGCATATACCTTTGGTGACTGTGGTATAGCTTGTGGCCATGGGCAGTGTCCAGATTGTCTGGCCACTGCCCATGGCCACATAAGGACATAAGGCCATGGCCCAGACAATTGGGCTACTGGCCATGACCACGAGGGATGACAAATGGGGTTAAAGTGGCCATGTCCACCTGGGACTGACTATGAGGTAAAATTATTCTAAAATGGGATATGATTGAAAGGTAAAAAGAAATTTGCTTGTGGTAATATGGTCATAGGGTTCTCTCTTTGCCTTCTGCAGGCTGCCATGGAAAGGGAAGAGGGGCTCTGTACGGAGCCCCGCATTCCCTTTCCATGGTGGCCATCTTGGAAAAGGATTTTCCTTCCTACAGCGGCTCCCACCCGGAAGATGTTGCTTGTGTGTCACTTCTTAGGTAGGGGCAGTGTTTCTCATGCTCCTTGATTACAGCTTCAAAAGAATTTCGAAATTGCTTCCCCCTGCAGAGTGGCGTGTTGCAGTATATGCAGAGGACTGTTGTCTTCGAAAGATATGGTTCATCAGCTAACCAGAGCTGTATTGTCCTCTTTTTAGGGGCCGTATGGGTAAGGACTATACTATTTCAAACCAAACAAATCCCATAAAATGGCTTCTCCCTTTAAGCTATAAGTCTGTCTATGGCATCTGCCTGACACATACACAAACTACCCTTTCAAAATGTAGGTAGGCACACAAGATTCTTCAAAAAATATACATATTTTAATGTCTATCAATTCATAAAACACAATCATAAAAAAGATCAAAATACATTTAAAACAAACCCTGATGGTTCACAAAAATTGCACCATTTCATTACAGTGTGTATGCATCAAAACACATTTCCCCATGTTTATCGATCAAGACATAACATGTACCCACAATCAATTATGTGTTTTCAGTGAAACGTTCCCTTTTCAGGGGGGACATAAGTGTGTCAACACTAGACATGTGTTTCTGGAACCTATATGTAATTTTGTAATACAATCAAATACATTTTTCTTTGTATTTTCCATAGATTCTGTTTTCAGTACACTTTCTCTTTTCATCACGCAGTCATATTGCACGTGTTGCGTACTAGGAACAAAATGTGCTCCCAAACAGATCTAAAAAAATGTAAAACAAACAAACATTCATATAAATATCATGTGTGACTTTGTAGATTATGTCAAAAAAGCAGAAATACCAAATGCATATTCTACTATTTCTTTGAAGCCTAAGGGATATCTTTTAGCAACACTCTAATCATAACTAAATCAGAACAGCTTAACCACCAAAACAACATGTATTCGGTGTCCATTGTCACTATTTCTGTGTCAATTCAGAAGTTTGCTTTGACTTGCACACTGCACTATATACCAACATTTCTACAAACATTTTTGGTGTATAAAGCGGTTTTGTATAATAATACAGGCATATTTTGTATGATTCCAGAAGACAACATTTGCTTATCTTTGGCTCCTGAATTATATTCATTATTCACTTTGACAGCCGTGGTTGTCTAACCTATCACAATTTCACTCACTAGCAGGCATCAAACCGTCCTATCTAGTTACCTCTTATTTTCATTTTTAGTACACCCATCTGGATCATATAGAAAGGTCGAGTCAACAACGTACTCAAATACCGGTAACCCTTGAAATTATACGGGCGGCGGCATGTCTAAGGTTAAAACAGAGAAAACGCGGAGTTACCGACCATTAGATCTTAACCAGACCCGTCTCTACTATCCCTGGTTTCATTGATTTTACCGGGAGGTGGGAAACAAACGTCCACATTCCCTTCTAATGGTGTTAAGTACGCAATGCTGTTATCTGGTGTTAAATTCTCACAACCAAGATATGCACGTCGCAGGACCTGTAAAAGCTACGTACCTCGGGTCAGTAACACTGTTTGTGTTTGGCATCGGCCCCTCCCCTCCTTCCTATGGGTCTCCCAAATTTACCTCAAGCAGCCCGTTATATCCCGCCGTCTTGCTCGCCTTCAGCGTGGGTATCCGTTTTCTTCAAAAACGGTTTCACATCTGCAAGCTCGTCACGTGACCTATGTAGACCCCGCGTGCGTGCTGACATCATCATGGTGTCATGTTTCTATTGGTCGTCCGTGTCTGAGTCTACTCACCCAAAGATACTCATGGGTGTTGTCTCTTGTGTGGACGTGTAACTATAACCCCAGCGCTATGCCGGACAATTGGGGTAAAAAGCAGTCCATGATTTCTCATGATAGTAATTTTTAAACATTTTACATTCATGTCTAACACAGTCTTCAACTTTTAATTTTTCCGGTGTATCTCTTCATTGTATATTTAGCATTTCTAAATACAACTACTGATATGGGGCGGACCAAAAATTATCATACCAAGGCGATCATAGACAAGCGAACAAATTCACCAATGTCATTTAATTGCCTATCTGTATGGAGTTGTCGTATCGTCTTGTTTCTGATTGCACAAATTCCAAAGGGGCAAACAGTGTGTAACAACCACCATATTGGAATGGTGTGGGCTAATCAAAAAAGCCAAAAACGGAGTAACCCCATAGGACAGAGTAGATGATACATTTTGTCCTCAAAAGCACAGTTCTTCAATGAACAAACAACCCCCATTCTATGGCAATGTTCAGGCCATCTTTAACAGTGTTAAGATCAAAAATCCATTTTTGTTCTATTTTTCTCAATTTTAAATCCCTGTCCCCCCCCCTCTTGGGTGGGATCCAATTATCTGAATAATAGACCAATGGATATCATCATGGGTGTGTTTGACTAAATTGCCATGTGCCACTAATGGTTTATCGGGTACATTGTTCTTGAGACAGGACCTGTGTTCGCAGATCCTTTGCCGTATGGGTCTTTTTGTTTTACCAACATATAGCAGACTACACGGACATTTGATCACATAAATAGCCCATTTCTTGTTTCAATTAGAAACATTTTTCAATGTCCACTTCCTACCTTTTAGGCAATTTCTTTTGTGTTAGATGTAAGACTACCTACAGAACATCTGCCACATTTAAAATGGCCTACAACCGGTTGTGTGTACCATAAAGTGGACTGTGTGTGACCCATTTTGGGATCCACAGTTTTATATGTGTGGACCAATTTGTCTCGCAAGTTCGTCATGCGCTTAAAAGCAAATCTTGGTTTGTTTATTGTGAAATCTTCTGTATTAATCATCTCCCAATTTTTGAGTATACTACGCCGTAGTGCATTACTAATGGGCGAAAAAGTTGACACACAAGTAATTTTGTCTTATTTTGTCCTTGACTGTTTTCTAAGGCAATTCTGTCTATTAGTATTTCTGGCTCTTTTAAAAGATCTCTGTATTACATGTGGAGGTTAACCCTGTGCTTTCAATCTTGTGAATAGGTCTTTACTATTTCTTTCGAAATCTTCTCTGAGGGTACAGTTTCTTCTAATGCGCAAGAATTGGCCAAATGGCAAATTCTCGTTCAGACTTGCTGGATGGTAACTATTAAACAATAACAATGACATTTTATCAGTGGGTTTTGTAAAGAGCGTCATGCCCACAGTGTTATTGTCTCCCTTATAGATTTCTAGATCTAAAAATGAAATCTTATTGATGCTCGAAGACATTGTGAAGTTAATGCACGGATCTTGTTGATTGAACCATGTGAAAAACAAGTCCAAGTCTTGTACACTCCCTGACCACAGCATGAAAACATTGTCAATATACCTATGCCAGGTTTTCATCAGATGTTTGAATGGGTTATTGTCTGCACATACTGAACAACCTTCTAAGTTGTCCATAAAGAGATTCGCCAGGTCTGGGGCAAAGGTGAAGACCATACTTGTACTGTGTTGTTGCACATAAAAGGTGCCGTCAACAATAAAATAGTTGTAAGTCAATGCTAATTTAATACACTCTGTAATAAAATTGGAAGGGACCGCCTTAACTTCTCTTTTCTCCAAAAATGCGTGCATGATGTTAATGCATTTCATCTGAGGGATGCTAGTATAGATGGCCTCCACATCTAGTGTAACCAAAATCATCTAGTGTAACCAAAATATCATCTGTTATTGTTACATTTTCCAAAATATGGATCATGTGTGTTGTATCCTGAATATATGAATGCATGTTGGTGACAAACGGCCTCAAGAAGGAATAAGTACAAATTGAAAGCGGTTCCAAAACGGACCCAATTGCTGCCACAATTGGTTGCCCTGGTGGGCCGGCTGGATCTTTATGCATTTTGGGCAGGCAGTCTAAAGCCGGAATGTTTGGGTTATGTTGGATCAGAAAGGACTTTTCGTCACTATCGATCCACCCTTCCCGTTCGGCATGTGTCATCAAGCTTGTGATCTCTTCACAAATCCTAGATGTCGGATCCCCAGGTAGCAGTTTATAAAAAACAAGGTTACTCAATTGCTTGTTGATTTCTGCATTGTAGCCTTCAATTCCCCATAACACCACACCGCCCCCCTTATCTGCCGGTTTGATGACAAAAAGTTTATTGTCAGCCAAGTCTTTCATCGCTTGTCTTTCCGTTTTTGATAAATTATCTTTGTAGTTGTTCTTAGTTTTTACCAATGCCCTCATCTCACGGTGGACTTTGTTCTCAAAACTGATAATCTCAGATGAGACCATCGACGACATAGGCATAAACCTAGATGGTGGTTTCAAACCAGATATGCTCTGTTTCTTTGGTTGTTGGTCTTGGGCATCCCGAAAAAAGTATTTCAGTCTAATAATGCCAAAGAAATTCCTCATCTCAATCTCTGTTTTGAAAAGGTCAGCCTTATTATCAGGTACAAAGGTTGGACCTTTCCTCAAAACTTGTATTTCAGAAGCAGTCAATACATGGGTGCTTAAATTATATATATGCATGACCATGTTTGTGGTGGTGGTTGCCACTGGCGAGTTTGCATCCCGTGGCTCCCTGGCTGTCGTGGTCTCCCCCATCGGCCTCGAATCTGAAAAGGGCCTTAGAAAACAGTCAAGGACAAAAGAAGACAAAATTACTTGTGTGTCAACAACCACGATTTGCTTTTAAGCGCATGACGAACTTGCGAGACAAATTGGTCCACACATATAAAACTGTGGATCCCAAAATGGGTCACACACAGTCCACTTTATGGAACACACAACCAGTTGTAGGCCATTTTAAATGGGGCAGATGTTCTGTATGTAGTCTTACTCCTGAGGCAGCGTCTGACATTGAAGGAGTGTTTCTGCTGAGTAACGGATTGATTACTCACACTGGACTGGTTCTTAACGAACATTAGTGTCCTATGGATTATAAGATTGGGCATTTAAATCATTGTACGGCCCTGACGAAGGTTAAAATAACCGAAATGCATTGGCTAACGTACACAATATTATAGCCAATATCTTTTTAATCCCATCCACTTTGAATATGAGATTGAATGTTCAGGAGTGATGAGAACATTAATAGATGTGCAATAAATATTATATTTTTGAGAAAACGACAGACTGTCTAAATTTAATTTTTACATAAATACAGTAATTACAGCACGGAATTGGAAGGTCCCTACTATAAGGGCAAACTGAGAGCACCAGTCTTAATAGAGTTATTCCACTCTATTTTTCTTTGTTCTTGTAGTCTTACATCTAACACAAAAGAAATTGACTAAAAGGCAGGAAGTGGACATTGACATTTTTTTCTAATTGCAACACGAAATGGGCTATTTATGTGATCAAATGTCCGTGTGGTCTGCTATATGTTGGTAAAACAAAAAGACCCATACGGCAAAGGATCTGCGAACACAGGTCCTGTGTCAAGAACAATGCACCCGATAAACCATTAGTGGCGCACTTCAATTTAGCTAAACACACCCATGATGATATCCATTGGTCTATTATTCAGATAATTGGACCCCATCCAAGAGGGGGGGACAGGGATTTAAAATTGAGAAAAATAGAACAAAAATGGATTTTTGATCTTAACACTGTTAAAGATGGCCTGAACATTGCCATAGAATGGGGGTTGTTTGTTCATTGAAGAACTGTGCTTTTGAGGACAAAATGTATCATCAACTCTGCCCTATGGGGTTACTCCGTTTTTAGCTTTTTTGATTAGGCCACACCATTCCAATATGGCGGTTGTTACACACTGTTTGCCCCTTTGGAATTTGTGCAATCAGAAACAAGATGATACGACAACTCCATACAGATAGGCAATTAAATGACATTGGAGTATTTTTTCGCTTGTCTATGATCACCTTGGTATGATCATTTTTGATCCGCCCCATATCAGTAGTTGTATTTAGAAATGCTAAATATACAATAAAGAGATACAATGGAAAAATAAAAAGTTGAAGACTGTGTTAGACATGAATGTAAAATGTTTAAAAATTACTATCGTGAGAAATCATGGACTGCTTTTTACCCCAATTGTCCGGCATAGTGCTGGGGTTATAGTTACACGTCCACACAAGAGACTACAACACCCATGAGTATCTTTGGGCGAGTAGAGTCGGACGCGGACGACCAATAGAAACATGACACCATGATGATGTCCGCACGCACATGGGGTCTACATAGGTCACGTGACGAGCTTGCAGATGTGAAACCGTTTTGAAGAAAACGGATACCCACGCTGAAGGTGAGCAAGATGGCGGGATATAACAGGTCGCTTGAGGTAAATTTAGGAGACCCATAGGAAGGAGGGGAGGGGTCGGTGGCAAACACAAACAGTGTTACTGACCCGAGGCACGTTGCTTTTACAGGTCCTGCGACGTGCATATCTTGGTCGTGAGAATTTAACACCAGATAACAGCATTGCGTACTTAACACCATTAGAAGGGGATGTGGACGTTTCTTTCCCACCTCCCGGTAAGATCAATGAAACCAGGGAAAGTAGAGACGGGTCTGGTTAAGAACTAATGGTCGGTAACTCCGTGTTTTCTCTGTTTTAACCTTAGACATGCCGCCGCCCGTATAATTTCGAGGAATAGCAGTATTTGAGTATGTTGTTGACTCGACCTTTCTCTATGATCCGGATGGATTTACTAAAAATGAAAATGTAGAAGATTGGAAGAGCTAAAGAATTCGTTACTTTAGTAACGAAAGGGGGGAAATGTAGGGGAGGACTGGCCGCGAGGCCCTCCTCACCTGCAGCCTTCTCCCCAGGTGAGGACCATGACTCGGTGGGCGTCCCCTCATGCCACCCGGGCCCAGGTGGAGGAGGGTTCACCCGCCGACGACATTGCCCACACGTATCCGTTCCTTGCATATACCAAAATTCAGTTAGGCCTAGAAGCCATCTTGTCTAGCAAAGATGGCGTGAGTTCAGCGCACTGTAGGGCGGCCCCCACCTTTGGAGGGCCTTTCATGCATTTCTGCCGCCGCAGCACCATGGCAGCTCCGCTGCGAGCGCGTTCCCATGAGAAAGTTGGGTACGAGCTAACACCAGATATTAACACTGTTACAATCTATTATCCACAATGTAATACTGCACCCCGTGTGACCTGGTCCGCAAGGCCAGGGCGACGCAGAAATGAATTCAAGTAGTGGTATTAGTGAACGACTCTTCTTAAACAGAATCTGCAAACTATGAATTAGCCACAAAAGTGAAATGTTTATATGACTTCACATGTGACTGTACTAATGCTGCTAGATCACAGAGAAAGTGTCTTTAAGTCATATGTAGACACATGAACCCCTATATGTCTTTTGAGTCACCCATAGTAGCAACCGTCAATCTCTGTGGTCCATAATAGAGTTCTACCTCATGTAC
This sequence comes from Ambystoma mexicanum, assembly GCF_040938575.1. Lineage (NCBI taxonomy): Eukaryota > Metazoa > Chordata > Amphibia > Caudata > Ambystomatidae > Ambystoma > Ambystoma mexicanum. Next base: position 971,708,850 of record NC_090933.1, on the reverse strand, counting down.
CGTCGAATGTATACAAATATTTAAACACTGTAGTAGATATAATACCATGTAATGAAAAGGTACTCGGACCGACTGTATTAAAGAAATGTGTAACGAAATTGAAATATATATGTGTGTTTAAATAAGGTCAAAATAAGGCAAAACATTATAAAAGTTCTGCATTCAAAAGTCAGCAACGCACGAGGAAAAAACCTTTGTGAATATATGCAAGGCCATTCTCCCTCCCACCCTACCAAGCCTGCCAGATAAAGAAGCTAAGGCATGTGCCGCGCTCCCTCACCTCCCCCAACCAAGCTGGAGCCGCTTCAGAGAGTCAGAGGCCCCGGTACCGCACCCAAGGCCACAGCCCGCCACCTGTGTTATTTACAGCACGGTAATAAACCCACGTTTGACTCCACAGATCTACCAGCACCCTCTCGTAAATCCCACAATCCCCCCAGACCACCCCAAGAATCATGACCCCGTGCACAGACGACCCCCAACGCTGGGACAAGACACAGAGACCCATTTATATAATAACTTCTAACGCAGCAGACAGACATGTATCATTCGGCTCAGGCCCCAGAGCCCAGCCCCTCGACCTAAAATACCGGTCAATAGGACACAGGTAAATCTCACCCCAACCGACAACCACCAGACCTCTCACGAGGTGCATTCCTCATGTGTTGCGTTTATTTTATCAGATAAACTACTGAGCGATTTATTGATGAACTTAAATGTCGTTTCTTGAATAACTGCAGTGTGCATGGCTTAGGGCAAACGAGTCAGGAAAGGTATTCATCTTTGTCACAGGCTGCCCCAGCATACCAACACCGCTCGGATGACCTCAAGCTGGCCTGCCAGGCCCAACCCAACCCACGAGGCTGACCAGTGACGTCCTCACGCCAAGACCAACCACGCTGCAGCAACACCTATAGTTAGTCGACGCCACCCAATCCCAATTAACTTGTGCCCCCTATAGTGTGTAGGTTCTGATGACGTTTTTTGTATTAGAAATACGCCTGTCTTTGCTATTGTCAGACAGAGCGCTCTCGGAGGTTGCAGAGTTCTTTGCATGCCCTATTCTTTGGATAAACGCCCACTTACGCTCACCCGCACTCTGTCTTGGCCTTATTCCCATTACGGGAGAGTCCCTTATTGTCTCTCATTGCGGGGAGGATCGTGCTGAAATTGGGGGCGCTTCCTTTCAGTGGTGACCCCGATAGCGTGATATCTCCAAATTATTTTTCCTAACTCCTTTTTAACGACCCCCTTGTGGCACGAGAATCTCCGGTCGAGAAGGGATACGCACGGTGAGCCGGCTCCGGGAGGCTGCCCGCCAACGGCGACCGGCACAATAAGAAGTGCGCACTCAATGAGAAAGGGTACGGGATCCCGATTGGAAAATAATCCCCTTTGAGTGCCGCTCGCCGGAGCCAGGGGCTGACCGTTGAGTTACCGGTGACACTGCCTGGACGGACCCAGTTTCGGAGACTATCGGTTCAAGACGGGCACGTGAGTACCGAGTGCGAGCGATCGTAAAGGGGAAGGGAGGGGAAATTGTGAACAGAAGAACGGGGACAGGTAGAGGAGAAGAATAACGGGGGTCTACTAAAGACGGGTCTTGAAAATTTCTTTATCTTTTTCTTTGCATATGGCCATTAGGAGTAAGAAGTAAATGAAGAAGTAGAAGTGACGGAAACCTAGCTCCGAGAGGGGGTGGAAGGCGGCGCCGCATAGTGCTATCTAAACTAGTACTGGGAATATATAAAGAAGTGAAAAATAAGTTATTAGTGTCTGGCAAGGGAAGACACAGAGTATATTTTAGTATTTGCTATTTCTTTCTATTCTTTTGCTCAGAGGGTAGGGGTCTGGACTAAAAGTGAGCCTGGGGTGAACTGATTAACATAAAATACCAAGACAAGGGGGAAAAACAGCAGAAATAGGGATCAAAAATACTGGCACATGCAGACGGGTATCTAGTTACCCGAGTAGAACAACAGGGACAGCTGGACAGGAAGGAAAGGGAGGAAAAAAGCCAGGTGTGAGTGGGAAAGCATTGTGAGGGGTGCGCGCACCGTGCGAATAGTGAAGAAGAACGACTGATCGCGAGGGGGTGCCAGAGAGTGTGGACCATAACTAGCAGGTGGTTGATTGTGAATGAAAATTGCGCGGGATTGAACAAGGATGCGAAGACAATGAGGAATGGCGAGTAAGAAAGAATGGTAGTAGTGAATTTAACTTGCGTGATATCATTGAGAAGTCCGCTCTTGTCTGGGCCATAAAAATATACTTAGAAATATCTATACGTAATCAAAAGTAAAGGAGGTGAACACGGTCAGTGCTATTGATTTAAAATATGGGGGCAGAACCTCCCTTGTCACATATTTGTACGAGCTTACCGGGATACGCTGAACGAATCAAGAAATACCACGATCAATGGTTAACAGAATTAAAAGGGGAAGGATTGCCCCAGATTTGGCCTGAGGGGGGGTCTTTTGAAAAAAGCGTTCTAGATATGGTACGAACGTGCATTCGCCTCAAGTATAAGGGCAAACAGTGGCAAAACAGGAAGGAGATATTAGATCTCTGGGGACTATTTGAAGAAATACCCCCACCTAAAGCTCCGGCACCAAATATTGATCTACCTTCCACCACAGATAACCCACTGATGATTCCAAGAGAGGAAAAGGAACAGCTAAACACAGAACAACCTGCGGAGGTGATTAGTTTGTACCCGATATTACATAAACCAGCCCCCGCAGCAGGGTATAGTGATCCTACTTATGTGCCTCCCCCTACAACTACTACACCCCTAAGACCAACAGCCCCCCCACCATACGAAAGCACTAGAGAGCGTGCCCAGACAAGCACGCAGAGAGGGGACATAGAAAAGCTAACGAGCAATTTAGAATCGAGGCTCTCGATAGCAAAGGATGAACTCTCAAGAATAAAAGACATATGTGAGCGTACAGCATGCACTCCCACTCGATCAGGACGTGTATCCGGAACATCAAGTGAAAGTAGACAAATTGAGGAAGGTTGGAAAAAGGGTGAAATATTGTTCAGAATTGAGGAAGAACCGACAAGAATAATACAGGTGGAAACACCAGAGGGGAGTATCGGTGATGTATCACGGCAAACAGGGATCAGAGAGGACCTGCTATGTGATGTCCGAGGCGAAATAGATGAGAGTGATAGGTTGAGTATGGCAGTAGGAGGGGAAAGCGAGGAGCTGGATGGTGCATGCTCGCTAGGAGCAATAGATGACGAGTGGATGGGACGACTAAGGAATAGAGCGGGGAGGAAGGCGCCATTGGGGTCAGCGACGACCAAAGTGGGTGAGGGCGCCACGTTAAAAGGAAAATTACAACTTCCACTAATACACAGAGGGGGAGGAAGACCAAACTATATACCCTGGGCCCAGATGGATAAAGCTAATTTGATGAAGTTATGGCCCCCGCTGTCCGGAGGGGCGAGCAAGTGGATATATGCATTCGAGAAACATACTGCCGGCATACCGCTGGCAGTAGGCGATGTGAAAAGCCTACTAGTATCAGCAGTAGGAGATCAAGCAGACAGAGTATGGGTTAAGGCTGGTTTCCCGGCCGTGACATTAGATTGTGACCGTCATGATGGAGCGTCCTTTAATACAGTGCGGGCACGGGTTTGGGATGCGCTGCGGGAGACGTTCCCAGATACTCCAGATTTACAGTCAGTAATGCAATGTACAATGAATGACGGGGAGGATGCTATGGATTACATTCTCCGGGTGCAGGAGATGTGGAGAGCGGAAACGGGCACACCCTGGCACCAATCCACATCTCTATTTTATTTTATCATTAAGAGAGGGCTCCCAAAAGAGGTGCAGAAGGCACTCGATAAAATAGCGGGCGTTGAGGCAAAGGGGTGGCCAGAGATCCAAAGTATAATAGTGCACCATTGCAAAAGGATAAAAGAGAGAGAGAGGGAAGTAGCACAGAAAAGGTTGGCAGGCGAGGCAAAGTTGGTACAATCAAAACTGGTGAAGGTTGCAGCAGCGGTAGCAGGGCTCCCACTCATGAGGGAGGGAGACGAAGGAGAGGAGGGGCAAATAGCAATACAAGGAAGAATAGCAGCAAATTGGGCAGGACAAGGACAACGACAGTGGACTGAGCAGGAGCAGAACGGAGGTCCAATGTGGCAAGAGTGGGCCCCACGAGGGGGTAGAGGTGGGTACAGGGGCCGAAGAGGGGGACAAGGGTATGGTGGAGTGGGAGGAAATGGATGGCAGGGTCCCAGAGGTCCACAGGGGAGCTGCTGGAGCTGTGGGAGGTGGGGACATTACTCGAGGGAGTGCAGAAGCAGACAAAACAACGGGTTCCAGGAGGCAGAACAGTACGGTCACCCACACCCAGGGAGCCCATACGGCCTCCCTATGGGACAGCACCAACAACAAGGAAATGAAGGGCAAAGAGGTAACGCACAACTACACGGACATCAGTACAGAACACAGAATCACCCACAGAATAATGACACTATACAATACATGCCAGGTAACACTTTCGCTACCGTAGCGAATGGAGCCCCCGCACCCGCGCCCTACAGCGGAGTATCAGTAGTTTCGGGGAACATTTTTGATCAGGGAGGGGCGATGAGACACCCCGCATAGGACAGCCCACAGAGAACACTTGCGTGTCCAGTACTATCTACGACCCACAATGCATCAGAGGAACCATTGATAGGGGCGCAGATAGGAGACACGCAATTCATATTCATGGTGGATTCCGGAGCGGAGAAATCATGCATTAAAGAGGGCCGGTTCCCGCTATCTAATAGGACGTTAGAGACGCAGGGGTTCTCTGGGGCTGTAATTGAAGTTCCTTACACAGAAGAATTGGATGTAACGGTGGGGGGGAAAACAGTGAAGGCACCCTTACTGTACTATGAACGCTCTCCAATTAATTTGCTGGGGAGGGATCTCTTGAGCAAACTAAACATGACCATATCATTTACAGAAAGTGGTATAGTATGTTCAACACCGGGCATATGTCCTCTACGCATAATGACAGTAATGCAGGGCCACGCAATCATCACAGAAATTAGAGGATTACCAAAAAACGAGGAGGTGTTTATTGAGGGCATGCGAACATTGGCCCTCATAGTACCAGAACTAAAAAGAATGGATTGGAGGATCCCAGCTGAGTTCCTCTTTCGCCCCATAGTGTGCCCCGACATAGCCACTGGGGCAGTGCTATCATTGGATTTGCACGCAGTACACGTGTCAGCAAAAAGGATATGTGTAATAGGGATTGACATGGAAGGATGCGAATGGCGTACAGTACTGTGTACAAATGCAAATATCCCACTGCGAGAGCTGTCAGATGAAGAGCTCTTTTCAGACGCCGAGACAGACGGCGAAATAGTAATGGAACTAGCCATACCATGTGACATCGTGATTACGGCCAGAGAAACTCCAATTGAATTAATGGCAGTAGTTGGAGCACCACATACATTTTTTGATGATGACATGAGGTTAATACCAACTAACATATGGACGAACGGCCCCCATGATGTAGGGTTATTACATGGAGTTCAACCTGTGGTGATAAAACTGAAAGAAGGGGCGATTTTACCACGGGTGAGACAATATCCATTGTCTCGCGAGGCAGAAGAAGGAATAAAAGAGACAATAGAGGCACTGTTAGCACAAGGAATAATAGTGCCCTCAAATTCCCCATGCAACACATGCATTTACCCGATCAAAAAGGTGAAGGGAGGGTCCTGGAGGATGATACAAGATTTACGCCCACTCAATGATGTGATTCAGAAAGAGTTCCCTCTAGTGCCGAACCCGGCCACAATACTATGCAACATCCCAAAACCAGCATCTCATTTCACAGTTATTGACTTAAAAAATGCGTTCTTTTCGATCCCCTTAGCAGAAGAGAGCAGGTACTTAACAGCATTTACACTAGGGGGGAGGAGATTTGAACACTGCAGACTACCACAAGGATATTGCGAAAGCCCAAGCATATTCAACAGGATATTACATGAGGATCTAGGGAACCTATCTGTAGAAAGTACGGTGATTCAGTATGTTGACGATTTATTGGTTTGTGCACAGAGCGAGGAAGAGTGTAGGAAGGATTCAATAACACTCCTGACATTACTGGCCAACAAGGGGTACAAGGTGGATAAGGGTAAGTTACAATACTGCCTAACAGAGGTCCTGTACTTGGGACAGCTAATATCAAAGGATGGAAAACGGATCATACCAGACAGAGCAGAGGCGATTAGAGCCGTTGGAGAGCCCAAAACAGTAAAAGAGATGCAAAAATTCCTGGGCATGTGCAACTACTGTCGAGCTTGGATATTAGACTACGCAGCATATACGAGGCCCTTGTTACAGGCACTTAAAGAAGCGCAACAGGAAAACAGACACATAGAATGGACAGGAGAAATGAACACATCATTTAACTCATTGAAGGAGCTAATATCAAGCGCTCCAGTTCTGGCAAACCCAGATTATGGACGCGAATTCTTCTTATTTTCACACTGCAAGGGAACACTGATGACCGCAGTACTAACACAAAAGACATCGTTGGGCCACAAGCCACTGGCTTACTATAGCGGCACTCTGGACGCAGTAATGCAAGGACATTTCGCGTGCGAGCAATCTCTCGCTGCTGCCGCGTTCGCCATTGAAAAAAGTGCCACAATAGTAATGGGCTGTTCAGTAACACTGTTTGTGGAACACTCACTATTTGCAATATTAGAGCGATCAAAAAGCACATTAACAACACAACGCGCCACAGCATATGAGATAATATTGTCCAGTGCAAACATCCACATAGTAAGATGTAAAACTGTAAACCCAGCCACATTCATCACGGAGGCGTGCACAATAGAAGACATGCAGAACCACAACTGTGCAACATACACCGGTGACGAGGGTCAGGATCAGATGGTTTTTGAGAATGCCCTGAACGAGGGAGAGGTGTACTTCGTGGACGGGTCGGCCTCAATTGACATGGAGACAGGAGAGAAACACGTGGGTATGGCAGTGGTACGATTAGAGGAAGATGAATATGAGATACTAGTGCAACACCGCCTCCCATCACACTATTCAGCCCAAGCAGCAGAACTGATAGCACTAATAGAAGCATTGCATGCAGCTAAGGGGTGCGCAGTAACAATATACACAGACTCAGCATACATGACGACCACAGTACACGGAGGGCTGGCACGGTGGGGGCGGAGAGGGTTTCGACGAGCAGATGGAACACCTGTCCAACACGCAGAATTATTAAAAGAATTGATTGAGGCACTGCAAGACCCCACGGCAGTGGCAATTGTGAAATGCCAAGCCCATACTACAAACACAGATCTTGTATCTTTGGGAAACGCGGCAGCAGACGCCGCCGCCAAAGAAGCTTCATACTTTCAGAAAGGTGAGGTAGGGGAGTACATGTTGCACCACACAGTAAGCCAAGAAGTCCCCACAGGATATAACATGATGCTCACACAAGAAATACTAGAGCTGCAAGAGGGAGCTAGTGCAGAAGAAAAATTGCTATGGACTAAGAGAGGATGCAGCAAATCACCAACAGACTTATTGTGGCGACAAGAGAGTTCAGGAAAAGCAGTGATGCCAGTTACGTTGTTAGAAATAGCCTTTCAACAACTACACTTCCCTGCACATAATGCTAAGCAACACATAGTGGCAGAGATCCAAGAGGATTGGTTTGCACCTTGCCTCCAGGAACACATCACTAGGCTAGCATTGGAATGCACGACATGTCAAATTTACAACTCAGGAATGACATTACGCACACTGAGAGGTACAATACCAAAACCCAGTGGCCCATTTAGAGAGCTCCACATCGATTATGTAGATATGGGAGAAAGGTGTAATGGGGCTCGTTACATGATTGTGGTCGTATGTCCCTTCTCAAGGTGGGTGGAAGCGGGGCCCTGTGCACGTCCTGACGCGAAGAGCGCCGCAAAGTTCTTAGTGAGGGAAGTATTCCCGCGCTGGGGAATTTGCGACGTGATTCGCTCAGACAACGGCACTCATTTCGTTAATGAACTGTTCAAGGAAGTGACTACATTATTGGGAATAAAACACAAATTATGTTCAATTTATCATCCTCAAAGTAATGGCGTAGTGGAAAAGATGAACGGCCTGCTGAAAAGCAGGTTGTCAAAACTATGTTTTTCCCTAAAAAAGAGCTGGATGTACTGCCTACCTCTGGCCCTGTTTGAATTGCGCAATCAGCCAAGCAAAGACCATCATTTATCCCCACACGAGATCGTCACGGGAAGGAGAATGCACACAACACATTCGCCTCTCCGTGAACGTTCTGATGCACACAGAAGCGCTGCGGTATTAGGTGAGGAGTTTACCGACTACTTGAAAAAATTAGCACAAGCAGCGCGCGTAATTGCAAGACAACTTGCCCCGCCCTTCACAAGAGAGGAAGGAAATGCAACAGAAGCAGCAACACAGCCGGACAATCAGTCACAGCTGTTGCCAGGCGACTACATATATGTCAGAAGTTTTGTGAGAAGGTGGAATGCACCACGTTTCCATGGCCCTTATGAGGTAGTGTTTTGCACGCCCACGGCGGTAAAGGTGAAGGGCCTGAGATATTGGGTGCATTTGACAGATGTACGCAGGGCGTATAGCGCCGTGGAAGGTGAGGTACAGGATGAGGCACAGGCAACAGCGGACAATGGAGTTGGGCAGAATGAATGATGGGAATTTTGTGTGCATTAAGTGATGAACATTGCACGCGACTGGCGCACGACAAGTGTACTAAAATAAATATGTATATATATATATACTTTTTACAACTTTTGAAGGTTTTTGTGGGTTTTTTTTTTTTTGGTTTTGGAGAAGTTTTTTTTTCCACTTTCCTTTTTTATATATGAAATAATGTACGGATAGTAATGATTGTAAAATTACCTTGTCTGTGGACACACCCCCTCCCTCACTCACTCCCATACTTTGTCGAAACAACGTCACAACGTTAGAAATGTTTACATGCTTGTACTTAATGCACTTTTGTGTTTCAAACAGGATTTACCATGGCATCCAATGGGCAGCCTGCAACTAATAGATTTGTTAGATTTAGAGAAATGTTAGTAGATAGATTGACATATTCATACGAATGTGGTTTATCAATGTGTGTTATTGTGTTCTTCATCTCAATATTTTGCCTGGTAACATATTGGTTCATAGCGTTCATCTCTATCGAGATGAACGAGGGGGGAGGGGGGAGTAACATCACCCTTGCCCCTGGGACGAATTCAACTACAAGTATGAATATTAAAGAAGGTGTTTTTTTGGTCTGGGATGGATCACACTTTGTATGGGGTTACTATACTGCACCACCCACTGCTGCCCTGTCACAATCAAGAAATTCCCAAAAAGAAATGGAAAATGACACAATGTCCCTACCTGAAATATATAACAGCCCCACTACCCTTCCCGCCCCGATACAAAACAGTGATTTGTTGTTTATTGAGGAAAATGGAAAAGTAATTACGATGACAGAACACAAGTTCCTATATGAGGAATTGGAAAAGGGGGGTGGGAAGGAGGAAGGGGGGCCTATTTTTTCACCTATCGAAACTAAAAGGTATAGGAGGAGGGAGAAAAGTAGGCGAAGAAGAGAGACAAGTAGGAGGGGGTATGATGAGTATTATGGGTTAGGATTAGACAAGATGGAAGACCCACGACACCCCCACCAAGCAAATAAATGGTATGCAGATATGAGTACAACAGCTAAACAGACAACCAATGAAAGCTGTTATGTCTGTTCGCTCATCCCCCATGCATCAGGCACACCCAAAGTGTTGTTGCCAAGAGAATTGCCCATTGTGGATGCCCAATGTCTCCTTCATCTCACACTGTGTAGAATAAAGAACACCTTCCAAGCACACGATGTCTCTTTCAAAATGATACAGAACAACAAAACGTGCTATTCAAAAGCGTCTGGAGTGGTCTGTCTTAAAGAACCCTTTTTTGCAATACAAGGGACACTGTTTTCCGAAAACAAATGGAAAGATGAAGAAGTACTGTGCAAAGCGGAAGCACTGAGAGGTGTCCAACCAGACAAGCTGCGGTGGATGGAAAAAACGTGCTTACCAATATGGAAAGAACACATCTCTAAACTAACATGGGTAACAGCGATGGAGAAACCCTTCAAGCTACAAAGTGAAATAAAAAACGAACTATGTTTCAAGGGAGAAGGAAAAGTGGCAATGGGAACGAATAAAAACTGTAACAAAACTCTCACCATCTCAGACATGAAAAAAGGAACAGCAGCGCTAATGGACACATACTGGGTATGCGGGAATCAGGCTTACTTGCACCTTCCCCAGGCATGGAGTGGCAGCTGCTCAATGGCCACTTTGCATTCGGCCCTAATGGTGATTCCAGAAAGTCACGTCGACGAAAATAAAAGGACGCAAGGAAACGTGAACCAGGATGCGACTTCTCCCACTGCAATAGCGCACCTCTATGTCCTGTCCTCCGGAGGGAAAGAAGAGGAGCTATCACGGAACAAGCGAGCATCGAACTACATATCACAAGCATCATCCGATTTATTGGCACAGATCCCAGACAGGTATCGCCTGTTCAGCTCCGTGGAAACATTTTTTGCCTCACTAGTTTCAAGTGTCCAAGCAAGAGCAAATGCAAAATGGCTCCAGATCACACGGTGGGAACTGATTCAGCTGGCCAATGACACTGAAGAAGGGTTCAACATAATAAAGGTGGAACTACGAGCTCTGCGACTGATGACCATGCAGAACAGGTATGTTCTGGACCTGTTAACAGCGATCGATGGAGGTGTTTGCCGAAAAATAGGAAGTGCCTGCTGCACGTTCGTACCTTCTGAAGACGCAGAAAATGGGTCCCTGTCCCACGTCATTGAAGCAGTACATAACCTGGGAGAGAAGATGAAGATGGAAGGTGGGGCTAAAGATAGCTCATGGTTCGACAATATCTTCTCCTGGGTTCCCTCATGGCTTGGAATGGCAATGAAGTTCTTGATACCAGTTGTGGTGGTCCTCCTCGTGGTGTTCTGCCTGTGCCAGGTGGGCCTCCGATGTTGTGCCAACGCAGTCCCTAACGGTGCAATGATGATGGTGACAATGGGCAACTCTGGTGGTACAGTTAGGGCGACACAAGAAGTACATGTACAGACAGGAACAGATAACACTCCCAGGTACCAGTTAGTGCCTATGCACCGTGATAAGTACATAGTAGACAAACTATGGCACACCACTATCAAAGAACCCCGAGATGTGGAACTGGAATGGTATGAGGAGGTCTGGGTAGACTTGGAAGAAACTGGTGACTGTATATATTTAACATGTACACCAGACGAGTATGCTAGAAGAGGTGAGAGCTTGAGGGGGGTATGTAGGGCATGGATGCCTAGAAAAGGAACACCTGCATGGGATGACGCAGTGATAGAGGAACAAGAATGTAGAAGATTGGAAGAGCGAAGAGCTAAAGAATTCGTTACTTTAGTAACGAAAGGGGGGAAATGTAGGGGAGGACTGGCCGCGAGGCCCTCCTCACCTGCAGCCTTCTCCCCAGGTGAGGACCATGACTCGGTGGGCGTCCCCTCATGCCACCCGGGCCCAGGTGGAGGAGGGTTCACCCGCCGACGACATTGCCCACACGTATCCGTTCCTTGCATATACCAAAATTCAGTTAGGCCTAGAAGCCATCTTGTCTAGCAAAGATGGCGTGAGTTCAGCGCACTGTAGCGCGGCCCCCACCTTTGGAGGGCCTTTCATGCATTTCTGCCGCCGCAGCACCATGGCAGCTCCGCTGCGAGCGCGTTCCCATGAGAAAGTTGGGTACGAGCTAACACCAGATATTAACACTGTTACAATCTATTATCCACAATGTAATACTGCACCCCGTGTGACCTGGTCCGCAAGGCCAGGGCGACGCAGAAATGAATTCAAGTAGTGGTATTAGTGAACGACTCTTCTTAAACAGAATCTGCAAACTATGAATTAGCCACAAAAGTGAAATGTTTATATGACTTCACATGTGACTGTACTAATGCTGCTAGATCACAGAGAAAGTGTCTTTAAGTCATATGTAGACACATGAACCCCTATATGTCTTTTGAGTCACCCATAGTAGCAACCGTCAATCTCTGTGGTCCATAATATAGTTCTACCTCATGTACCGTCGAATGTATACAAATATTTAAACACTGTAGTAGATATAATACCATGTAATGAAAAGGTACTCGGACCGACTGTATTAAAGAAATGTGTAACGAAATTGAAATATATATGTGTGTTTAAATAAGGTCAAAATAAGGCAAAACATTATAAAAGTTCTGCATTCAAAAGTCAGCAACGCACGAGGAAAAAACCTTTGTGAATATATGCAAGGCCATTCTCCCTCCCACCCTACCAAGCCTGCCAGATAAAGAAGCTAAGGCATGTGCCGCGCTCCCTCACCTCCCCCAACCAAGCTGGAGCCGCTTCAGAGAGTCAGAGGCCCCGGTACCGCACCCAAGGCCACAGCCCGCCACCTGTGTTATTTACAGCACGGTAATAAACCCACGTTTGACTCCACAGATCTACCAGCACCCTCTCGTAAATCCCACAATCCCCCCAGACCACCCCAAGAATCATGACCCCGTGCACAGACGACCCCCAACGCTGGGACAAGACACAGAGACCCATTTATATAATAACTTCTAACGCAGCAGACAGACATGTATCATTCGGCTCAGGCCCCAGAGCCCAGCCCCTCGACCTAAAATACCGGTCAATAGGACACAGGTAAATCTCACCCCAACCGACAACCACCAGACCTCTCACGAGGTGCATTCCTCATGTGTTGCGTTTATTTTATCAGATAAACTACTGAGCGATTTATTGATGAACTTAAATGTCGTTTCTTGAATAACTGCAGTGTGCATGGCTTAGGGCAAACGAGTCAGGAAAGGTATTCATCTTTGTCACAGGCTGCCCCAGCATACCAACACCGCTCGGATGACCTCAAGCTGGCCTGCCAGGCCCAACCCAACCCACGAGGCTGACCAGTGACGTCCTCACGCCAAGACCAACCACGCTGCAGCAACACCTATAGTTAGTCGACGCCACCCAATCCCAATTAACTTGTGCCCCCTATAGTGTGTAGGTTCTGATGACGTTTTTTGTATTAGAAATACGCCTGTCTTTGCTATTGTCAGACAGAGCGCTCTCGGAGGTTGCAGAGTTCTTTGCATGCCCTATTCTTTGGATAAACGCCCACTTACGCTCACCCGCACTCTGTCTTGGCCTTATTCCCATTACGGGAGAGTCCCTTATTGTCTCTCATTGCGGGGAGGATCGTGCTGAAATTGGGGGCGCTTCCTTTCACTAAATAGGACGGTTTGATACCTGCCAATGAGTGAAATTGTGATAGGTTAGACAACCGCGGCTGTCAAAGTGAATAATGAATATAATTCAGAAGCCAAAGATAAGCAAATGTTGTCTTCTGGAATAATACAAAATATGCCTGTATTATTTTACAAAATCGCTTTACACACCAAAAATGTTTGTAGAAATGTTGGTATATAGTGCAGTGTGCATGTCAAAGCAAACTTCTGAATTGACACAGAAATAGTGACAATTGACACCGAATACATGTTGTTTTGGTGGTTAAGCTAAAAGATATCCCTTAGGCCTCAAAGAAATAGTAGAATATGTATTTGGTATTTCTGCTTTTTTGACATAATACACAGTCACACATGATATTTATTTGAAAGTCTGTTTGTTTTTAAAAAATATAGATCTGTTTGGGAGCACATTTTGTTCCTAGTATGCAACACGTGCAATATGACTGTGTGATGAAAAGAGAAAGTGTCCTGAAGACAGAATCTATGGAAAATACAAAGAAAAATTAATTTGATTGTATTACAAAATTACATATAGGTTCCAGAAACACATGTCTAGTGTTGACACACTTATGTCCCCCCCTGAAAAGGGAACGTTTCACTGAAAACACATAATTGATTGTGGGTACATGTTCTGTCTTGATCGACAAACATGGCGAAATGTGTTTTGATGCATACACACTGTAATGAAATGGTGTTTGTAGAAGAATGATTTTTGTGAACCATTTGGGTTTGTTTTAAATGTATTTGATCTTTTTTATGATTGTGTTTTATGAATTGATAAACATTAAAATATGTATATTTTTTAAGAATCTTGTGTGCCTACCTACATTTTGAAAGGGTAATTTGTGTATGTGTCAGGCAGATGCCATAGACAGACTTGTAGCTTAAAGGGAGGAAGCCGTCTTTTGGGAGTTGCTTGATTCAAAAGATATGGGTCAACAGCCTCTTTTATTGCTTGCAAGGTAGCTGCTGGGATTTTGTGTCCCACAGAAGTAGGCTGTGTGTTTATAATAATAATAATAATTATAGTATTGTGCCTCCTCTCGCTTCCGCTCCTTCCAACTCCTAGCACCTCTACACTGGAACTCCCTTCCTCTTGCCATCTGCTCTACCCCACCTTCACCTCCTTCCGCTCTTCCCTTAAATCTCTCCTCCTCCATTCTCCTCCCTGAATCACCCCCCCTCCTGCTTCCCCCCTCTCCTCCCCATTCTTCCCCTAACTATCCCCCCTCACCCTCCCCATCCCTCCTCCTACCATTTTTCACCACTCCCCTCCCATCCACTCCCTCTCCCCTTCCCAACCTAACTCCCTCAGTTAATTGCTCTTTTCATTGTTTAGTCGACTGATTCATAATGTATTTGCTTCTACTGTTATTGTTTGTTTATGTAATTTGTTGTTCAATTGTACAGCGCTTTGGCGTAAAGCACTTAATAAATCAATAAATACAAACACAAATATTCTTCAAGGGATGTGTTTTATACTAGATTGTCAATGGATAATGGGGAAGAATAGGTGTAGGAGCTGTGCAAGGGTACATTTTGAGCTTGAAAGTTCCTAGATTAGTAGAAAATGCAGTTCTGAACTGTCCTCGAACTACAGACCCGATCGCAAAGTGCGGACGCGTTTGCGGACACATCATCATGCCGCACACATGTGCATGGTGACATGGCAATGTCCGGAAGGTTCGTGATGACGTCAGATATTCGCGGACGTCGACAGATGCAAAAAAATTGGAAAAAGTCGCAAAAATTGTACAGAAGTGTTAAAAATGATATTAGATGGTGGAAAATGGCAGAGTTTTAAGGTGAAACTTTGTAAATTGGACAAAAATGTTATATTGGGGTAAATATGACATTAGTAAGTTGTAGGAAACTAGCATGCGCTGGTAAAAACCCATGAAATTCACTGAAAAAACATTGTTAAAGGGACGTTATGGTTAAGTTGCACTAATAAAAACCTATGAAATGCAATAAAAAACTTTGTTAAAGGGGCGGTATGGTTACAAGTGAAACCAAAAAACCCCAGAAATTCACCAGTTATGGTAAAATAAGCAACCATAACTCGTGCCACCACTGTGCACTGCTAAGACTAACACCCAGGACATCAAAGTTGACATCACAATGTCATTGATAACATCACTGATGACATCACATGTGAAATTAATTTTGATGAAAAGTCCCTACTACGGGTTGTGTTTATAATGTTGGTAAAAAGATGTCGGGGGTGATAAGGAGACCTATCATGAACTACTTAATCTATTAAAGAATGTACTCATCTAAACTACATTGTATTGGAGTGTTGTTGTTAATACAGGAACCTAATCATACATAAACATAGGCAATGGTTCCAGCATCCATCATAGAAGTACAACATTTATAATCTTGTAATTTTGTATAGTACATTAGTACCCCGGCGAGAGATAATCAGAATGCAACAAGCATTCTGATTGGCTCTCGCCAGGTCCCTACCCGGCCGGGAATCCCTCCATCGGGATTCCACGGCCTTTGTCCCCGGCGGGGGGCGTGGCAGCCCCTCAGCCAATGAGGAGGCTCGAAGCGGGGCCATCCCCACTCCGAGCCTCCCTGCGGCTGAGACGCTGCCTTCGTCCCCCGGCGGGGACTTGGGTAAGTCTTTTTATTTATTTTTTATTTTTCCCTTCCCTTCCCTCCCCTCCCTCCCACCCGCCCCCCCCCAACTTACCTTCTTGATCCTGCGTCCCAGGTGGGGGACGAGGGAAGCCTCCAGCCGTGTGGAGACTCGGAGCGGTGCCATCCCCGCTCTGCACCTCCACACGGCCGGGGGCTTCCCTCGTCCCCCGCCGGGGATGCAGGTACTTATTTTTATTTTTTTATTTTTATTTTTCCCCCGTCCCACTCCCGCCCTCCCAACCCCACTTACCTTTTTTTTATCCTTTTTCAGGAGCGGACGCGTTGGGAACACTTGTTTCTGTCCCAAAACGCTGCAGCGTTGAAACGCCGCAGCATTTCGGGACAGAAAAAAATAGCTTTTAGTACCCTGGTCACGCAAATTTTGCGGGCTGGGATACTAATAGCGTTAGAACCCTCGCAGCGGGGGCATTACCGACTCGGGTAATGCCCCGGGGCCCATAGGTAAGGACCTGAGCGAAGCTAATGAATGCTAGGTCATCAGAGTTTTGAGTAATGTTAAACATGTAATAACTAGCTAACAATTCAAGACTTACTGCACACTTTTGCTAGTACAAATAATACATATGAGGAGCCACAATGCATACAATGCATACAAATCAGAGGCGCATACAGAGAAACTAAAGTAAGGAAGAAAGAAACAGCATCATCAGAAAATGTTAATCGTCATGTATACAAATGAATTGTGTGTTTGAGGCCTGCTTATTTCCCCATGTATGTGCACCATGAGCTGAGACCAAACCCTAAGCAAAGTACTTTAAGAACATATGACAAGTTTAACGTCTAGATATATAGCACCTTTTCGAATTTTAATATTCTGACTGTCGGTGAACAAACCACCTGGATTACATATGTCAGTGAACAAAAACAAGAGGCCCAGATATGTGATGTCATCAGTAATGTCACCAATGGCATTTGTGATGTCATCTTTGATGTCCTGAATATTAGTCTTAGCAGTGCACGGTGGTGGCACAAGTTATGGTCGCTTAGCTTACCATAACTGGTGAATTTCTGAGGTTTTTCGGTTTTACTTGTAACCATAACATCCCTTTAACGTTTTCATTGAATTTCATAGGTTTTTATTAGTGCAACTTAACCATAACGACCCTATAACAATGTTTTTTCAGTGAATATATATGTATATGTAAACGCACCAATCAAATACAGACTCACCACTTTCAACATTGTAACGTTAAAACCACTGAACCACTGCATACCTGATAAATTACTCATAATGCTCTCAACATTGAATGGGACAAATTGAGGCCCGATTATGAAAATCTTATAGAATCCTAATATGCATGAAGGCGCCCGTTTTGAATACCGTGATTGTTAAAATATACTTCCGAAGTTATTTTCAAAAGGGAGACATTAAAAAAAAGTAGTTTCTCTATTTGTTTTTAATGATCACAAGTAATGTATACTACTATAACCTAAACTCCTCCCTTCCATTCACTGCACCATTTTCAAAAATGTCCACAGTCATCAGTACAAACACAGCGTTTCCACTAGTTTTTCGACTGACCTAATTAATTTCTTCTCCCACACATGCATATGGAGTGAGATGCCTGATGTTCCAAAGAACGTTGGTGGCCCACCTATTCCTCTCCACCTATGGTCACTAGAGCAATGGGCTTTCTCCTGCTTACTGCCCTTCCTCCCCAACAGTTAGTGCTTTGAAGTGGCGTAGGGACGCAGAACAAATCCTATGAATAAATACAAATAAATACATTTAGCAGTATTAAAATGATAACGCCAATTCCCAAATTGACCACAGGCACTTGCATTCTTTTAAAGATTAATAACCCATTGACGCTATGGTTAGTTTCTGGGGCTCTCGTTACCTCTGCCCTTACTTCAAACCCTCTTAAGAGAAGTCATTGCAGCAAATACAAAAAAGTAAGCTTACTCTCCCGTCTTTAAGATTATACACAGATATTCGGTTATAATAACCATGCCTGCACATAAATGTAGGAATAGAAAACTTCCTAATCTCAACAGGGGAAGCGTTCACAATCACGCACCTGTGGGATGTATCAACCCACTCATCCAAGCCCGGCAACATCACTGTGCATTGCTGGCAGCAGAAACATCATAATGGCTGCCGGAAAGCATGCTGCTCGCCAGAAATCACCAGAAAATGCGCAGTGAAAATGTGAAAAACAGGCTGCCATCCACTTTTGCCTATCTTAGTGAGCACATGAGATCACTGCCTAAAACCACCATTGGGCTACCCACGAAGCAGTCTGAAACCACTTGGAAATAGCAATGCTGATTGACAAAAGAAATACAGAGCTGTTTGGGAATCCGTTTCTTGAGTGTCAAAAATGTGCTAAAATTATGGCTCACAAATCACCTACAAGATCCAACCTCTTTGTTGGGTGTTTCACATTACTCTACCACAAGAATCCATGTCAATACAATGTCAGCAAAAATCATATGCTATCAAGCAAAATCCCCTTTTAGGGATACTGATGGAAAGACAGCTGTCAAAAATGGGAGTAGTACCGTTGCTCACCTCTACCAGAAAACCATTTCTTTGTAAATTGAACATGGAACCCCAAACTATGCCAAAGAAGAGAATTCCATCAAAATGCCATACAGAGTGCCACAGTGATTTCATTGTTAAAAAAGACTTGATTTAAAGATATGTTGCTTATTGTAAGTTTTTACATCTCCTGGAATACACGTGGCTTCAAACACCTATTTAATGAGTTTGAGATACCGTTGGAAAATGTTTTTATAATATGTCTACAAGAAACCTGGCTCTGTACATCGACCATTTGTGATGGATTCACGGTCTTACTGAATGCAGCAGTTAAAAACGCTAAAGGCCGTCCAAGTTCGGGCCTTATAACAATGTTGAGGATTAATCAAACATGGTCATCTCCGATTCCAATAAACCCAAACTCATATGTGCAAGGAACCATCATGCACACCAGGGAAAAAAAGATCAGTGAGCGACAATACTTATTAATTATAAATATATACTGGAACCCAAACAAGATAAGCACAGAGGAGATCATCTCTGCAGCTTCACATCTAATTGATGAAGCGATGCTAGCCTATAGCAAGCTTTCAATTATTTGCTGTGGAGATTTGAACTGTACGTGGTTCCAGTTTAATCACGGCTTGGAGAGTTACCAGACACTCCCAAAGGAAGCACTGGCTTAAAGGGCGAAAAGATGGGAAAATGCAATGGGCATATGTGACTTTCAAATGTTAAATGGAAATGTGAAAGGAGACGTTCCAGCAAATCTAACATGGTATCGAGATCTTACACACAGTATTCTTGATTACATTTGGATCTCAAGCAATCTGGTACCGAAGATGGTCGACTTGAAAATAAAGAAAATGAAACACAGCGACCATTGTCTTGTACACTTGCGTATCGATTTAGACATGACTTTGTCGACGAAAACACACAATATAGATGTCGAAACCAACTGTCGTGGAAATTGCATACGAGTAAGTGGTAAGCAAATTGAGAAGCTTGGGGAAATGTTATTGAATAAGTCAGCCCCGCAAGCGCCAAATTACATTCCGCTATTGTCGGAGTTCACAACACATGGAAACTCCTTTCAATACTTAGGAAGGGCTCATCGACACACATACTGCAAGGTGCTACACGAGGCAAAAAAGGCTCTGCGGAAAGACCTGAGAAGCCTAAAGAAATGTATCCCCAGCATGGAAACTCAAAAAGCTATACTTGAAAGGCGTATGAAATACCGAAATTGGTTAAAGTCACATGCAGCCATAATTGAGCATACTCGGAGCATATGCTACAATTGATTTTGACCAAGAATACACGTGAGATTTGGAAAATCTTGAACATGGAGCCTACAAACGGCACCCCAAACCTAATCAACACCATAACAAAAGATGTATGGAAGCAGCATTTTTCATCGGTCTTCAAAAAACCAGTCTTGGAGATTCCGCTAACAGTGAGCTCTAATGGCACCAAGTGGGATGTCCGGATGGAACAGGAAGAAATAATTGGAGCAATTAAAGCCCTCAAGAGTTCACGAGCAGCTGGCCCCGATTTGATCTCGAACATCGACCTAAAAAAACATCCATGCGAGTGGGCGAAATTTTTTTTATAAAAATTAGTTCTCTGAAAAAACTGCCCGAATCTTGGAGGTCTGCAATTGTAGTGCCAATTCACAAGCGAGGCAGTTGGGACGATCCTAATAACTATCGCCCATTTGCACTGCTAGACACAATTAGTAAAATTTTCGGGGCAAATCTGCGACTTAAACTCGCAAATTGGGCTGAATTGTCACAGATAAGCGATAAAAGACAAACCGGATTCACGAAAGGGACTGGAGTGGATGTAAACTTGCTTATACTGACAATCTTGAAATTGGAAACCCTAAACAAGAACGGTAAGATGGTTTTTGCATTCATTGACTTAAAAAAAGCGTTCGATGGAGTGAATCGAAGCTTGTTATGGGCAAAATTGGCGAAATGGCGCTGTCCGCCTGGAATTCTAGAGCCAATTATTGCTATGCATGAACAAACTTCAATTAAAGTAAGACTAAATCATAGTGGTGCATTATCGAAAGCCATTTCTACACACAAGGGCGTCAAGCAAGGGTGCCTCCTAGCTGCAGAACTGTTCAAATTATTCTTGGTTGACCTTCCAATCCATCTGAACAAAATTCCATGTTTTCCACCCAAGATACACCAAACTCCAATCAACTGTATAGTTTACGCAGACGACTTGGTCCTGATGGATAAAACCCAAATCGGGCTACAGCAGCTCTTATCGGGCCTGAAACTATACATGGACTCAAACCAACTGTCCATAAACACCTTGAAAACCAAAATCATGTCGATTGGAAACACAAGAAGCAAACAAGACAAAGCTTTCAGATGGAAAATTGATGAATCTAACTTAATGACTGTTGATTCAATAAGATATTTGGGCATACAATTCAACAATTCGATCTGCGAGAAACAGTGGGCTGTTGATTTAACATCTAAAATGACGAAGTTAGCCCTACAAGCAGCTGTAATCAACAGGAATTTTGGAAAATTTTCAATAGAACCAGTCCTCAAATTTTATTTACAAAAAGTAACTCCGATCATAATATTTGGGGCCGAGGCAGGTTGGAACTTAAGTGTTCAAACGTGGCACATCCTGGAAGGCCGCTTTTGGCGGAAAGTTCTGCGGGTGCCGCAAGCAACACCAATTACGGTCCTGCGACATGAACTAGCGATCAACTCCCTGCATATGAAAATGGTCTGGACGTCTATCGCAACAATGAGGAAAATAGTCTTAAAATCAGCAGCCCCGGCTTACAAAATCTTTACCGACAACCAAGCTTCAAACAATCATGATTTCCTCAGTGTATGGTTTCATAAATTGTCGGCGTACCTTTCTGCAGCAAATATTTCCAAGAAGGAATTGATCAACCGCCCAAAACATGCAAAAATAAAATTCGACAACTGGGCTTGGATTTCCAAAAATGATGCGAGAGCTAAAATAAAATCGATGAAATCAATGAAAGGTGTGAACAGAAAGCTACATGAACCAGCAAGCTACCTATTGCAATGTCCCTCGAGGCATCATCGAGACCAATTCCTTAGGTATCGATCGAATCAGCCAAACATCTGTTAATTGAATGCAAGCAAATTGCTCCACAGCGCACACTACATCTGGGAAATTTTGCACCGCTAGATGGAGACATGGAACGATGGTGGGGGGAGGATCATCTCTGGACTCAATACAAAACTTGTATGTGCAACTGTGAATTTCTTTGACTCGATTTTGAAACCTTAAATCCTAACGAAGTCGGCAACTGTATGTGCTTAGATGTATGTTTGCCTTCTTTCTTGGAGTTTTAGCGTGGATTGTTTTTGTTTTCTTTTTTTCCTTTCTTTTTTTTGTGGTGCTTATTAGGATGCGTGAATTTAGGTCTTGTTTGAAACAAACGTTTGTCTTCTTTTTGAATTCAAACTGTAGTTTTTTTTCAAATAAAATAAAAAGAAAAAATGTTTTTTTTTTTTTACAAGGAACTATGTTGCAATTGACCAGAAGGTAATCTGATTTAGTTAAAACTTTAAAGAGGCTTTCTTTTCCTGAGAACCATTCACACCTTGGGCCTTCCCACCAACAGGAGAGGATATTGCATTGACATGTAAATCAGGAGAGGAGGAGATTTTCTCTGCAGCCCGGAGGAAAGAACAATGGGGGCTTTGGGATGAATAGAAATATGCTGATTTGGGTGTAACTGGTTAACAACTGCTCTGGGAGAAACAAGACATGACCCTCTGAGTCAGCCAGCTCTGGGGGCGAAGACAAACAATTTTATGAATTGAATTGAAAGCAAATGTACGTTTTAGAAAATTGCTTATAACAAAGTGTACCAAGCTGACAAAAATGTAAAACGTTGAGACAGTTAAAATGAAAAATGCACTCACAATTTTAAGACTAAGCTGGACGCCGTGTGATGTTCTGAGACTAAACCCCGGAATTATTAATATTGCAGCTGCAGTGTTTTTGCTATGAACATAAGAAATTACAGTAATATGCTCAGAGAGGATATGCATGCATGTATCAAATTTGCAGCAGAATGAATAATGGGAAACACACCAAAAGCACGAAATGTTGTCATTTCTGAACCCAAGCTCGTAGGAACATGGGACATGAACAGAGACATGCCTTAATTAATCCGTGATGTGTATATGTATTATGAACAACTTGTGTATCTGGGAAATATGTTTTTGGGGAAAAATAGATTTTCTCTGTAAAAGCAAAGGGGAGGGATTTTAGTTAAGCCATAAACACAGCATCACTCTGATGCATTCTGACACGCTGATCCTTTCTCCAGACAGGGGACAGGGAATTCTCTAACCTATCAAATCCTTAGAGGTTTGGGCATTGTAGAATCAGCCTTCCCACCTCCTTTGGAAACACATAAATAGGGACTGTTGAGACCCAGATACGACACACTCTTTCCAGTCTTCAACCGTTGTCTTGCGAATCACTCTGCAGGAAGACTCCAGACTCCAGATAGATCCAGACTACAGATAGAACCAAACTCTAGAATCCAAACTCTAGAACCTTGAAGCAGAGAGGCCTAAACCAAAAGCTGAATCCTTTTCAGCAGGCTTCAGAATCTTTTGCAAACCTGATTCTAACCCCTAAACTTCCACGGGGCCTAACCAAAAATGTCAACAGCCGGGCGTGCTGTTTGCTTCTAGCTAAGAACCCTGTGCTAGAACCAGTATCCAGACCCAGAAAGCAGAGCTGTATCCAGAACCCATCAGACCCAGACCAGAGGCTGTGCTGTGAGCAGAACCAGTGCCCTAGACCGTCCGGTGGCGAGTGAAGTCCAAACCTTTGACCAGATTTTGAAGGGGCCCATTCCATTCCATTCCAAAGGTTAGGAGTGAGTATCTAGTCTAGAACTGCGCATAGTCATCTTATCCCTTACATTTCAACCTGTCCAGATCTGCATTATAGAATCTTGTGTCCATCCTGTTGATTCCAGATCTGTAAAGCGCAATCTGTCAATTTGAAATGTTGACTTTATTTCTGAAAATCTACCTCCACAAAAACCTCTAACTTTTGAACCACACGTCCTAGAAACAAAATGTAACTGTCATTTTGAAGCTAAGATCCCAAGCTTTCCAAAGAACCTAAGTTCCGTTTTCAATCTGATAATCATTAATGAATCATTGCTAGTGTTATCCTATACCAATCAAAAGTAACTATCACTTATCCTGAATCTCCTTTAGTGAATTAAAATCATT
Source organism: Ambystoma mexicanum (assembly GCF_040938575.1). NCBI lineage: Eukaryota > Metazoa > Chordata > Amphibia > Caudata > Ambystomatidae > Ambystoma > Ambystoma mexicanum. The sequence goes on along the minus strand of NC_090933.1, from coordinate 971,685,031 downwards.
TTAGCATATTTTCCCTTTCATGACAATCACCTTCAAAAGTATTTTTGCCTGTGTTTAAAATCATACCTGTTTTCTCTAAGCTTTCTGGGGGAACTGGGATTGAACTGCATTATTGATGGTATTCTTGAAACCTGTGTGCCCTCATTTCTATCTCTTCATATTGGATAGGGGGGAGTGAGTAGTCACAGGGGAAAAAGTGATGATATGATTTCAATCAAAAGATAATATAAAGTTGTTTCTGTGCTCCATTCTTTCCCATCATTGCATTTCCTTGAACCATAAAAGTATTCCGGGCTACCTTATCCTTCCTATTCCTACTCCTTACTGATTAAAGAGATTGTTGAGACTGTAATATTACCCATTACTGATTACTGTTCATATTCATAAGTGTGCTATTCAGATATAGTTCTATTAATAAAAGTGTGATATATCTATTGTTTAATTCTTCAAATAAACCTTTTAATTTGCAAAACAAACCTAAGTCTTGGCTCAGTGAGGTCAGGGGGATTCAAAGAGAGGGGCGTTATAGAAGCGTTCATCATCCAGATTTAAAGAACTTTGACACAAAAATATATAAATAAGGGCTTTCATTGGGCATCCCTTACTAAGCATTGACTTGGAGTGCTGAATTGAAGTCACTTACAGATTGGGGGCTCGTCGCGGGACTTCTGGAGTAGATCTGCCACTTGTGCAGCTTAATGCAGTGTGCTAACTGATAGGATACATAAATCCTGTTGGGTTACCACGCTCTGTTACGCTAAAAAAGGAACGCTCCCAGGAAACGGTCTGTTTTGCAAAATAAAAAAAATAAAAACTTCTGTAAGTCAGGAAGGAACTCAATTTCCAGAATGGCGACATTGGTAGACATCAAGATAGCTAGAGAGCATCTCCTACATAAGCTATTTGTGAGAGGTGAGTGGACTGAGCAGGACCAGAATGTGTGGTTGCAGGCGATCGCACAACAGGTCACTGCAACTGGGTTAGATATCTGGAGAGATCAGAGTCCCTTACATGTGGCCCTGAGTGAACTTTATATGGCCCTAAGGCCAAGGATGAGCACAATAAGATTGCCAGGGTAGCGGCATACCTATATTTGTCTATGGGAGCCATACAGGACAAATGTGCTGAAGGCCAAGATCTGGCAAGTAGGCAACTGTTGGCATTAGAGAAGGCCCAATCTGATCTGGACTCTTCTGAGCAGAGGCTGCAGAGGAGCCAGGAGCCAGGAGTCAGAAAATGATAGTAGGCAGTATTTGGTTAAAATCAAAGAGGATATGGGTATCCTGCAACAGGAAAGGGCAGAACAGGATACCAGAATTCTGGCCTTGCAGAAGGAGTATCAAGAAGGTTTGGACTCCCTACTGCAGAGCCAGAAAAAGCTGGAGCAACAACTGGACTTCAACAGGGCATGCACAGAGCAGGTAGCCAACCTGCAAAGCCACCTGGATAGAAAGAAGGCAGAGTGCAACAAATTATTTCTGAAAGACCTGGACACCCAGGCAGAATTTGAGGAAGTGTGCCAGAAAGCTGGTGCCCTTCAAAGGCAGAGGGATGACCTGGCGGCACAGAGGCAGGCTCTTACTCAGGAAAGGGATACCTTAGGCCAGGAAGTCTGCCACTTAAAAGGGAAGCTGGAAGAAAATCACCTGGCCCTCCAGGGACTGGGTGATCTCCAAAAAGAGCATCAGAACTTGTTGGAGCACACCAGGAGGGTGGAAGATGCTCTGGCAAGAAAGGAGCAGGCCAGTAGGGATGGGACTCAGGAGGTAACCCTCCTGCAGCAAAGACTGGCCCTGTACTCCAGGACCAACCAGGAAGCACAGAGGGAAAATGAGGCTCTCTGTCAGCACAATGATAGGCTCCAGCGACAGGCAGCCATGCAAGAGAGACTGAGAGTCTAGTAAGGCCTTGATTGAGGAACAGAAAGCTCAGGCTCTTGCATGGCAACAGGGAGCAGGGGCTGATAGAAATGAGGTTCGCTGGGAAAGGGAAACACCTGAGCATAACCTCAGGAGCCCTAATACCAGTGGCCTCCATCTCTCCGAGTCCCTGGACTCTGCCACCCCCATGTCCCCTGGCGCACATGAGCCCAGGGCCATGGGGATGGCGGATTACTATCCAGTTGAAGTATGGGGCTCATAGGCCAGTACCTCCCAGGAATGGACGGGCAGGCAATTGGGTATGGCACCCAAGTACAGTGCAATTTAGTGGGGAACCCCAGGAGAGTAGGCCCACTAAGGGCATCCTGCAAACCTCTGTCCAGTTAGGTCAGTGGGGGGGTACCCATCAAATCATGGCAGCAAGGAGGAATCTGAAGACTCCTCTGAGTGTCCCAGGACACAAGAGACCAGGTCCCCACATTCTGCCAGCCATTCCCAGGCTCGCAGAATCTGGAAAACCTGGAAGATCAGACGGGCACCTCTGGGAGCAGTGCCTCTGAGTCAGAGGATTAATGGACCAGGGTTACCCGAACCAAGAAGGCCAATAAGGCAAAAAGGGCCTTGCTTAAGGACCCCTTGAAACAGATTAAGGCAATAAGGAGTGTCATCAAGCTTTATCACAAGGACACCAAGTATTCTGTGTGGGAACACTTAGAGCTCTTTGAGCAATGGAGACTTTCCATTTAAAAGACAGCAGTAGCTGCATTCAGTACGTCAAATGGACATTCTCCCCAGAATACTCCAGTTTCTTTGCGGGGCTGGAGAGCCAATATCATTCAAGATGGTCCACATATAGGGCGGCCATCTTAAAGCACTTTTCTGTTCATAGAAATCCCCTAGAGGCTTGCAAGGCAGCCTACTATTTACAATGTGGGAAGGATCAGGTCCCACAAGAATTCGTGCAGGTATTAGAAGCATGCTTTTGCGCAGACTACCAGAAGGGTGCGCACGGATAGTAAAGAATTTGTGAATAGGTTTTTCCATGCCCTACCCAAATACATCATGACCCAGATAGTGAGAGATTTTCATGAGAAAAGGTCACTAGACTGGGTCATTGAACAGGCCACCCGAATCTATGAGGTGCAGAAGCCCATAGAAAATAAAAATAATTCTCAGAAAAGCCCCAAACCGACCAGCACCCCTGCCGCTGCTAAGGTGGCAGAGGTAAAGGTTGCCCCCATTTTAGATTTGGAGATGGGGAGCCTAAAAACCTGCCTGCACAGAATAGTTCTAAGCCCAGAAGGCCCTTGGGCCAGTCACAATCAGGGAGTCAAGGAGGTAGTCCCACAAATGGGGTCCCTCACTCCAATGACTATGTAAGTACCCGCTACAAGGGAAACCGACTCATCCTGGGTTATGTGTGGACTCCTCCAGCCCAAGGGGGGATCCAACCAAACACCTAACCAAGGGAACTTCCCTCCTAACTTCCCCCAGGAGGGCAGAAATTCATCAAATCCTGGGCAGAACTTCTTCCCCAGGTACCCACAGAACTTCCAACCCCAAAATCATCCATCCTTCTTTCCCCACTTCCCTGAGCCCAGACCACCTAAACCGGGAGAGGGGAGGCCAAGGGTGGAGGGGTACCCAAATCTTCCCAACCCGGGGTACTACCAGAGAAGGGATAGGTACCCTTCCCGGGAACAGCCCAGGGGAGAAAACAGAACCCTGTATCAGCCTGAGCAGGTTTCACAGTTAGAGCGCCAGGTCTAAAACATGGAACAGGATCTGGGTCGCATGCTGAGGGCTCAGCAGAACCCTCAGATGAGCATGCCGGCACAGAATGCCCCAAACTCTGAACCTGGTGCTCCAGAACAATGATGTGGGCAGTACCCCGATAACTCACCGGTTTCCATGGAGGAGGCACAAGCGGAAGGGGGGTGTAAAGCCTTGGAGGAAGCTTCCTTCCCCACTTGTAAACGGCCCCTGGAAACCCAGGAACCATAAACAAAATCTCCTGCCCCTCAAAGTCTGCCACCCAAGGAGCAGAGAGGGGGTGGGAGAAACAAAGGATCCAAACAGACCCATTTTGAGGAGGAGGTACAGATCTTCCAAGTTGAAGGAGAGGGATCCTCAGTGGATCCTGGGAAAAGGATCTTCTCCTTCAGAGATGGGGGAACTCCTCCCAAAGAAAAATGGGTCCCAAGGGATTCACATCCAGACTGGGTAGATGTGGGGACTGAGCTAGTGCCGCCCATCATCCCATCCAAGAACCAACAGCATCAAAATCCCCTGGTTCAAACCCACCCTAGTGACTGCCTCCAAAAGGGGGGGGGCGGCCCAGAACCGGAACCAGGGGAACACAAAACCTCTCCTATCTCCAGTTGCCAACTTTTTCTTTCAGATTCCCAAGACTCCCCACAGAATTCTGCCCAAATCTCTTCTCTCTCCATGTCCAAAACCAGAAAATTAGCCCACCAGTTGTCCAGAAATGTGCATTATCTGTGCCCCCTTGTGGAGAAGGAGGGAAGATACTATGCCCAGTTCAAGTACAGGGGCAGGATACAATTTTGCCACTGGTGGACACTGGATCCCAAGATACCCTTCTGTCCAAAAAGGCCTTTGATGAACTAAATTCAGGAAGGTGGGAGAATTACCAAATTCCTCTCACCTCTCTTCCTGGACAACTTCAGAACTTTGACAGGAAGGAGATTCCCGTCGAGGGGACTGCGGATTTGGACATTAAAATTGGGCGACACAAGGTGAAGCACCCGGTCATAGTTGTGACTCCAGAGGGCACCCCTTGTTTACTGGGGAATGACCTCCTGAGAAGGTTGTCACCCCTAATAGACTGTGTAAACAAGGTCCTCTGGACCCAGACTAGCCGACCCATAAAATTCAAACAGAGTGTCAACCATGTTAGTTTAAACTGCACATGCCACATGGTTGAACAAAAATCTGACCAAGTAGAATTTCACTTCCAGAACAACCAACTTCCAGACGTGACAGTAATAGCAGTAGGACAACAGACTGGTGATGGGGGGTCCCCTCTATTTCTGAAAATCAACTTTCCTTCCAGTTTAAGGTGGTATTCCACACTGGAAGGAAACACTCTGAAATTCTTTACCAATCCACATTCAGACATTCCCACTCCAATAATCCAGAAAGATGTGAAATCAGCTCAGAGCCTGGCTGATATTCAGCAAATTGGAGAGCCGTTGTTCATCCCTGTTCAGTTAAATGATGGGAAGGACTCTGTTCTCGCCCGAGTGTGTGTGAACAATGGTAAGAGCTTCATCAGCGAAGCCATGTTCCGCCAACTCCCAAAAGATCCAGCCATTCCGACATTCAAATTGATAGACAAATGGGAAATGGATCTGAAAACACCCAATTCCAAACATCTCCTGCCAAGCAGGTGTATGCTCAAAATCTCCATTGGCAACAAGAGCATAGTCCATAATTGTTGGGTTGTGCGAGACGTCACTGCCGCCTTTTACTTTGGCAGTGACATTCTCAATCGCTTTGCCATTAGTTTGGACCTAATAAACTTCAAAGCTTGGTCCCGATTAGCGGATAATCCCATGGGCTTTGATGATCCAGGGAAAGCTTTTAGGTCAGCTCAATTGCTACCTTATACAGTGGAAATTCAGATTGGAGAGGAAGTCACCATCCCAGAAAGGACCTGACAATTCTCCCTGGAAGTGAAAGTTAAAAGAGGACAGAAATTGAAAAAACCTGATGCTTATTTTCGTCTAAATGATTCTCTCCAACAACAAGGGGTGGGGGTAAACCCAACACCATTAGTCAATGTAAAACATGACACCATTCCAATAGAGGTGGATAACAGCGACTTAAAGAATATCACTCTAGCCGCAGGCACCATTATTGGAATGGCAGTTGAAGACCGACATGTTTCCATTGATCTAGGTAATGAACTGTTAGGACCAATCCCCAAGGACTGTTTTGACAGTGACAGTGATGACAGCGCGACACCAGATAGGATCTTTACTCGGCATGGGGGGGAACTTCCTGGTGTACACTTCCTGCCCTTATGGCAAGGAAGATGTGACTTGTGATTTCAGGAGGGATGAGGTGATTTTTCAGGTCCATGAGGGATGCCTTTCCCACCTGAAGCCAGCAGTCCAAATCAGCACTTTGACCAGGGACTTCTTCACCCAGCTGGAGGAGGCCGCCGAGATAGCAAAACCAGAAGTCTTTCCATGCTTCAGGCAGATGGTTGAAGAGAGAGTCAACCTAGCGGATGCCTGTGTGACTCTGGAGCAGAAGCAAAAGTTGAAACTTGGATTTTCAAGATCTCTTTGCGGTAGACTCATATGACTGTGGTCGCACTGACATCCACACAACAATTTCCACGGACCCTGGTATGACTCCAGTGTTTGTGAAGCAATATCGCCTGCCTCTCGCATCGATGGAGTCCCTGACTGAAATCATTAAGAACCTTGAGTCCCGTGGGATAATCCGTCCAGTCCACAGCACCTTCAATAATCCGGTGCTGGGGATATTGAAGCCAAACGGCCAGTGGAGACTCTGCGCCGACCTTAGGGAGCTCAACAAACGGGTCCATACTTCCCGATGGCCTCTTCCCTACATTGACCAAGGGCTGGCCCAGATCCAGGGGTCACAGATATTCACTGCAATAGACCTGACCAATGGATACTGGACTGTACCTGTCAGTAGGGAGGACCAATACAAGCTGGCTTTTACCTTTGGGGGCCAGCAGTACACATGGACCCGGACTCCCTTCGGATACCTCAACTCCGGCAAAGAGTTCAACATTTTTCTACATAAGGCCATGCCCAACCTGGGTGAGAGGGGTAACCTGGCTTATGTAGATGATGTCCTCGTCAAAAGCTCAACTGTGGAGGAACACATAGCGGAGATCCGTTATGTTCTGACACAGTTGAGAGCTGCCGGAGCAAAACTTTCCTTTCAGAAAGCACAGTGGTGTAGTACCCGTTTTAATTTCTTGGGGCATGAGATTACTCCTCAGGGTCTCTGTCCCCAGGAAAAGAAAGTGGAAGCACTCCAGAAACTGAAGGACCCAACAACTCTGCGGGAACTAAGGAGCATCCTTGGATTGACTAATTACAGCAGAAAGTTCATTGAGGGCTACGCAGAGATCACCAGACCCCTGATTCATCTTTTGAAGGGGGGGGGTCAAGTGGGAATGGGGTCCAGAACAAACTGAGGCAGTAAGGCAACTCAAAAGAAGCCTCTCACAAGCGCCTTGCCTAGCTTACCCTGTCAGAAACAAGGAGTTCTTCTTGGAGACAGGGTTCTCTAATACATGCTTGACTGCAGTATTATACCAAAAGCATAACAAGGTCAATAAAGTGATCTCCTATGCAAGTAAAACTTTATCCTCTGTGGAGGAAAAATTCAACGAGTGTGAGAAGGCGCCTCTGCAATATCTCCAAAGTGACAGAATCCAGGCCAGAAATGTGAGTAATTCCCGAATCACTTCCTGGATTCTGTCAATGCAAGGCTTTCCTGTAGAGGTCAGATATGGCCAAAACAAGAAGAATCCCCTCGCGCAAGGTCTGGCTGACTTGAATGATTGTGCCAGAGAAAACTGTCTCGAGGACGAAAGTCTAAAAATCAAGGACCACATGGAGGCATACCTCAATTCCCCACATAAAGTCTTTGAAGAAGACAAGTGTGAGGGAATGCCCACTGTCTATGTGGATGTATGCTCTTACCATGTTGACAACAATGGGGAGAAAGAACTTGTGGCCAGCGTAGGGAATGCATGGGTTAATGAGTCCCCAGAACCCTCCGCTGGGTACAAGATTGGTCCCCGAAGTAGTCAAGTGGCAGAGTTGATGGCTGTGCATCAAGCCATCCTCACTGCTGTCCAACATCAACTCCACGAACTGGTCATAATCACAGATTCAGATTATGTATGGAACAGGTTCGTGGAGCACCTGGTTAATTGGAAAACCAGAGGCATGCTATGTGCTAACAAACCCTTGAAACATCGGAAATTAATTCACAATATTGATGATCTGGTCACCTCGAATGGGGATGACCATCTACTGGACAAAGATCAAGGGTCATTCCAAAGTAGAGGGACCAGACAAAACTGGAAATGACTTAACTGATCAGCTGGCCAAAACCGGGGCCATCCAAGGGGATCTAATAGAGATCGAGTCCATGTTGGGTGAAATCCAGGTCACTGCTATCACTAGGTCCCAGACAAATGCTTACAATGATCTTTCAACTGCACAATGGAGTAAGGAGACCCCAGATGCTGATTTGATTACGGCTCAAAAAGGGGATCCAATAATTGGTAAGTTTTATCAACACATTGAGGACCCTGAGAACGTTCCCTTGACGGATACCGATTACATTGGGAAAAAGGACCTCGGAGTGTTGATGAAATGTCCAAAAATGTTCCGAATCCAAGACGGTTTGTTGGTAAGGAAATCCCAAGCTGGCCATGATCAGTGGGTGGTTCCTACCTCATTCCGAAGCCTGATGTTAAGTCACTCCCATGATGCGGCCACAGTCGGTCATAAGGGGTTTCATACAACACTTGAAATCTTAAGAGAGGTTGCATACTGGCCACACATGGGGCAGAACCTCGACCAACACTTGATGGGGTGTCTTGTGTGTGCACAATTTCAGCCAACATCCCTCACACACCATGGTCAGATTTGCAAGTCGACTTTATCGGGCCCGTGATTCGCTCCTCTAGGGAAATAAGTACATGTTAACTGTGACATGCTTATTTACTAAATGGGTGGAATGTCTCCCGGCCCCAAACTGCAAGGCAGAAACAGCAGCTGCCCTGATGATCAACCACATCTTTTGGCGTTTTGGACTACCCCAAAGGATTGAGTCAGACAGAGGTAGCCATTTCACCAGCGAAGTAATGACAAAGATGTGGGAGATACTTGGGGTTAAAAGAAAACTACACATTGCTTACCGACCAGCCTCTAGTGGTGCAGTAGAACCTTACAACAAAACCATTGTGAGCATATTAAAAATATTTGTGGCAGATTCTGGGCTAAGTTGGGATATCCGATTACCTCTTGTCCTAATGGCCATCAGATCTACCCCTTCATCTGCAACTGAAATGTCACTGTTTGAGCTGATGACTGGATGCAGGATGGTGCTTTCCCAGCACCTGCTTTACTGGACCCAAGAGCAGACATTGATCAATGCCTCCACAACTCATGAGTATGTTGAAAATTTAAGAAAACACCTTCAACATGCGTTTGCCTATGCTCAGCGAAATCTAGAAAGATCAGCCGATAGCATGAAGACCCACTATGACTTAAAGACTACCAGGAAAGAATACAATGTAGGAGACCGGGTCTATCTATAAAATTTCCAAAGGAACCAGGCCAAACAGCGAAAATTTCTGCCTACCTGGAAGGGACCTTTTGAAATTGTAGACCAGATCTCACCAGTCGCGTACAAGATCTGCATCCCCAAAGGCAGTTTGGCGGAAGGGGAAGACAAGCTTTAATCAGCTAAAGAGTTGCCATCCTAGGCACACTCTGCAGCAACTGGAGCAGTCTTCTGGAACCCCAGAGGGGGCTACTCGAGGTCCATAAAATTCCAACCCTAAAATATTCCACATATAGTCTATAAAATACAATAATAAAAATACAAATGTCTCCTGATGTATAAAATGTATATGCCGCCCCACTACATTAATAGTGGTGGGGAAATGTCTATGAATATGTTTTGGCCTTTTTTCTTTGTCATCCTAGGAGAGAGAAACCATGGAGACTGACCAAGGAAGATGGCCCGGGGACTGGGAGCAAAGATCCGAGGGGCCCGGGGTATCGCTCAATACTCCGATCAGGACTGGCGAGGAGAACCAAGTGGTCCACCCTTGATGGAGGAAAAGACGATGAACTGTGCCATTTGTGGAATTCGGAGAGATGAGGCTGACATCCCAGTCTTGCGAAGTTCCATCGATGAAAGTTCAATGGCTATCGCAAGAGGGGGGCTTGTGGGATGTATCAACCCACTCATCCAAGCCCGGCAAGCTTCACTGTGCATTGCTGGCAGCAGAAACATCATAATGGCCACCGGAAAGCATGCTGCTCGCCAGAAATCACCAGAAAATGCACAGTGAAAACCTGAAAAATAGGCTGCCATCCACTTTTGCCTATCTTAATGAGCACAGGAGATCACTGCCTAAAACCACCATTGGGCTACCCACAATGCAGCCTGAAACCACTTGGAAATAGCAATGCTGATTGCCAAAAGAAATACAGAGCTGTTTGGGAATCCGTTTCTTGAGTGTCAAAAATGTGCTAAAATCATGGCTCACAAATCACCTACAAGATCCAACCTCTTTGTTGGGTGTTTCACATTACTCTACTGCAAGAATCCACATCAATACAATGTCAGCAAGAATCATATAGCAATCAATAGCATCAATAGCATCAATAGAATCAATAGCAAGTCATCAAGCAAAATCCCCTTTTAAGGATACTGATGGAAAGACAGCTGTCAAAAATGGGTGTAGTACCGTTGCTCACCTCTAGGCGTTTTAAAACCATTTCTTTGTAAGTTGAACATGTAACCCCAAACTATGCCAAAGAAGAGAATTCCATCAAAATGCCATATAGAGTGTCACACAGTTTTTTCATTGTTGAAAAAGACTTGATTTAAAGATATGTTGCTTATTCTAAGTTTATAAATGTTTTTTTTTACAAGGAACTATGTTGCAATTGACCAGAAGGTAATCTGATTTAGTTACAACTTTAAAGAGGCTTTCTTTTCCTGAGAACTCTTCACACCTTGGGCCTTCCCACCAACAGGAGTGGATATCGCATTGACATGTAAATCAGGAGAGGAGGAGATTTTCTCTGCAGCCCGGAGGAAGGAACAATGCGGGCTTTGGGATGAATAGGAATATGCAGATTTGAGGGTAACTAGTCAACAACTGCTCTGGGAGAAACAAGACATGTCACCCTCTGAGTCAGCCAGCTCTGGGGGCGGAGACAAACCATTGTGTGAATTGAATTGAAAGCAAATGTATGTTTTAGAAAATTGCTTATAACAAAGTGTACCAAGCTGTCAAAAATGTAAAACGTTGAGACAGTTAAAAGGAAAAATTCACTCACAATTTAAGACTCAGCTGGACGCCGCGTGATGTTCTGAGACTAAATCTCTGAATTATTAATATTGCAGCTGCAGTGTTTTTGCTATGAACATAAGAAATTACAGTAATATGCTCAGAGAGGATATGCATGCATGTATCAAATTTGGAGCAGAATGAATATTGGGAAACCCACCAAAAGCGCAAAATGTTGTCATTTCTGAACCCAAGCTCGTAGGAACATGGGACTTGAACAGAGACATGCCTTAATTAATCTGTGATGTGTATATGTATTATGAACAACTTGTGTATCTGGGAAATATGTTTTTGGGGAAAAATTGATTTTCTCTGTAAAAGCAAAGGGGAGGAATTTCAGTTAAGCCATAAACACAGCATCACTCTGACTCATTCTGCAACGCTGATCCTTTCTCCAGTCAGGGGACAGGGAATTCTCTAACCTATCAAATCCTTAGAGGTTTGGGCATTGTAGAATCAGCCTCCCCACCCCCTTTGGAAACACATAAATATGGACTGTTGAGACCCAGATAGGACACACTCTTTCCACTCTTCAACCAATGTGTTGTGAAGCACTCTGCAGGAAGACTCCAGACTCCAGATAGATCCAGACTACAGATAGAACCCAAACTCTAGAACCTTGAAGCAGAGAGGCCTAAACCAAAAGCTGAATTCTTTTCAGCAGGCTTCAGAATCATTTGCAAACCAGATTCTAACCCCTAAATTTCCACGGGGCCTAACCAAAAATGTCAACAGCCAGGCGTGCTGTTTGCTTCTAGCTAAGAACCCTATGCTAGAACCAAGATCCAGACCCAGAAAGCAGTGCTGTATCCAGACCCCTTCAGACCCAGACCAGAGGCCGTGCTGTGAGCAGAACCAGTGCCCTAGACCATCCGGTGGCAAGTGAAGTCCAAACCTTTGACCAGATCTTGAAGGGGCCCATTCCTTTCCATTCCATTCCAAAGCCTAGGACTGAGTATCTAGTCTAGAACTGTGCATAGTCATCTCTTAGTTTAAAGTAATCTTATCCCATCCATTTCAACCTGTCCAGAACTGCATTATAAAATCTTGTGTCCATCCTGTTGATTCCAAATCTGTAAAGCGCAATCTGTCAATTTGAAATCTTGACTTTATTTCTGAAAATCTACCTTCACAAAAACCTCTCTAACTTTTGAACCACACGATCCTAAGCTTTCCAACGAACCTAAAACGACATTCCAATTCATTATAGTATTTTTGTAATCGCGTTTCGCGCACGCAGAAAAATTGCAGCGAATTGCCATTTAGCTCAATTTCATTTTTCTGTCAAAATAGCTGTTTCTTGTTTGCAACTGCTGAATCTCGTTTTCAATCTGACAATCATTAATGAATCATTGCTAGTGTTGACCTATACCAATCCAAAGTAACTATCACGTATCCTGAATCTTCTTTAGTGAATTAAAATCATTTTAGCATATTTTCCCTTTCATGACAATCACCTTCAAAAGTATGCTTTTCTGTGTTTAAAATCATACCTGTTTTCTCTAAACCTGCTGGGGGAACTGGGCTTGAACTGCATTATTGATTGTACTCTTGAAACCTGTGTGCCCTAATTTCTATCTCTTCATATTGCATAGGGGGGGGAGTGAGTAGTCACAGGGGAAAAAGTGATTATATTATCTTTTGATTGAAATCATATCAAGTTGTTTCTGTGCTGCATTCTTTCCCATCATTGCATTTCCTTGAACCATAAAAGTATTCTCTGCTACCTTATCCTATCTATTCCTACTCCTTACTGATTAAAGAGATTGTTGAGACTGTAATATTACCCATTACTGATTACTGTTCATATTCATAAGTGTGCTATTCAGATATTGTTCTATTCATAAAAGTGTGATATATCTATTGTTTAATTCTTCAAATAAACCTTTTAATTTGCAAAACAAACCTAATTCTTGGATCAGTGAGGTCAGGGGGATTCAAAGAGTGGGGCGTTATATAAGGGTTCATCATCCAGATTTAAAGAACTTTGACATAAAAATATATAAATAAGGGCTTCCATTGGGCATCCCATACTAAGCATTGACTTGGAGTGCTGAATTGAAGTCACTTACACACCGCATGTATTGACTGAAAGTCAAAGTCTCTCAACTCCCTTCAACTGTCCATGGATATTGTGAAAATCCATTGTGACATGAGGGAAGGTTTTGGGGGATGCAGTGCCCTGTCTAAGACTGCATTTTGTTTGTGTTACTGTCTTGACTCTGCAGCCATACAGCAGACACTTGTGTGCCCACAGGCATGTATACATACATCATACACTCACTCAATCACATAAATGCACAGCACACACACTCACACTCTCTGTAGGAGCCTGCACAGTGTCATATCACTGCAGCACTACATACATGTCAACATTTTGGATCCCCTCGGTGGGAGAATAACATTTCCCCATTGTACTGCATTGAGTTTCGGCATATTTTAGGCAGGAAATAGTCAAAAACAGCAAAAATGTTTACCCTAAAATCGGGTGTCTCCTGCCTAAATCGGGATGGTTGGCATGATACTCACACTCACTCTCTGGATGTGCCTATACACTGCCATATCACTGCACCACTAGATGCACAACACTCACACTCTCTGGAGGTGTCTGCATACTGACATATCACAGCAGCACTAGATCCACAGCACTCACACTATTTGTAGGTGTCTGCATACTGACATATCACAGCAGCACTAGATCCACAGCACTCACACTATTTGGACGTGTCTGCACACTGCCATATCACTGCACCACTAGATGCACAACACTCACACTCTCTGGAGGTGTCTGCATACTGACATATCACAGCAGCACTAGATCCACAGCACTCACACTGTTTGGAGGTGTCTGCATACTGACATATCACAGCAGCACTAGATCCACAGCACTCGCACTATTTGGAGGTGTCTGCACACTGCCATATCACTGCAGCACTCAATACCACACTCAAATGCTCTAGAGGTGCCTGTGCACTGCCATATCACTGCAGCACTAGATCCACAGCACTCACACTCTCTGGAGGTGTCTACACACTAGATCCACAGAACTCACATTCACACTCTCTGGGGTGCCTGCACACTGCCATATTACTGCAGCACTATATACTCACACTCACACTCTCTGGGGGTGCCTGCACATTGCCATATCACTGCAACACTAGAGGCATTATTCAATTATTCACCCTACATGCACACATACCAACATCCATCATAAACATGAAAACACCCTCACTCGCATGCACGCATGCACACACGCACATACACTTTAAAAAAGTATGTATTCCTTGCCTGCTGCCAGCAAATAACTCCTCTTCAAGGCGAGTATCTGAGCTCCACCAAGCTGACATGTACCGGGAAGCAGGGGCTCTCTAGCCCCTGTTTCCTTGTCTCGTCATGCATAAAGGGTATCCTCCATTGAAAGTAACCGTTCTGGTGGGACTGCGGGAATGGATCTTTCATCCCACGATGCAACAGGAATATTTCTTTCAGAAGTGTCTGGAGGATGCACCCTTTCCCCAAGACATAGCATGGCGGGCCCCCACCCCGCAGGGACTGCAAGAGCATCCGCTACACCAGTGGATTAGAGTAAGATGTTCTAGTGGGTCTAGATGAGACGGTTTTAGCGATTTTCTTGGACAGGTATGTCGGGGAAGACCTGGAGATGCACTTATGGGTGATGGAGAGGGTCTTAAACATAATCCTTTCTTGGATTGGGAGACAATGTATGGCTCTACAGACACCCGAAATGTGTTCCGTTTTAGGAAAGTTTAGTGCCACTCGTATTTTGGATCGTCTGTAGTTTCTGTATGTTGTGTGCAGAAGTACAAGCAACAAGTAAATTGCAGTACTCAAGCATGGTACCTACCATTGCCTGTGCAATCGTTAAGCAGCTATCTGTAGATAGTAAAGGACAGGCAGCATTAATCAATTTTGTCTTGTATGCACCTGAGGAGGAAATTGCATTCACTAGGTGAGTCAGTGATAGGGTGGCATTGAGGTATACCCCAGTGTTTTAACTGCAGAGGAGACGGTAATCTGAGTACCATCGATGTTGAATGCTGAGTAACTGGGGTTGAGTTTTTTTTACACTGTTGAGGGTCCAACAAGAAGGAGCTTGGTCATCTCGTCATTCAGACAAAGGCCATGCCTTTCCATCCAGGCTTGGGTGGTCACGTAGGTTGTGCTTAGGGTGTCAGCAGCATTGGAATAGTTTCCTGATAGGGGCAGAGGATTGTGTATGTTGTCGGCATAGTTAGTGTAGGCTATCTCGAGGGAGTTCAGGAGGTCAAAAAGTGGTTTAGTAAATATGTTCTAGAGCATAGGAGAGATGCAAGATCCTTGTGGAACTCCGCATTTAATTCAAACTCGTAGAGCACTTGCGTTTTAAGTGAAGACCCTCATTGCTCTTCCTTCTAAGAAGGAGGCAATCAAGGTCATGGCTTCAGGAGAGAATGATGCTGAGGTGGTCAGATGGTAGTCGAGAATTTTGTGGTTGACTAGGCAGGGGACAGGTTTCGGAGGAGTTGCAGGGCAGGTTTTCCTTCATCCTTGATCTTGTAAATCTGCTTTTCGAGGTCTAGAAATGCTGACTCTGTGCTATGGCCTGGATGGAATCCAGACAGTCAAACTCCCAAGATGATGTTGGTTTCCAGGTGGTGTTAAATTTGGACATAGGCTGCTCTGTCGAGGATTTTTTGTAAGAAGGGGACTGTGGTGATCGGTTGGTGGTTGTTAGGGAGGATGGCATCAAGAGAAGCTTTTTTTAATAAAGGGAGAAGCCCGGCTTCCTTAAGGCTAGATGGGACTGTGCCTGCCTCGAAAGAGGCATTATTGAAAGCTGTGAAGAAGGGTTTAAAAGCTTCAGCACAATCTTTGATAAGTGTGGCAGGGCAGACATCGCCTTTACATCTTGAGGATTTGAGATTCTTTAGGATGTGTGTTGTTTCCAGTTTGATGACTTTTCGGAAGCAGAATAGTGGGACGCTGAGTGTATTGGTCGTGGGAGGGATAGTGTCAGCAGTGGCTGGTTGCAAGGGTTTCAGAGAGGATTGTTTGGTGAGAATTATTTTGTGTAGAGTGTCAATTTTTAGTAGCATAGCATTTTGAATATCGGTATAGCATAGCTTTGTCTTTCATAAGGGTAGAGGATAGGGTGCTGGAAGTTTCCAGCTCCTTGAGGATGGTGAATAATTCTCTAGTGTCAGATTTGGCATTGGCAATTCTGGCATTAAAGGTGGTAGCATTGGTGCGAATGATGGTTTGTTTGTACAGTTTAGCCGCCTTTGTGAACGCTAGCCGTAAGTCATTTTTTGGCACGCAGTTCAAGGAGGTCTTGAGTGAACCAGGAGTTGATGGCTGTTGTCGGTTTAGCTTTTTTGAGTGCTACGGGGGCGGTGGTGTCAACTGTGGCGTTAGGGTTGTGATATAGAGGTCTGCTAGGGTGTTGGGATCTTGTGAGCAGAGGTGCTCTTGTTTGATGGCATCGAGGTAAGGTAGAATGTGATCCTTGGTAAGTTTACGAGAGCTACGTGCCATGGTTAGTGGTAGCAGTATGGTAATGGTTTTGGTATGGTGGCAGAGTGGGATAGGGAGATGGAATAATATGATAGTCAGACCATGGACAAGGAGTGTTGGAGCTAATGGTGTTAGGGCAGTTGATTTTTGCTACCCAGTCCAGGGTGCAGTCTTTGGTATGGGTGGGATCTCTGATGTGCTGGCTGAACCCAAGGGCATTCAGAGAGTTGGCCAAGGAGGAGGCTTGCAGGTCACTAGGGTCGTTCAAGCCCAAATTCAAGTCACCAAGGAGGATAAGCCTTGACAAGGGTTTTATGCTGTCGCCTATCATGTGGAGAAAGTCTGCTTCGATGGTTAGGGTGAGGCGTGGTGGGCGGTAGATAATGTGGACTATGAATGTGATAGTAGGGGAGGTAGACAACTTTATGGATATGATGTTGCAGTTCTTAATGGCGGTGTTGAATGGCCTTATACAATGGTGGTCATTGGCTATAATGGTGACTCCTCGGCCTGTAGCATTGAGTCTGTCATTCCTGAGAATGGTGTATCCTGCAGGTAACGATCAAAGAGACGGCTGGACCAGAGGCTGCACTGAGCCATGTTTTAGTGATTGCAAGTGTGTCAAGGTTGTCTGTTATGAGGAGGTAATGGATGTCAAGCGCATGGACTGGTAGGGGGCAGGCATTGACTGGGGCAAAGTTGACAGAGGCCTCTGCATGTTTGGTGCATTTATGAGCCTTTACATCAGATAGTTGGATTTCCGGACAGTTGGCATTTTTGTCATGGCTAAGTGCATCAAAAATAGAGGCAGTGTCATTTGGATCTCTGGATCCCTCTATCATTAGACACGGGGCAAATTGTATCCTTAGTCAACTAGGGAGTGTCAGTCACTGGGATAGCAGTATAGGTAAGCTGGGCGGTTGGCATTATTTACATGGCGATTGGCATTACAGATGTAGGCATAAACACTTATCTCAGTATTATTTGGTGCAGGGCAAGCAATGACATTTGAAGCAGCAGAGTTGGGTGTAAGGCAAGCAATCTATCTATCTATCTACCTATCTATCTATCTATCTATCTATCTATCTATCTATCTATCTATCTATCTATCTATCTATCTATCTATCTATCTATCTATCTATCTATCTATCTATCTTTTATGTTGCACCACAAACCCAAAGGCCTCAGGGCGCTCACAACAGAAAAACATACAGACAAATAGGACGAGCCAGAAGTTAACAGAATGGGAAAGTGAAATACCACCCTCAAATAAACGAAAGAAATCAGAAGGTATTATTAACAGAAGGCATATAGAGAGAGTGGACGCCAGAGACATCATTATAAATTAACCGTGTCCTACATCAAACAGGTATGTTTTTAGCTGCTTCTTCAAAATAGCCGTTGTCCCACTTTCGGCAAAGTGTTTAGGCATTGAATTCCATAAAGAGGGGGGCCCAGAGGTTGAAACTGGCACTGCCAATTTTCTTCAATGAGGAGCGAGGTTGGACCAAGCAGATGGAATCATTGGATCACAACGAGCGTCCAATTGGTCTCTTTTTGAGCCAGGAGACGAGGTAAGATGTAGCTTCTTCATGAAGACATTTAAATACAATAGTCAAGCCCTTGTGTTGTAATCGTTGTTGGACACGGAGCCAATGTAGACTCCGTCTAGCTTCAGAAACATGCGCATTGCGTTAAAGTCCACTCACTGCACGCACAGCACCATTCTGAACGACCTGTAGACTCTTAATATCCGTCTGAGAAGTGCCAATTAGCAGACTGTTAGAAAAGTCCAATTTCCAGTTTACAATGGCTGCTGCGATCATGGCAAGATTTTCTTTAGAGAGAAAAGCCATGATCTGCCAAAGTAATTGTATAAAATAGTAGCAAGAAGATTTGAAGTAGCTTGTCTGCCGATTGAATGCCAATTGTGGGTCAAAGAAGACTCCCAGAGTCTTGACAGTCTTAGAAACTTAGATGTTATGTTGGCCAATCACACATTTCTCATAGCTTACATCGAGCTTCCTGAGTCTCTGCTGAGTTGCCAAGATAAGCAGCTCTGTGTTGGCATTGTTGAGTGCCAGTGAGTTCAAAGCGATCCAGTTCTGGATTTGAATAAACATGTAGTTGATAAACTCCAAATCATCAATATAGATACCAGAAAACATGATGACAATCTGCGTATCATCGGCATAATTAGCAAAATATATGCCCATGGCCGAAAAAAGATTGCAGAGGAGTCTCGAATATATATCAAAAAGCAATGGCGAGAGACAAGACTCTGGGGCACACTTCATGTAATATTGTTAGGAACAGGGCAGGCAATCACATATGCAGCACTGTTTAGTGCACGGCAGGCAGTGATATTAGCGGCAGCATAGATAGTTGCAGGTCAGGCAGTCTCATGTACAGCACTGTTGCTTGGTGCAAGGCATGCAATGACATTAATATCAATATAGTTTGTTGCAGGGCAGGCAATCACATGCGCCGCAGTATTGTTAAGTGCAGGGCAGACAATTCCATTAGCAGCAGTATAGTAATGTATGGGGTGGATTTTCTCCTTAGCAAGGCTAATGGTGACCGTATTGGCAATTTCAGTCTGGCTAGATGCAAAGGAGGAAACATTAAAAATGTTTGTGGTGCCTGGTGTGAGCCTCCCCATGTGGCACAGCAGAGGCACGGCTGGATACATCCAGTACCAAGTGCGGGGGCTGGTTAGGCACTTGGCACTACTGTACTACTGATGTGAGACAATGTCCTTTGGAGTCCATCCAGTGCTCAGATTTCATTTTGCTGGAAACATGTGTTTCCTTATTTCAAACAAGGATTGTAAGGTAAGTCGCAAGGGTAGAACAGCTGAAAGGCCCCATTTTATGTCCTGGTGAGGATGTGGCCTGGGGCGTTGCTAGGGGAGGGGGGGGCTCAGAGGGCTATAGCCCCTGGTCTTTTGGTTGTAGCCCCAGATAGAATCTCAGGGGCTACAACCAAAAGGCTAGCTAGCCCCGAGTCCCGACAGTCCCGGCATTAGCCTAGCCCCAGATCTTTTCAAGATCTAGCAACACCCCTGGGCCTGGCTGTGGGAGGCACGCATGAAGCGGGACAGGCTGATACAGGGATTTCTGTGGGAGAAGAGCTATGATAGGCGAGCGCTTCTGCCACTGACGCCAGAAGGAAAAAAAGAAAATGGAGGAGGTACCCCGATAACCCAGGTGGTGTCCTCCTCCTCCCTCCCCCCCTGGGTAAGGGGGAGGGGCTGGCCAAAGCGCGGCCAAATGGCAAAAAAACCTGTGAAGGGCGACAAAGAAAAGGGGTGGGGATACCCCTTTATAGTGGGCGGGCTCCTTACTGCAGGAAGCATCCAGCCTCTGCAAAAGGACGCCCACCCGCACTACAGAAAAGGATTTTGTTGTCATATAGGACCAGTGGAAGCCGTGGAGCAGCCGTTGTGGAAAGGAGCCAGTGAGGTGAAAAGGAGAACCGGGGACCAGCTGTGAGGCCGCGGCTAGGGAACCTGGAGCACCTGCTGGGCGGAAAGAGCAACCAGGTGACAGAGGAGCAGCCAGCAGCCAAGCAGCGCCAGAAGAGCGGGATGGAGTTGCTCGGGACCAACGGAGGCACCGGAGCTTGCGAGGAGTGAAGAGCGGGCCCCAGGGACCCTCAGAGCAGGAGTCACGGTCATTGGCAAGAAGCAGCAGCAGGAGGGGAACCAGGATTGTGCGGCAGACGCAGGAGTAGTCGGAGAGAAGACGCACATCAACAGGTAAGGCAGCCGCGGGGGAAGGTTATGTGGTGCTTGCCTGAATTCGAATCCACCCGGCCTAAGGGTGAAGGAGGCCCAGGCCTGCCTGGGTAAAACCATTGCGGGGACACAGCTGGGCAGTTCAAACCATTGTGCTGTCCGGTTAGCTCAGTTGGGTGGAACGTGGTGCTAATAAAGCCAAGGTTGTGGGTTCAATCCCCGTATTGGCCACATAGTCAATTTTGTGGACACAACTGCCGGACAAAAGCAGGACAGGGGGCACCTATCAATGCAGCCATCCGTGGGCGTGCATACGGAGCAAACAGGCAAAGAAAGGACGCTGATTTCCCCTTTTTTGGCTCCCATAGACTTGCAAAAGCACCTGCCTGGGTAACTGGTGTTTGACTTGAACCTGTCTAACCAAACATTGCAAACAGGGGGCACTCAGGCTTGGGATAAGGTCGAATTGAAGAAAGAGAAATGGATCTGGAAGCATTTATGGCAATGGCCAGTTTGGCTGCTGCTAAACACGGACCCAACTGGATGGAGTCAATGGTCTCAGACCAGGGGGAGGAACAAGCTGACACCAGCCAGAGGGCGGATTCCCCTTTAATGTTCCCCGACAACCAGGAAGCCTTGAGGGAGCTTCAAGGACTGGAGGAAGAAGGAGCAGAAGATCACTGAGAGGCGTGAGAGGAGCCGACTACAAAAAGAAAGAGAACCATGAGGGCGAAAGCAAGCAAGGAGCAAACAGGGACCAGCAAGAAGCCTAGAACCAACAGGTCAATAGGGGAAGGAAGGGAGCAGGGGGTTGTGGCCATACCGGCACCCACACCTGCTAAGGCTCCAGGGAATCGTGGTTCACCCAGCGCTCCTGTAACCAGACCAGTGGTAGTGGCTGTCGAGGGGCCCACATCCTTGGAGGCAGTAAAAGGTATGATCATGCAATGTATGCAAGCATGGGGCAATGGGGGCAATGGTCAATTATTTATTGGTAATGTTAATGATTTTAATCAAATTACAAGTAATGCTGCAGTGGTACAACAGCGGGGGATGAGTCTGGGGCCATCTGGGCTTGGGCCAGGGGGCTACCAGGCAGTCACTTCACACAACACAGGATTCCCAGGCGGGGTGGTCCGGGCGCCACAGGGGTATCTTGCCACGGCCGTAGCTAATGCAAGTCCACTAATGGGGGTTAATACATTGCTTCAGGAGGGGACAGCGCTGGCAGGGTCACAGCAGGGTCCTGCATGGTGGGGGCAAGGGTTGCCAGGGCCCGGAGTGAGCACCACTAGTGGGGGAATCAAGGGGCTCGGACTGCTAGGGGTGCCGATGACATACAAGGGGGTATGTGGGGCAATCTTACACAATATGGGAGACCAATGCCAGACTTCTCTCCCGTCCGGGTGTCTGTGAGTTCTTTGGTGTGGCACATTCCATGGGTTACCAAGGAGAAACTGTGGAGAAAAGAATTTATTGAAATCTTAGATTTGGTAGGAATGGACCCCTTAGGGGAAGGTGTAAAGGATTTGTCTGAAAAAGAGAAAGAAAAGAGGGACAGGGAGAAACCCAAGGTGGAACCAACTATCCACAACTGGCTGAAGGCATTCAAAATGTATATGTCAATTATGCTAGAGAGATACCCCCGGGATGCATTGTCAATGATCGCTTATGAACGGTATATCCACAATCTTTATTTGAAGCATGGGGGTGAAGTTTGGTTGCAGTATGACCAGGGCTTTCGGTTAAAAATGCAGGAATGGCCAGATATGTCTTGGGATGAGATGGACATTGGGGGGTTCATAGATAATATGGTACCTGCAAGTGAGGTGGGGGGCAAGGCGCAAGGGGAGAAACCTCAAGTTTGGAGGGGCAGAGGGGGTTACTCTCAACGGGGGAGGGCGTCCTTTCGTGGGCGCTCCTCCTGGAACAGCCGAGCCAGCTACCAGGGGGAGTAAGCAGAATGCTGGAGGTTTAATACTGAGGGAGCTTGTCCCTTTGGCAAAGCATGCTGATTCAGGCATGCGCGGGGTAAGGGCGCCCGGGACCGTGACTCCGCGCCAGTGAAGGGAAGCGGAGGAGCAGTCCCATAGCAAAAGAGAAAGGAAAGAGGGAATGATGGAAAAGCGCTCATGTTAAAGTGTACATACCCACGGGTGTCTCAGATTGTGATTAAAAATTGTTTGCCCACACCGGTTAGCCTCCAGGCAATGACTCCCTTTTTAAATGCACCACAACAGTAGTGATGCAAAACTGCTATGGGAAGGTTTCAGGTGGGATTTCAAAATTCCATGCACGGGGGTTAAGAAGGGCAAGGAGGCACTTAATTTACGGTCAGCATTGGGGATGACGGAGATGGTGGTGCTTAAAATAGACAAAGAAATCAAGCTGGGTAGAGTGGCTGGCCCGTTCACGTGTCCACCAATGGAGAATTTGGTGGTATCTCCTTTGTGTTTGGTCCCTAAGAAGGAGGAGGAGGGGCAGTATTGCTTAATCCATTACATCTCCTTTCCTGAAGGTGAATCATTGAATGATGGCATAGCCGAGGATTTGTGTTGAATACATTATGCCTCTTTTGATGATGCAGTGAAAATGGTGAGGGCGGCTGGGAGGGGGTCCCTGATGGGGAAGCATTGAGTCTGCATTCCGGTTATTGCCTATTCACAAAGAGAGTCAGCGCTTTTCAAGGTCCAGGACCAGTATTTCTATAATAAATGTTTGCCTATGGCGTGCGCCATTTCCTGTGCTTATTTTGAGGCTTTTAGCACCTTCTTGGAGTTCGCAGTAAAGCAAGAGTTTCAGGAGGGGGGTGTATTACATTACCTTGATGATTTTGTGTTCATCAGCAAACAAGGGACCAGGGAATGCGGGTCCCTCATGAATACATTCCAGGGTTTGATGAATGGGATGGGGGTCCCGCTAGCCAAAGGAAAGACGATGGGTCTGGTTACCTGCTTCACATTCCTAGGGATAGAAATTGACTCAGTCAAAGGGGAGTGCAGGCTCCCACGGGACAAGGTGATGAAATTGAAGGAGAATATCAAGGGTTTGATGGGGAAGAGTAAGGCGACCCTGAAAGAGCTCCAGTTGCTGGGAGGTAATCTCAATTTTGCAGGGGGAGTCATCCCGGCAGGTAAAGTGTTTGCAAGAAGTACAGAGCTCAAAACAGTGGAGTTGCAACATGCCGGTCAACATGTCAGGCTTGGATCCAAAGTACGGGAGGACCTTGGGATGTGGGAGAATTTTTGGGAAAATTACAATGGGGTACTACTATGGAGGGAAGACTGGACCAGCAGCGACAGGCTCAGGCTATTCACTGGATCATCAGGTTCCCTGGGTTCGGGGGCAATCTTGGACTACAGTTGGTGTGGTATGGCTTAGCCCACGGAGTGGCATCAACAGGGGATCACCAGGGACATCACGTTGCTCGAGCTGTTCCCCGTTGTGGTAGCCATTAAAATGTGGAGGGAACAGTTGAAGGACAGAAAGGTGATGCTCTGGTCAGATAACCTGGCAGTGGTCCAGATCATAAATCAAGAGTCGTCTAGCAATACATGGGTTTTGGAACTGCTTAGAGAACTCAGCAAAAGCATGCTTGCATTAAACATTGAGGTCAGAGCACGACAAATTCCAGGGGTCAAAAACATAGTCGCTGATTTTCTCTCTCGTTTACAGTGGGAAAAGTTCTGAGGGAGTTGTCCAGGAGCAAAGGAGATGATGACCCCATTCAAAACTCAGTGGTGGGGCCTGATTGGGGCAATCTGAGTTTTCTGATTCACATGGCATTAGCACCAGGCATGGCTAGAAGATACAAGGCATGCTGGGAATGGTTCTTGGCCTTCCAAGAAGAGGTTTTTATTGGAAGGGCAGAGGGAGCTACCAGTAAGGCCTTTGTGGGCTGGTGCTGGCGTTCATGGAAGACCACAGCATGGATGACCTATCACTTGGCAGCAATTGGCCATTATTCTAAACTAGGGGATAAAGGTGACCCCACGAAGGAACATTACATTGTAATGGCCATGAAGGGCTGGGCAAAGCAGGTGGCGAAGAAACCTGATGAAAGATGGCCCATTGACATCGTTAAACTGCATAGATTAGTCCAATGCCTGAGGGAGGTTTGCCATGACGAATATGAGGTGGTGTTGTTCAAGACGGCTTTCATACTAGCTTTCTTTGGGGAATTTAGGATGAGCAAACAGGTCCCCAAGAACAGGGATGCCAAGGGAAGAGGGTTTTTGCAATTGGGTGATGTGCACATGACAGAGGGCCGGTTAAGCATGTTACTAAAGAAGTCTCAGACCGACCAGGAAGGGAAAGGGTGTACAGTGTCTCTCTAACCCATCGCTGGGAGCATAGTATGCCCAGTCAGGGCACTGACTGCCTTTCTCCAGCAGAGGCCACCATCGGGCGGGGGCTCCGCTGCTCATTCACATGGATGTGTCCGCATTGAGCCCCTTCCAGTTTAGAAGGGTCATGGACATGGCACTGGGAAAAATGGGTGAAACAGAAGGGGTGTTCGGGACCCATTCCTTCAGGATAGGGGCGGCCACGCCAGCACCAGTCATGGGCCTAAGGGCGGAAGACATCAAGCAGATCGGGAGATGGAGGTCAGGGTGTTTTAAGGGATACATTAGACCCGTAACTGTAGAGTTAACATGCAGCCTTCTCATCTCACTAGCGGCAGCTCGAAGGAGAAGGAGATCTGTCTGGGTGATAGGGCACTCATTTGTATCTAGGGCAGGGGCAAGCTGGACGGCGGACCAGGAAGAGTTGACTGCCGGTGAGTTCAGGTTGGCCTCGTAGGAGCCCCTGCATGGCACCAGTGAGGGTGAACAGCGTTTCCTGTAAGACGGCGGCTCGGGTGGGTAACAGAGCCAGCAACTTCTGCCTCTTGGGGTCAATACAAATCGGCATTAGTGAGGGTGTAGGCATGGAGAGGGCAATATGAGGGCCACCTAAGAGGCTGATTGCTGCAGTGCGCGGCCGCAGGACATCATGGGGGAGCTATGGGAAGCTCATGGACCTCACATCACAAGGCTTATCATAGTGTGATCTGGGGAGGAGGAGCAGGCATTGCATGGTGGGGACTGGCAGAGACTGCAGTCAGCCTTAAGTACCTGTCTTGAAATCCGACCGGGTCTGTCATACATGAATCTGGGCAATACATCACAGGTGGCCAATCAGAACTATATATGGAGCCTAACAGGGCATTTTGGTCGAGTGGCTTTGTGATTTCGGCAGCGGCAGCCATCATAAAGGTTGAAATTTTGTTGTTTAATGTAGTGGCTCCAGGATGCTGGAGGAGGCTGGAGGGTCCGGGATGAGTTGAGGGAAGGGTCGAGGGAATCACTCAGGGGCTACTGGTCTGACAGAGACCACAGACCACTAAGTACTGGCCTTGGAATCTGTCCGGCATCGCTGCGTTCTGAATCTTGCCAATAAATCACAGGTGCTCAATCAGAACAATGTAAGGAGCATAGCAGGGCATTCTGGTTGAGCGGCTTTGTGATTTTGGCAGTGGTAGCCATCTTAAAGGTTGCAGCCTTGTTTTTTAATGTAGCGGCTGCAGGTGGTTGGAGAGGCGGGGGTGGGGGGTGGGTGGAGGTGTTGGTGGGGTTTCTGTTGGGGGGGGGGCTACTAGGCTGCCTTAAGGGTGAGTCTGGTTTCCCAGGGTCTAAAGGGAAAGTCGTTTCAGCCTTACTGACTGGTAGAGCATGCACTCACCAGGGACAGACAAATACTTTCAGCATATGACCCCCCAAGTCTCACTTAATGGTGAATGAATACGTTATCTTGGAATGTACACATTGGGAGTAAAATAGGATTGATTGGTAGAATCACTCCTAGTACTATTGCCATGGACAGTTGGTGTTGGGGGCTGCTCCAGATCACCGGGCAGCCCCGTGCTCGGGTCGGGTGGCACCCGACAATATATACACTTAGGCGGCGCCCATGCCGCATATCCAGGGGTGGGGGTTCTGCCCACCCGCTCCAGATCACCGGAGCTCGGCACACGTGGCCAGGTCCACCTGGCCACCACGGCCCCGGCTCTGGGGGCACCCAGGCCGGGGTCGCCTCCCCAACCTGCCTCACATGGCTGGGGGACCCACAGGGACGGCGTTGCCCGGGAGGGGCACCGTCCTTAAGCTGGGCCCCGTCCCTGGGCCCAGCACCTACAGCGCAGCACCAGCCTGGTGCAGCAGGAACGACGCTGGAGCCAGAATGGGAGTGACTGGCGAGCCGGAAGCGGCTCGCCTCTTTTATTATGTTGGTCGCGTGGCTACTGCCACGTGACCCATTACAACATCCTGGGAGCTACCATGCTCCCAGGAGGGGTTCACATGCAACAGTTGGTATGTGTTTGCTGAACCTGCAAAGACTACCTGCACAGAAAAGACTGCCTGACCTTTTAAATGCTTTCAACAGTGTGTAATCTCTGACTCTCCCCCAATTTATACCTCACTAAGTGGGCTAAATGCAAACCTGTCTGCATTCTATAGGACCCTAAGGATCCGGGGTTTGGTAGGATCCCCGACCTATCAACAGAGCACAGAAAACATGGATGAATGGACCAATCCAGTTCCTGCTAGGGGTACTGAAGGAGCTGTGAACATTTTCAGCACTCTTCACCCGTGTAAAAGTGCCAGGGGTTGCCACTGTGGAGCGCTCCAAACAGTGGAAGAGTGGCAGCACTGTTTTTTTCTTGTCCTGCTCTGCACCTGCCCAGTGAACACCAACATTCAGTGGATGCTGTCATGGCTCGGAGTTGGTGTGAGCTTTCTCATTGTGGGAGGAATTACTGCATCAAGCGGCTTCACGGATGCCACATTTCATGAAGCATTGACTGAAACCGACCTATGGATTTACCCTTCTAGCGCGAAGTCTGCTCCATGACAGAGATTGGTAATTTCTTTAATGTTGTGACATGTTGTTCTATGTAATGGTACCCGAAGTCTCACTGGAATAGTGGAGGTTAATTTACGTGGGTTGCCTTTTTATTGTGTAATTTTTCCCTCTGTTCTCTTAATGGGATTCAGATGATACAATTAGCTATTTCTATAAATTGGTCTGGACAGCAATATCTTTTCATGTACTCCCTTTTTGCGCGTGTGACCTGGTTGCATCTCTTGCACCTTTATGAATAAGCCGTGCTCTTCGCCATGTTACAAAAGCGACGTGGAAGGATATGCCCATGGGTGTTTTTGTTAACTCATCAAAGACCCTCTCGCTGAAAAATGGCAGTTTCTTGCACAGACACCTATGGTAGTTCCAGAATTGCTGAACCACAATGCATCACAAAGAAGAGGAGTTAAATGAGACGGCACATTCTTATTGAAGTTCTCTAATTACAATGTCTGTTTCTTTGTTGCCCTAAAGAGGTGATTATGCCCAAAGGGGCAGAACATCATAGATAGATTTGAGCATGCAGATATGTGGAGAGTCTGTGTTCCTACATAATATGTGTGCATCCATAGAGGAGGTTAGGAAACCTTATCTTATTTTATTTTATTTCTGCTTCTTGTTTCTGTAATTGATGTGGATAGATATGAAGTGTTTTCGGAGGGGGGTTACCTAATTAAAATCTTTCCACTCCATTTGCTTTTAGATTTAATAAGACAATGAAAATAGCTCATGAGCATGTGGCACTTTATACACATTTTAATAAATATAAATAATGTATGCTGCGATGGGAAGTATCTAGAGGACTAGATTGGTTTAGAGATCAAGTCATCTCTAGCATTCTCCCAAAGCATGACATGTTTATTTTGTTTACTGGATATTTGTAAAGTGCCTATAGAACCAATAGTGTTTCAAGACGTCACAAGACAAAAAAAAGGGTGGTGACAAGGGAGAAGGATAACATTAACGGTCCTACTAGGCATTGTGACATTCGGATCATGCAAGTGCAGTAAGAAGAAGTGCAAGGCAGAGGGTAGGAGTGCAAGTAGGGTGAAATGAGAATTGCTAGGGTGGGAAGGGAAGTGCAGGGTAAAGTGGAGAGAGTGCAAGTGAAAAGGGGTTTCTCTGGTTTGGGGAAGGGCCAAAGGGGAAAGGCGAGTGCTAAGGCGAGGCCAGAAGGGCAAGTGCCAGGTTTTGCATGGGGTGCATTGGGTGAGTGCCAATATGCTAAGTGCAAGGAGGGGGGTGGACTGGGCATGGGGGGGTCTGGTGCCAGAAATATTGTGTGCCCCCACAGTCACTGCGACTTTGGGGGCTCACAAAGTACTGACTCCCATTACTGTGCCCAAGCAGAGCAGGGGTTGCGGGAGTGTCCCTAGCTCTCCTTGGGGCAGTAATGGGAGTTAGGGGCTTTGGGGGTGTCCCCCACTTCCCATTGTGGTAAGCCGGGATCAACACATTTAAATAAATAAATAAACAAATATATAAATAAATAAGAGCACCCTGAAGCTTCAGCTCCGACCCACGCAAGTGGGAGGAACTGACGCCGCAGGGATAGAAGGGAGACGGCGGTGCACACAAAAGTATGCCGCCATAAAGGAAAGTGTGGTGGGGGGGTCGGGTAGGAGTATGCGGGGTGGGGGAAATGGGTAAAGTGATCTATTTGATCTCTGTGCCGCTCCGTAATTGGCATCGACATTCTAATATGCGCAGTTACGGGTGGCGCATTGATCACATAGATTCCTGGTGCCATGTAGAACTCAGAGGGACCCATTCAGCCAGTTAGCAGTGGAGGGGGAGAGGGAAGGAAGAAGAGAAAAGGAGGATCTTGAGGAGTGCACAGAATTTAAGGAGATCTGGCTCAAGGCTGAGAGGGGCAGGGAGAACATTCCAGAGCGAGTTTCCTGCGGAGGAGAGATCTACCCCCCACTCTCAGCTTAGAGAAGCATCTGATCTGCAGAGATTTGAAGCTAGAAGACCAAAGAGCTCTAGCAGGGAAATATTTTGGAAGAGAGACTAGGATGTTGCAAGGCCCCAAGCCCCAGAAAGCCTTTAGGGCAAAGCAAGTCCAGTGAGTTTCTTAAAAGTATTTAGAATGTGGATGGGTAAATAAGCCAATCATGATAACATGACACCAATGGACTTCTGTGGCTCGCGATGTCTGGCACTCCTCTTCTGGTCTTCGAAGACCCCTTCTCTGGATGGCAGGAACACAGGACTGGCTTCCAGGATACTACAATGAAGAGCAGCAGTTTTGCATGATGGTCCCTCGTAGTTCGGGGAGCGGTCTCCTTTGCAGGTCCTCTCTGGATCAGTCCTTGGGAGACATGATAGCTTTAGGATTTCATTGAAGAAATGCAGTAACAGACTTCTCTTCCAGCTGGGCTTCAAGGAACAGCTTTGTTATGTTCATGAAGGTGTCATGAACATTGGCCCAGCAATAAAACGAGGGACCCGGAGCAAGGTTGCGTCACCTCTTTATTATATAATTTTAAACTGTGTACACAGCGTAAACCCCACATCAACACATGATATGCCCCATGTCCAAAATGAACAACATGGAAACAGGACAGGCAAGTATCCCTCGTTAAACACAAATATAGGACATTACATCACACCCCACATAGACTAATAAGTGACTATGCTACACCATCTCTTCAATCCATCTCGTGGGTCTGTGAACAACTCGCTTCATGCACTACAAGTTACCACAACATTGCCTTCTCCTTCACTGCGACTGTCATCAGTGTCAATGTCACCATCCATGTATTCAGAACTGCTTTTTTGCGAGCCTGCAGTACTAGCAAATCCTTCACCAGTATTATTGGCATCTCCAGATTTTTTAAAGAAA
This sequence comes from Ambystoma mexicanum, assembly GCF_040938575.1. Taxonomy (NCBI): domain Eukaryota; kingdom Metazoa; phylum Chordata; class Amphibia; order Caudata; family Ambystomatidae; genus Ambystoma; species Ambystoma mexicanum. The sequence continues at coordinate 971,655,029 of NC_090933.1, read as the reverse complement.
GAGGAGTTTCTGATGACATGCCATCCAGGACCTTCAGCTGACACCAATGTAGCCTTTAACGGCAGTCACAGTCAGTGGTTTAGGGTCAAACCAGGTATTTCCTTCTGCCCTTGAGGTTGGTGCTCCAATACCGAGTCCCCACTTATAGTTCGGATTCTCTCGCTCTTTGCCTTTTATCTGCATATCTCTTCATCCTTGCCTTGCTTATGCTGTCGTTGGTACGGGCCTTTAGCTCTACAACAGGGGCAGATACTGGCTCAGTGACCTGCGGCAGTGTGGTTCATATTACCCTGCCAAACATTACCTCTGATGGGCAAACTCCCATTGAACTGTGCGGAATGTTCCGATAGTCTCGTAGCAGTGTGCAGATGGATTGCATACATGACCCCTTTGTGATGGAGCATACATGGAGCATTTGCTTTAGATTGGCCATAAAACGTTCAACAGTGTTGTTGGCCTGAGGCAAAGGGGTATAACTTTGCAACGCTGAAACCCTAAGTATGCAGCAAACATTGCAATCTCATGCCCACTGAAAGGTGGGCCATTGTCCGATTTTACTGTTGACGGAATTCCATAATCTGCAAATATTGTGTCAAACGCTGGGATGTCATCATGCAGCAGTTGAGTGAACCAAGTGTACTTCAGGGACACAAGACATTTTGTCCATAACTACTATAACATGTTTCTCATTTGTTAGGGAGCCATACATGTCAACCTCTGCTTCATCCCACACCTTCAGGGGGATAGGAGTCATCTTCAAAGGTTCTAAAAAGGTGTGTGGGGCCACTACCTTGCAAACACAACAGGTTTCAAGAGTCTTCTGAATTTGATGTCCATTTGGGGAAACAACGCATTTGTTTGAAGTTGCTGTTTAGTGGAAAGAATCCCTCAATTCCTGTGTGTGCCAAACTGATTATTTGATCTTGCAGGGACTTGGGGATAACAATTCTGTACTCTTTCACGAGTAAGCTCTGTGGAGTGATGGACAGCATATCCCTTAATAGATTAAATGTTTTTAGCAGCTTCCGCTCAACATCTGACAAAGTGTCATCACCTCTATGTGAGTCGCCCCACTTTCCTGATATCACATTGTCCTTGATCCGCATTAGCACTTGATCATGAAGTATTTCCTTTACTATTTCAGGCACGGTCAATGACTTTGGAAGTGCATTGTCTACATTTTAGTTGATGTATTGATCTGCCTTCAATTATTGCGTTTCTTCCTTGCAGTCGAAGTCCCCGCGTTCAGTTCGTGGAGGCATCTTGATTCCACACTCTCCTTCTCTGCCCACATCGCTGATGTATCAAAAAAGTCAAACCTCCTACTGTACCCCCTCAGAGGTATTCTTCCTTTCCTCTCATTCCCCCAGAAGCTCACTATCTCCCAAGCTCTGGTTCTCTCTAAACTGGACTATTGCAACAAACTCTATCTTAATCTACCTGCCTCTACTCTCCGCCCTTTACAATTTATCCAGAACAGGACTGCGAGACTTGTCCTTGGCCTCAAGCCCTGGGATCGTATCTCTCCAGCTCTGAAATCTCTCCAATGGCTCCCTCTGGATGCAAGGATTAAATTCAAAACCCTCTGCATTGTCCACAAGGCTTTCAGGGGCCTGGGTCCAACATACCTTCAGCTATCCCTCTGCAAATACCTCCCATCTCGAGCACTCCGCTCCTCTACCTCTAACTCCCTCAGGGTCAGTCGTTTCTCAAAGAAACGAGCTGGGGGTAGATCTCTGTCTTCGGCTGGGGCCTCCCTCTGGAACAGCCTCCCTGCCACTCTAAAACTTGAGGAGAACCATCTCCGGTTCCGGAAGCACCTCAAAACCTTCCTCTTTGCTTCTGCCTCCTCCTCCCCTCTCCCCTGTTGATTCTACTCTCACACTGCACCATGCACCTGGCCACCCTCTGTCCTCTGGGCCCAGGTACCTGCTCATCTTGCCACCCTCACGCACTGCCTCCGGGCCACCCCCTGCACTGGGGTCTGAATCTGTACCCATACATCCCTCCCCTTTTCTTCCTGCACTTTCAGACCTACACGGCCTGCTGCCATAAGCCCACCACTTGCTGGCTGCACTCCCATTGTTTGTTGCCTTTTTATTTATTATTTTTGTTTTTTTCCTTCTCGCTCCGCACTCTCCTTTTGTTCCCCCTTCCATGCACTTCTCCCCCTTCTCCCTCTACCATGCACTTGCACGTTCTCAATGTCACTGGGCATAGTAAGATCGTTGTTTTTGTTCTCCCCTGTTCCCTTTCCCTGCCTGGTCGCGCTCTGAAACACTTGTGTATGAGCGCGATAGAAATAAAATATCAATCAATCAATCTTGGCGTTTGGTTTTCCATAGATGGTCGTGAGTACTTGGTGATCCGTAATAATGGTGATACTTCTTCCATACAGGAACAGATGATAATGTTCACAGGCCCATACCACTGCTAGGCTTACCTTCTCGGGTATGCACATTCGATGGATGATAAACTTCGACTGGCATAGGCCACATTCCTGTGGGTGAGGAGGAACGAGGCTTGAATTGAGCCAGAATAACCCCTAGACTGACAGGGCTCACATCTACCGTTAGTTCTGTCTCCAAGTCAGGGTCGAAGTAGGCCATGCATTAAGCAGATGATATGCACGACTTTATTTCCCTGAAAGCTTCTTTGAACCCCTTTGACCACCTGAAATCTTGTCCTTTTCCAGTAAGGAGATGTAGTGGTGTACTCACTGAGGCAAAGTCTTGAATATACCTTGTGTAATAACTGGCCATGCCCAGGAAGGAACGTGCTGCAGATGTCGATGTGGGCGTTGGGGTGGCAATGAGAGCCTGCACTTTTTCTGGGTCGGGTTGCAGCCCATCACTCGAAAATATGTGAACAAGAAGTGTTGACTTGCTGAATTCACATTTGGCTGCATTCAATATCATATTAGCGTCCTCTAGTGCCATGCACATTCAAAGTAGCGTGTCATCATGCGCCTCCTATGTGGCCCCAAATATCAGTATGTCATCAATGTAATTTAGACATTGAGGTATGTGCCTGATTACCTGGTGCACCTAATTTTTAAAAATCTCAGCTGCAGTTGAGACTCCAAAGCTAAGTCATTTTTATATCGAAATAATCCCAGATGTGTGGTAAAGGTGTTAATATATTGAGATTTAAGGTGTAGTTCTTGTTGATGATATCCTTTGTTTAAATCTAATTTCAAGAATACTTTCCACCCATGCAACAGATGCATCATGTCTGTCATCCTTGGAGATAAGGGCCATTCTCTTTAAATGGCAAGATTTGGTGCCGTCATATCTACGCAAATTTGGATCTTGCCCCCATTTTCTTTCTTGGGCACTGGGATAATGGGAGAGATCCAGGGTGTAGGCCTGCTCGCATGTTCAATGATTTTTTGACTCAGTAATGCTTGTATCTCGCTTCCACCTGTCTTCGGATATTATGGAGAATCTCTCTCAAATGTTGGGAAATGGGCTTGACGTCAGAATTGATTGTGAAATTTAATTTGTTTTCCCTTGAGCTTTCCTAGGCCTGTAAATAAGGAGGGTAACATCTTGACTATCACGTCCTTGGGGTCATTGGTAAATGTTGTCATTATTTGGTAAATTATGTGAACTAGTGCCATTTGGATGGCTGATTTACAGCTGAGGATACTCAGGGCCGGTGCTATCACTAGGCAAGGTTAGGTGTTTGCCTATATTCGCAAATGTTAGAGTGGCAAAACGCTAACACTGCCTGTCACATAGCACTAGCCCTGCTGTTTGCCCTGTTCACACTGTCTGAGGCGAGGCTGCAGCCAGCCTGCAGGCCGAGCGTGAGGCTGGCTGTAGGAACGACAGCGCGGCACCAGCCGGGCCCCATGAAATAATTTGGGTCAGTTTCGGTCACACCTGGGCGTGGTCAGCGCTTGCTCAAGCACTGGCATGATGAATCTTAGCACCTGCACAATGCATTAGCAATGAACGGCAGCACGAACGCCTCAGCACCGCACATGCTGGCTGGCTGTAGGAGCGGCAGCACAGCACCAGGCCCCGTGAAATGATTGGGGTTAGTTAACTGTCACTCCTGGGCATGGCAGTGTGCTCGCTCAAGCACTGGCATCATTCTTAGCACCTGCGCATTGGCAACACAAACGCCGGAGCACCGCACCTGCCACTGCCCCTGGCCTGACTGACTGAGTCAGTGACAGTGAGTCTCCACCCTGCCTGAGACTGTTAACTTCTTCTTTGTGGCACTAGCTGAAGGCGGCGGGCAGACACACAATCAGATCATTGTGCCTGGCATCCCCATTCCCGCATCACCAAGAGGGCAAGAGTCGGAGAATGTGGGACCTTAAGACTATGGCCTGTGGCTAGAGCGGGCAGCCGTTCCAAGTCTGCTGAGCTGAGTGAGCTCCCACTTTGTTCAGATTGTGAAGGTGCATTGAATTCTTTTATAGATATTTATTAGGGCCGGGCAGAGGCACGCATACCTCATGGAAGGCCACCCATGACTAGGCCGACGCCCGACGGTCTATCGCGCCCACACCACACACACACACACGCGTGGGCACCGTGCAGAGACAAGCATCCCTCATGTGAACTCCTGCCAGGGTAGGAAGGGGCATCTTTCTAAACACCTGACCCCTTCACATTTCTTTCACACCAAAAACACAAACACGCACTCACATGCCGGTTGGAGCCATTTGGTCCCATTGAAAAGGAACGACCTCTATTCAAAATGCCCCGCAAGCCAAGAGCCGGTCCCACAAGCCAGCCAGGCACGTTGTACTCTGCATGCCAGGGGCACGGGTTGGCAGGGAAATATCAAGGGCATGTGGAAAATAGCTTTGCCGGACCCCAGCCCGCAGACAACAGAGGCAAAATAGCAGTGCCATTCCCCCTGCAGGATAGCAGTGCCAGCCGCCTCCCTTCTTGGCCCAGGAATGTTGGGAGGGATTTGAGAGAAACCGCACTCCGCACACACTATATTGAAGACACCCACTAAAACCATGAATCGCCAAATAGTGAATGTGTGTTGGAAGCTCTGCCTGCCATTGTGGCTTCATCTTTTCCATTGTGGCCTCATCTTTGTGCACCCTGCGCCCTCCTCCCTTCTCGTCGCCATTTTGCTTCCTCCTCCTCATTGTTGTAAGTGTGTTACAGATATCCCCTAGGCCCGTTCTGTGACCGATGGATACATAGACATAGGACACTACAGTCTGCATCCTTAGGCTTGTATTTCTGTTTCTTGGCATGGACAGCCGCAGAGCATAACTGGACATCAGCTGCAATGTTTCCATATGTGTAACACCTCAAGCCAGGCCTGTTTTGCATGCTGGGACTTAGAGTTCTGTTTTTCCCATTGCAAGTATGGGCATAAAACCTGGCTCGGGGTGTCACGCATGGAATTGGGAAGTCTTCTTTCTATGGGACACACAACAGGCCTTCTATAGGGGACATTTTCAAAGTCCTAGGGTGTAAAAGTGAGGGGTGAAGCCAAGGTGTAAGCTATTTATGTCTTATTTGTACACTCTGGGGGATTGTGATGGCCTTTTGAGGCAGAGTAGGGGCATGAAACATAAAGTTTCGGCTGTGCATTCTATTCACACTCAGCAGTGTTAGCCTGCAGGCTCCCTGCAGGATGTGCAGGTGGGTTAGAAGAGAAATACCACATCGTAAATGGAACACAGCATCTGTAAAGAAACGATGTGCCATTTATTTTCGAAAACCATTACAACCCAACATAAAACGAGTATGGTGGCAGTGCCAGCCATGTTGCACTGCTTTCAGCAGGTGTGCGAAGTGGGAAGCAGGCATATGACATTTGATGGGAAACACGATTACTCAAAAAATTAATTAAGCACTCGATAAAAACCCCACCGACCCCCTAAAAAATGCATCTGAAATTATTTTTGAAAGCACATTGGCAGTGCCATGCTCCGTCGATGCGGCAAAGAGCCTTGAGGGGGAAATGCCCCCTGGTTGGAAGGGCCATAGACACACAAAAAAAAATCCACAAGCAGAAAAATAATGCCAAAAAACATACACCAAAATATCTTGGCACTACTGCCAACCTAGAGGGTCTCCTCCTTAGAGGACTACGAACATGCGGATGTGTCCGATGTAAGTAACCTTTAGGTTATGTTATGGAAATGTGCTTAATTTATCTGAAAATAAGAATGACCATCTTCAAATGCGCTCCCCCGAAAAGTGCACCGCAAACACAACTATGCCGGGGGAATGCCACCATGTCGGCAAAGCCAGCGTAAATGAGAGAGTCCTATAACAGACTTGTCCACACTTTTTTAATTTGAATGCAGATTGCCCCCTTATTCCAGCAGCACCCCCAAAAAAAGTCCCTACACCCGCCACAGACAAGCCCTGCCCCTTCCTTGCGACATGGCACCTAACACGAGAGCCCATGTGTTCATTCCAAACACACACACATGCACACAAGGGACGCTTTCTAGATGACGAGTGTCACACCAGCGCACCACAACGTGCGTGTAATCCCGCTGTCGCCCTAGTCGCTAGAATGCGAACCTAGCAGGAGAACTTTCATTGTGCGCAACCCATCCCACAATATGTGCATAGAGACTCCAAACGCGCGCTGGCATCCCCACATCACCCGGCTCCCCTGCCCAGCCAAAGGAGGTGACATGAACCATAGCAGCCGTGCCCTGCATGTAAAAGAAGGCGATTCCCCTCCCCGTATAAACGACGACCTCTCCTCTCCACTCACACATACAGGGGTGCTGTATCCAATGTGCCAAATCAAACGGCAGTAATAAATAATAGCCCCCTGTTTCCCTGCAATCTAGTTCACTCTAAATCGTTATTTTTATACCGCTGTGGCAGTGGCAAGTAGCAAAATTAAATTAAATGATATTTTATTTATATCGCGCTCATACACAAGTGTTTCAGAGGGCGACCAGACAAAGGGAGGGGAACAAGGGAGAACAAAAACAATGATCTTACTAGGCCTAGTGACATTGAGAATGTGCAAGTGCAGGGGAGAGGGAAGGGAAGAAGTGCAGAGGGGTAGGGGGAGAAGTGGAAAGTGCTGAACAGAGGGGAGAAAAGATTAACTAATAAGCAGTGGTAGTGCAGCCAGCAAATAAGGTATATCTGACAAGTGCAGAAGAACAAGTGGTAGGGGGACTGTATTGGTACAGCTACAGCCCCCAGTGCAAGGGGTGGCAAATCCAGATTCTCTTAACCCTGCTTGTTTCAGTGGCAAGTGGCGAAAGAAGCTTTTCAAAGCTAAAGTTGATCAAAACTTATATTCGATCTTCTATGATGCAAGAAAGACTTGCTGGCCTAGCAACCTTGTCAATAGAGCATGACATTGCTCAGCACATTGATATCAAGAACCTTGTTTCCACATTTGCAAAAATTAAAGCTCGGAAAGTACATTTCTAATGTGCATTTTCACTTGTTTTAACACATATCTGTTACAAAGTCACATGCATTCCTAGACACATGTGTGTTTTATATGTCTGGGTCACCAAAGCCAACATGTATCAAATGTTTCATGGTTTGTCAACAGGAGGACCACTACTTCTGCTGCTCTGTTTCTTGGGATTTTGGATGGTTTTGGAGAGTCACTCACTGTCTTTTCACTTGTTTAGGTGTTTTAAAAATAAGAAACATATTGCAAAGTATTGTTGAATTTATAAATATCATAGTAAGTAGTAAGTATTGGGACATGTTTAGTATTTTGTACCAGGTAGTGCTGCTTATGTGCTTACAGGTGTAGTATGCATTACCAAAATCGTTTTCCTACTGTTTGTATTGCCTATACATAAGTTACAGAAAGGATTAGATCCACCTGCCTCAATATTACATTTGTTGTTGCTATAATATCATTGACTTGTTTAATAAACCTGTATTTATGAAACACAGAGGCTTTAATTTGACTTCTGAAACCTAACACTGTGAGTGGACGTGAGGGTGAGGAAAGTGCAATGGGATCCATCCACAGCAGAAGACAGACGTGAGGAATGTGTTAGGTGGAGGTAATGGGTTTGCGGCAATCATTAACAAAATGAGGATGGTTTGTTGAGATCGGTTCGGACCTGGAGTGGGGGGGGTGCCAATCTGACAGTTAGCCTATGGTGGCAAAATTCCTTGCACCGACCCTGAGGATACTCCCTTCTGGCACCTCTCCCTTCACAACATATACGGTCAGTTTTGCTGATTTGTTGTTGTATGAACATATAGCTTTAAACATGCCTTTGCATCCTAGAGGTGTGTTGGATCTGTATGGGTACATGTCTATGTCGGCCGGTGGCAATATCCTATTACTTTTGAGCCCCCGATTTGTGTCTTTGTTCACCACATTTATGCTGGCCCCAGTGTCGATCAAGAACTCTCGAGCGTTCCCGTCTACTTAGACAATAATGCCGGTCGGTGTTCAACTGCTGTCTTGTTTCCAATTGCATGGACATACCCTTTTTTGCAATCGCCACTAGACGAGGATGACTCTGGGTCATCCTGGTATCTGGGTGAAACAGCTACATATCTTAATCTTTAGCGAGTTAACCTCCTTCTTGGTTCTTCTGGAGTGGACACTGTTTATGCTACTCCCTTTTGCCAGACTGTTGCCTAATTCTCAGCAGAGCAGTAGGCGATCTCCACTTTCTGGATTGTGAGCCATCAGTGCGTCTTCTTGGACCTATGCAGTCTGCCGACTGTTGTATATATATATAAAGCTTTTTCACGCAGACTGGAAATGATTCTCACCTCCACATCCATTACACATCAGTAACACTTGCATTGTTCTTTGTTGGTAGCCTTTTCTGATTAACGCATTTGACATAGAGGTGCTGCAGCAAGGTTTGTGTCATTTTTATATTTCACAGAGACTCTGTCTGCATAGAAAGTGACAGTCGGCTCTTGCAAGCATTAACATTTCCTCCAGGGATCTGGTCTTTTGCAACAATTATTTTTACGAAATTCAGCCCATTCACACCCAGCAATCACCTACAATTTCAAAGCTTCGTTGGTTGAATAATGATCAAAGTCACAATATGTAACTCTTTTGCGTAATCGCATGACAACAGCATCAAAGGTCTTGCCCTTCTCTTGGGTAGATGTATGAAAAATATGTCTCTCGTAGTGCAAATTTCTTAACAGAGTGAAGTAGTTTAATGAGTCAAGAATTCCTTGAAATGTATTTGTGGCACTATCAGGTACCTCAAACATAATGCCCCTTACTAGGGAATGCATTAATATCCCTCTCAAACGATGTTCTTCTCCGACACCAGTGCCATCAATATAAATATTAAGTTCCTTTAACCATCTGTTCTAGCGTTGTGCCAGACTGCTACTATCTGATATGTCGAAAGGCGGGACCGCCTTTAATTGTTGGGACTCATATCATCCCTCCTCTCTGTTTAGCAGGCTAGGTAACGACAAAGATGGGGAACTAGAGATGCTGACATTCTCATTCCCAGACATTATTGTTGTTTTTTCTTTTGTGTGAGTCTTCAATGAGACCCTCACCTGCTGCTTCCAGGATGCACCTATGCGTTTAAATTGTAGGAGTAGTGACCCTACACAGAGGGCCTAGCTGATGGCCCCCAGCCATGCTGTGGGGTCGAGTGCGTGCCTCAAACATCTTGCAGCTGTCCTCCTGGGGCAGGAGGTAGTAGGTGCTCTCCCAGCATGTGCATCAACTTTCCAGTGGCTAGCGTGCCGAGGGTGGAGGTCCGAAACACTTTCCCAGCGTTGCCACTGCATTGGAGGGTTTTCTGATGCCCTTCACCAAGCCACGACACTGCGCGAGGCACTGGCGGGTGCAGTGATTACGGTCTTGTAGTTGTGCTCTCTCACCACAGGCAGCACACATGACACGGTATAAAACTTTGTCGCCAGTGTTATGTTCATATAGGCCTCATGAATATAGGCACAGCAATAAAATGAGGGATGCGGAGCAAGGTTCTGTCACCTCTTTATTGTATAATATTAAACTGCGTACCCTTGGGAAACCCCACCCCTAACACATGACCTGCCACATGTCCAAACCAAACAACATGGAAACAGAACAGACGGGTGTCCAGCGGTAAACACAAAAATAGGACATTACAAGATTCTTCTTGCTTCAGCTTCGACTTCAGCTTCTTAACAAATTGGTAAATTAGAGGTCCCTAGATATGCACATCTGTTCCCCATTCACTCTCTCTGAGCCGGGCACAGTCAGCCAATCACAAAGAAGGGAATTCATGCAGGCAGGCAGCCAATCAGGGTTCACAGGCATTCAGACCATTCACTCAACCTAGCCACCCCATTCACTCCACCTAGAAACCCATAACAAAGAAGGTGGATTGGGGCAAGTACCCATCCTTCCAGCACACTACACTGCATTCATGTCAGTTTCAGTCAGGGCTGTCACATTCACAGTGTCCACACACAGAAACCAGACACCCACTACAGAGAATATGAGTTGACTCCCAACTCCATTCACACAGGTCCCAGCCCTAAGCTGTTCCCATAACACACAACACCTGGAAAGGCTCCAGTCAGTCTGACAGGAGGTAGCTCCAGTGCCATATATGGTGTTTCCACCCAACAGCCATTCAGGAGGAAGGGAAAGAGTCGGAGCTATCCAGGACTTGGGGAGACAAGGTAAAAGGCTTAGAAACCAAGAGGCCACAGTGGCCATATTGCCTTTGTGTAGGAATCCATTGATTCCTATGGCAGGGCTTCGGTACCCCAACAATGGAGGACACTCAAAGCCATTGCCAAGTCAGTATGGAGCTGCCCAAAAACACACATAAGGGGTACAAGTGTGTATCCTCACCCATGGGTGCCGTAAGGGTATCCCATGGGTGTTGTTCATCAAAAGATAAAACAAAGAGCTCCTATACCAGAGGAAAACATGCAGAGAAGTGGTAGGACAGGGACAGGGGGCCATGTCCCTCCATAAGGCATTTCCAGCATCACAATGTCTTATGTTGCTTTGTGCAAGTGAAATAGAACCAGTTTTGTAAATTCAGGGGCCTGTACAGGGATGGAAACACCCAGAATTTGGTGCAGGTGGTTCACCCTTTCATTAAGACAATTCATTCCATCCTCTTTCTAAATGACAGTCTGATCTGAAGATCTTGATGGGTGAGAGAAACCTGCAAATGAGGGTGAAGATGAGGAGCAGGATTAAGACACCAATAGTTTTACATTGGAATGTTCCAGTGCTGTCGGCCACTACTGGCACTTCCTCAAGTACCCTCCTACCTACCTACCTTCAACATGTTTTGTTTCCCGTAGGCATTGCCACTTCGTTGGATAAGGTTTGGCAGATTCATTGAAACGTTGAAAATCAGACAGCCAATCTGGTTGTTTTTAAAATGTAATCAGTAACTAATGGCACACAACTTCAGCTGAATATCTGTCGTAAAAGATAACGGCCTTTGGTAAGCAAAGTAAGCCCAGTTTTGAAGAGGCTTGCTGATTAAATGGTTTTGATGTGTCGGGCAGAGTATTCTCAATGGAGTGTAGCTGGTAAAGATTACGAGGGAAAGGGGAAGGAGGTTTGGGGGCAGAAATGTTGTAGAGGGAAGAGGAGTGTAAATTTCAAGTCTGAGAGATGCAGTCTGTAAAGTAGCGGGGCATATGGTGAGCCCAGTGTAGAGGAACAACTGACTGCCTCTGCAGGAAGTCCCGCCCCCATTTTGCCTATATGTTGGAAGCTGGAAATTGTGACATGCGGAACTCCAGTGATGGTGCCTATTCCACTAAGAGCCTTTGAGACAAGTTATTCGTTGAGAAGACCCTATATGAAGTATCCATGTAGAGATGACAGTCTCTTGGGGGAGATCCCTGAAGGAATATAAAAATGAGAGAAAGAGAGGCTGGTGATGTCACAAGAAGCAAGCGTGTCTCACTGAGAAGAGTGCTGAACAAGAGAATGCATAGACCTTATAGAATCTGATGAGGAAGTAAAAAATCGAGAAGACTTTCATATGCGGACTGAAGATTGCACATGTGAAGAGCACTGCAGAAAATGCAAGCAGTCTTATAACTGTAGAGATGCTGTAACGCAAGTAGACTAAATAATCGTAAAGGCTGTCCATACGTAGTGAATAGACTATAGGTGGTACCACAACTATATAGATGCCATTATATAGAATTCTGACATCGGTGTCACATATTTAGTAAGCTCAGACCCGGGGAGAAAGAAGGATCGGAGGGCTGTGTTTCACAGTAAGAAAACAGCTGAAGATCGTGGAGAGACTTCAAATAGTTGTCTGGCCTGGTGTCAAAAGTCAGAGTAGCCAAGAACCGGTTATCTATCCTTGAAGAACAGTTGACGGGAGAAGCTGAATAAGCTCTTGGTAAGGTGTGAATAAAGAACACCATGAGTCCCAAGTTTATTAATTCAAGACAATGAAATGCTGTAAAACAGGCTGAGAAACGGCTTCCTGTCGCGTGAGTCAAGGATGGAAATAGGAGTGGATGTGCAGACCTGAGTTATGATAAAGATGTGCCTATACTCCCTTTTATTCTCAGGAGCAGTGCTATTTCGCAAGGCCAATTTCAAAAACACTCTGAATGGCAGATGGAATGAGTGATAAGAGATGATGGGCTAATTGGACGGGGATACACCGTCAAGTCCACCCACCAGCAACTTGGTACCAGCTTACGTGCTGATAGTGAGCCGAATGTTCCACAAGGACGCAACCATGCCAACCAATTGTGGAAGGCCATATAATGCGGTGCCTTGTAGTTTTAGAGCCTATGATGTACCGTGTACTTACTAATTGATGAAAATGACTTGCACCAGGGGTGGGCATAAGTTGTCCACCTGACTGTAGAGACCCAATGACAACCCAACCCCTTATACAAAGTATACTTAGATTTTCCCCTTAATCCAACCATAATCCCACATAGGTTTTCTTAGTTTGCCATGTAATATGACATCAGGTATGTGATTTTTTTTTTTTTTATGAAATGCATTGAGACTATGCTGTGCGATGTCCGTTGGTGTCCTTTGTAACTCCCTGTTTTAGACAATTGAAAATAAAACAGTTGAGAGAGACATTTTTCCAACTTCATGAGTCGGTCTTATAAATTAATGTCAGTTATTCTGCATCCCAATCCTTGTATGACGTGTTACTGATTTAAAGGGTTCCTCGTGGGTTCACCATGGATGGATTTGAAGATTAGGCACACAAATTTAAAAAGAGTGGTTTATTTTCATGAAAAGACATTTAACCTGGCATTGGTTTGGGAGTTGGGAGAGGTTTGTTTAGGTTGCAAAGTGTGGTAATTGTGCACACCAAAAAGCTGAGAATGTTGAGGGGGACAACAGAGAAAAGGGGAAGAACAAGGAATGGGTTTGCTGAGTGGACAACTTTGCTGGGAACTGCATTGGAGATGAAAGTGTTAGCAGAGCGGTAATTGAGTTGCTGGTGTATTTTCCTGTTTAGGTGGTTGAGTCTAGCTGCAGTAGATGCAATTATAATGAACAGGGACAGTTTCAGATGGCAATGAAAGAGAAACCAACTTTAAGAGCAATGGGTGATAGGACAAAATGGTGTAGTGGAAAGGTGATTAGAGCATAGAAAGTGTGGTGAGCATTGGTGGCATGTAGATATATAGAGTCGCAGTTAACCGCAATACCGTGCTGTGACCCTGATGTCTGTGATGGCGTTTAGATTCCTAATAGTCTGCTGTTGCTGTCTAGTTGTAGGAGGAGGGGTTAAAACCCCAATAGCAGCGTGGAGTGCAGCGGAGTCAGCAGAATCGCAGTTAACCCCAATACCGTACTGTGACCCTTGAGTCTGTGCTGGCATTTTGGATTCCTGACAGTGTGCTGTCTAGTTGGAGGTGGAGGGGTTAAAACCACTATTGCAGCACAGAGAGCAGCGGATTCTGCAGAGTCGCAGTTAACCGTGGGTGAACCTGACCTCTCAGAGAAACCGCTGTGTATATTACAGTCTTTGAGGATATGGGTTAGGCAGCAGGAGAGATGCCGCAAGGTCGAACGCAACTCCAGACCTGTTACAAAGGTGAGATTGTGACTCTAAGCTGCGATGAAATACATTGGGAACTATTGTCACCATTGTTACCCCCACTTTGACGGCAGGATTACTTTCACCTATGGCTACTTGCAGTAAATCGTCCACGCTGGAAGCTGGTTTCAAACTCTATCCTCGTGCTCTGATTTGTTGGCATGTATCATCCAGACTCGATGTTACTGATGAGAAAATGCTCATCTCAGAGCAAGCAGTCCCGTCCCCTCTACAATTGAATAGTTATAGTATAATGAAAACGGGGGTAGGAATGCGCTTGACACTGTTAAACTAAAGTAAATCAACAGTCTTGCTGAATACAATGTTTTTAATAATAAAGCTTTCTTTGAAGAACAGCCGACACGTGTTTCGACACTTAGGTCGTTTTCAAGGCTGGTTAACACACATCGTAAATAAGAATAATATAGATGTTCAAAAAGATAACAAAGAAATAATCATTGAATACATAGCAGTAGAAAGATAATCGTTAAAATAAAGTACACATCGATATTCCAAAACGATAACGGAAATGCAAAAATAAAATAAAATGAATAAACATACCAGGAAAACATGCAGAGGGCGAGGTACAGCAGTTGTGGATCAGTAAAAACACAGTGAAATCAAAGATAACAAGAAAAGAAACGATTTAGAAAAAGATATAGACAATGTTCAGATGAGAAATCATCCATACGTATTACAGTTGGTACTCAAATATCATCTTAAAACTAACTGTAGCCAGAATTTTGTGAGCAGAAAGGTTGTTTTTTTCATGCATGTGCATCACTGTTTTGAACATCTATCTGATTGGGGCCAGTTATCACCGTGGCTCACCTCTCATGCGTGTCCGACCACCAGTAATTTTTATATTACTCTTTAGTCTAATTTGGAATCTGTTTGTATACCATATTCATGGAGTTCACGTTAAATGGTTGTGAGGATTTTCCGGCAATTATCGGGCACTGTAAGTCACCTTTTCGAAACTATGTTGATATCTGACGTCATAGCCTGCGACCGGGGCGCACTGCGTACGGCTACCGTCACCTTGTTGATACAATACGTCACCAGAGCGACGTAACGCGCCTCCACTTACGTCGCCGTCACTTCTGTGACGTCTTTAGCGACACACTTTATCTTGGTAGCTTTCGATCATTGACGGTTGAATTTATCCTGGTATATATGTTTCTCACTCGATATATCGAGTAAGTAATTTCCTCTTGGTGAATATTGAATCTTTAACTGATTGAAATCGACAGCTTTCTTATTAGATCCGGTTTCCTTTCAGGCTATATAATTCAGTCGGCCAATACGGCAACTAGTACCTTGTTCTTTTGCATTTCGCCACATTTCCCAAGTGATGGGAACTTTTTCAATATTTTGATCCGGTGAGTGATTTATTTTAGTCCTCATCATTTTGTTCAATTGATTTCATAGCTCCTGTACTGAGTTCTATTTTTGTTTTATATATTTTTACTTTGAATAGGATATAACCAGCTAATTGATGATCTTTAGTTTTGTGTGGTAAGTGACTTTTCTGTATCATATTATCATCGAAAGGAATTTTGCATTATCCTTATGCTACTCTATATAATTGGTATCTTTTAATTATTTAGTATCACGTAATATTAGCTGATGCTGTATTTACAATATCCCTCCATTTAATTTTGGGTTATTCTGGACTGTGATTAGCACTTTGTTTTTTTGTTTTTTTTTTTTTTTTTTCCTGGTGTCTGGGCTCGCATGTGGTTGTGCCACGGGGTGCTGGCTACAGTTAGTTTTAAGATGATATTTGAGTACCAACTGTAATACGTATGGATGATTTCTCATCTGAACATTGTCTATATCTTTTTCTAAATCGTTTCTTTTCTTGTTATCTTTGATTTCACTGTGTTTTTACTGATCCACAACTGCTGTACCTCGCCCTCTGCATGTTTTCCTGGTATGTTTATTCATTTTATTTTATTTTTGCATTTCCGTTATCGTTTTGGAATATCGATGTGTACTTTATTTTAACGATTATCTTTCTACTGCTATGTATTCAATGATTATTTCTTTGTTATCTTTTTGAACATCTATATTATTCTTATTTACGATGTGTGTTAACCAGCCTTGAAAACGACCTAAGTGTCGAAACACGTGTCGGCTGTTCTTCAAAGAAAGCTTTATTATTAAAAACATTGTATTCAGCAAGACTGTTGATTTACTTTAGTTTAACAGTGTCAAGCGCATTCCTACCCCCGTTTTCATTATACTATTGTTAATTGTTGCCAGCCTTTGTGGATGGGTTGGTGGGTACGGAATTGCTGCTAGAGACGCCTTTTCTGAATATAGTAGTGATAAATAGCGCACAAGTATTCTGTTTGTGACTCCACACATTTTCTTGTCACAATTGAATAGTTAGTTTACAACGCCGTTCTTGGGTGTCCAGACAATTATTACGCCTGAATGAGGACCCGGGCAGGTTGATGCCCCCCCTGTGGTTAATGAGACTGCCGATGGCTCTTAGGAGAGCTCAACTGTGAGGGGGGACAACTGCCTGCCTGGCTCAAGGAGGGGGCAGGGGGACATCTTTTGGATTGATCACAGCGAATGAACAGCTGCTCCCCACGGAGTCTACACATGTCGGTGGGATTACATGTTTGGAAAAAACCTTAATCAATGGTGGAGAGAGAATGCTGGTTAGCACATATATCTAACATTAGGAAAGACAACCACTGGTTAAAAATTAATGACAGAGTTCTCCTTAAAACACTATTTCTCACACATAAAGGACTGAACAAAACTGCGCCCCCGTACATTTCAGCTAGACTGACCAGAAAGTCCTCTACTCACCACACCAGAGCCTCTAACCACTCACTACTTGAAATTCCCAGATTTAGACTAACTAAAGCAGGCGGGGCTAGCTTCCCTGTTAGAGCGGCCTGTTCCTGGAATGCACTCCCTATGGCATTGAGAGCTAATCTACCCAACTCTAGTTTCAGGAGTAAGGTGAAAAGTTGGCTCTGGAGTAACGACAGCTAACCTACTGAACCTGGCCCTATGTATGCGTATACCCACCTTTGACTCTCCCGACACCAGACCTATGAGAGGGACCCAGATCCCCGCATTTCTTGTATATTTGTATATTGGTATTGTATATATGTTAATAACTCACATAACGCATATTCTATATGTATCCTTTGTATGTATGAAACCATTAAGCCTAAGTATTCTTTTAACTACTGCACCCGCCCTGGGTTTTGGAGCGCATTATCAAATAATAAACTAAACTAAACTAAACCCTGAGTGGTTTATCCAGCTCTTCAATGGCCCTTCACCTATCTCAGGACATTGCGCTCATCCAGACCACTTTGAATAATAAGGCCAATTAGAAAGGTTCCAATTCCTCAGCTCAAATGTCAGATCTTTTGAAAGTACTGGCTTCTGCAATCTCACAGGGGGTAATCAATCAACCAAGCCCTCTGCAGCCTTAGCCAGGGAAGCTGTTGCCCCTGCAAGGAATTAACGACAGTAACACCACCCGGCCCGAGAAAGCAGTAGGTGTTGGACTCTGAGTGCCCGGTGATCGCTGATCGGAGATCTACCCTTATATCTGCTATCTTGCAACATTCCATGTCGAAATCTAGGGTCTCATCCATGAATTACTCTGCTTTTTCCCCTGTTTTTCATACTCAAAGACCCTTGGATGGGAACTCCTCAATGCAGCAAATCCAGGCCATGATTATCTCTGCTCTATCAATTTCTTTGGATCTCATCATCAAATCCTACAAAGCCATAAATGAGGACTTGAAAGACCAAGCAACACTTTTAGCCACGGTCATTTTGAAATTGACTTTTTTGGAAGTATCAGCAACAAAATTGCAAGCAAGGCTGGATTATGATGCTGAACAGTCCAATAAGTGGCAAATGAGATTGAGTGATATGGCGAGAGCTGAACAGTCAAACAAGAATGTAATGATGGAAGGGATCTTGGATCCCCAAAAATGGCTCAGATGGTGTGTGGATACTCACTCAAGGCGATGCCTGAAGTGTGAGTGTGATGGGCGTAACATCATGCAGAGAGATCTTTCTGCTGCCTGCAAGGACCAAAGTACTATTATGCATCCACCAGGAAGTGCTGCTTCTACTCTTCAAGCCATGGTTACTCCGGTGGTCCTAACCGACAAATCTGGGGAGCTGGGATTAACTCTGAGG